>NC_133334.1:258394027-258726798 GCF_042186555.1 Aquarana catesbeiana
TCTTTTATAGGTAAACTGTACACCAATGTATGTGGTACGGGGTTTTCCACGCCTGTTGACTGTTGTCTTCTATATCCAATGTGTTCTGGAATTTTGTATGTCTTATTTTTAATGCTCAATAATTGTCTTTTTTGTTTCAGAAAAAAAAAAAAGTAAAATTCATTTGTGTGTAAAGGCAGGTGTCCCAATACTTTTTGTAATATAGTGTGTGTGTATATACACTGAGAAAAATTGTAAACGCAACACTCTTGTGTTTGCCCCTATTTATCATGAGCTGAACTTAAAGATCTACGACTTTTTCTATGTACACAAAAGGCCTATTTCTCTCAAATATTGTTCACAGATTTGTCTTCACCCTGGTTCACATTGGTACAATGCGACATGTCAAATCGCATGTCAAATCGGCGGCAATTGCCGGCAATGGCACCGTCCTAATCGGTACGACTCTGAATTTGCGGCGCAGCAACAATTTCAAAAAGTAGTTTCTGTACTACTTTTTGCGATTTCAGGCTGCGATTTACATTGACATCTGTGCAGAAACCTGCACAGATGTCTCTGAAATCGCGGCCGAAATCGGGACTGACATACAGGAGTGAAATCGCGCGGCTCAGTGTGAACCTGGGCTAAACCTGTGTTAGTGAGCACTTCTCCTTTGCCAAGACAATCCATCCAACTCACAGGTGTGGCATATCAAGATGCTGATTAGACAGCGTTATTATTGCACAGGTGTGCTTTAGGCTGGTCACAATAAAAGGCCACTCTAAGGCCCCTTTCACACTGGGGCGGGGGGGCGTCGTCGTCGGTAAAGCGCCGCTATTTTTAGCGGCGCTTTACCGTCATATTTGCGGAGGTATTCGGCCTTTTAACTTTTAACCCCTGCTGGCGGCCGAAAAAGGGTTAAAACCACCCGCAAAGCGCTTCTGCAGCAGCACTTTGCCAGCGGTATAGCCGCGCTGCCCATTGATTTTAATGGGCAGGAGCGGTGGAGGAGCGGTATACACACCGCTCCTTCACCGCTCCAAAGATGCTGCTAGCAGGACTTTTTTTTTTACCGTCCTGCCAGCGCACCGCTCTCACCCTTGTGCTTTCACACTGAAGAGACAGGAGCGGATCTTTCGGGGCACTTTGCAGGCGCTATTTTTAGCGTTGTAGTGCCTGCAAAGTGCCCCAGTGTGAAAGGGGTCTGAAATGTGCAGTTTTATCACACAACACAATGCCACAGATGTCGCAAGTTTTGAAGGAGCGTGCAACTAGCATACCGACTGCAGGAATGTCCATCAGAGCTGCTGCCCTTGAATGAAATGTTCATTTCTCTACCATGAGCCATCTCCAAAGGTGTTTCAGAGAATTTGGCAGTACATCCAACAGGCCTCACAACCGCAAACCATGTGTAACTGTAACCACACCAGCCCAGGACCTCCACATCCAGCATCTTCACCATCAAGATCGTCTGAGACCAGCCACCCGGAAAGCTGCTGCAATAATCGGTTTGCATAACCAAAGACTTTCTGCACAAAGTGCCAGAACCCGTCTCAGGGAAGCTCATCTGCTCATTGTCCTCATCGGGGTCTCAACCTGACTGCAGTTAATCTTTATAACCAACTTGAGTGGGCAAATGCTCACATTTGATGGTGTCTGGCACTTTGGAGAGGTGTTCTCTTCACGGATGAATCCCGGTTTTCACTGTACAGGGCAGATGGCGGACATCGTGTATGGCGTTGTGTGGGTGAGCGGTTTTCTGATGTGAACGTTGTGGATGGAGTGGCCCATGGTGGCGGTGGGGTTATGGTATGGGCAGGCGTATGCTATGGACAACGAACACAGGTGCATTTTATTGATGGCATTTTGAATGCACAGAGATATCGTGACGAGATCCTAAGGCCCATTGTTGTCCCATTCATCCACCACCATCACCTCATCTTGCAGCATGATAATGCACAGCCCCATGGTGCAAGGATCTGTACACAATTCCTGGAAGCTGAAAACATCCCAGTTCTTGCATGGCCAGCATGCCACTCACCGGACATGTCACCTATTGAGCATGTTTGGGATGCTCTGGATCGGCGTATACGACAGTGTGTTCCAATTCCTGCCAATATCCAGCAACTTCGCACAACCATTGAAGAGGAATGGACCAACATTCCACAGGCCACAAACAACCTAACTCTACGCGAAGGAGATGTGCTGCACTGCGTGAGACAAATGGTGGTCACACCAGATACTGACTGGTTTTCGGACCCCCCAGACTTTTATTGTGGCCAGCCTAAGGCACACCTGTGCAATAATCATGCTGTCTAATCAGCATCTTGATATGCCACACCTGTGAGGTGGATGGATTATCTCGGCAAAGGAGAAGTGCTCACTAACACTTCTAGCAGCGCGATTTCAGCTGCTACTTGATAGACATCTTTGTGGCTTCATGCACAGATATCTATTGAAGTCGCACCTGAAATCAACAGAAGTAGTGCCGCCGATTGGAACAGTGACATTGCCTCCAATAGGCTGCGACTTGTCATGCTATTTGATCTCTCAAATTGCATGAAAACCACTCCAGTGTAAACCTAGGCTTAGACAGATTTGTGAACAATATTTGAGAAAAATAGGCCTTTCGTGAAAAAGTTGTAATTCTTTAAATTCAGCTCATGATAAATAGGGGCAAACACAAGTGTTGCGTTTATAATTTTGCTCAGTATATATATATATATATATATATATATATATACTGTATACACAGTATATGAAAAAACTCTAATTCCTGTGAGTCCTCCTTGTGATTGTAGTAGAAGCACCAATTATGCCCTGACATTCGTTCTTAGCGGCGTGTTGCATTAGACTCTGTACAGTGAAGCTCGGCCCCGCTGGGGTTTATTAATGGGAGGGTGAAAGAAGATCACTCGAAGGCGGGCGGCATTGATGGCGGACGTAGCAGCAGTCACTGCGGTGAAGCCCTGGCTCTAGGGACGTGCCGCCTAATTGCTTCCTGGTCTGCCCCTTCCCCCTAGTATCAGGATTAGCTCAGACTTGTGCAGCGTCTTTTCCAAGATGCTCGACTGCCAGCTTGGGGCGTGGGGGCAGAAGGGGGTCTGGAGTGGATCAGGGCAGCCAATCAGAACAGTTGGGTTTTCGGAAAAGACCGACATCATACCTCTTTGTTCTCTAACATCCTACCAACTGAGAACCTGTTAAAGTGTATGTGGGGCCAGGGAGGGTTGGACAGGAATTTATTGCCCACTGAGGAGGTTCGCCCTCTCTATTCGTCACTGGGACTACAACTACAAATCCGAAATTTTACAATTGTCACCCAAACAGGAATAGAGGAGAAATCTTCCTTTGGGGGCACCTGTTTGGGTGACAACTGTCTTAGAGGGGATTTCCTGCCACTTTGGGGAGATTTGTTGTCACTTCCTGTTCTGTCTCCAGGAAAGGAAGTGCTGGGAAATCTTTACAATGGAAAACAAACTTCAAAAAATATTTAATTATTCAATTTAATCCCTCTCTACTCTATCCAAAACTAAATATACACACGTTAAAGTGAACCTGTCACAGAGATGCAGTGGAGGCAGCCATATTGACAGCTGAAAAGCCGTTAGCCTTTTACTGCTGCTTGGTCCTATGACACCACTGAGGCTGGGAGATTACAATGTATGTTGTATAAAATTCGGCTGTTTCTTGATAAGTCTGCAGTTGAAAGCTAACATCTGGCTGGCAGCGGGTGTGCCCAATCTGTATGATGATGGTCAGGAGAGCGAGCTGAAAGTTGAACTCCAGGAAATTTCAATACTACCCCCACATTGCAAGGGCTAAAACACAATTACTTACCTTATCCCTCCTTCTCTTGACTCTCTTGGTTGTGGAGGGGCCCTCGGCATCCTTATTTACAATGCAGGTCTGCTGGTCCTGCATTGTACGTGATGACGTCACAGTGCGAGCAATGAAGCACTGAAGGGAAGCTGCTTTGGGAAACCAGTGGCCTGGTAAGGAAGAAGCCTGCATGAGCGATCGATCAGGTACATGAAAGTGCTTTTTAATGGTACCGAAAAGAAGTTCTGAAGTTTCCCCCGAAGTTCAGCTTTAGGGGAAGGAGAGAGCTCATGGTGGGCACAGAGGCAGACCAGTGGCACGGAGCCTGTAGAATAATGTTGTCACCCTGTCCCATTGCAGCCATATAGTACGGTGGGGGAGGGGGGGGGGGTCTAAAAACTGTCCTACTTTACAAATCTTTTTGGCCTTATTGATGCAGAAGGTCAGATAGACGTATCTGGGTCTGACAGACCATCTTCTGATGATTTTCTTACCCCCCTTCCCCCCCCCGAGACCCAGAACTAGGCACTGACCGTTTTCTCGGTGCTGGAAGGATGGAGAGAATTCTTTGGCAGCAATCCTGGCGATCTGAGCTTCCTCTTGCGCCTTCAGAGCTGCAGTAGCTGCCGCTTCAGCCTTGGCTCTGGAGTGGGACGTCCTGCGTGAGAGAAGACATAGATCCTCCGATGAAAAAGGTAGGGAGAGGAGATGTAACCTACGATCCATTATAGAACTACAAATCCCAGAACACCAAAGTAACAGACTAACCCCTAATCCAAGTAACAGCTGGGTGGGCTTTCCTCGTACAGCAGCCCCATAGTGAGGTTGTGCTGGGTGGAAAGAAGGATGGAGCTAGGCAGCCACAAGAACATGACAGCATGCTGAGCTACAAAACCCAGAGAACCTAAAGTGTAACTAAACCCCGGACCCGGCATTCACTATATCTGGTCTCTCACAGTACACAGAACATGGAAATGCAATAGTTTTCATAAATATAAACTGCTAAATACCTTTTCTCATCAGCCGTATATAGCAGTCTTATAACTTCTATCAGTGTCCAGCCAAGCATTGGTTAAAGCTTGTAGGAGAAGTTTTCTGACTGTCCTATGAGACTGCAAGACCCTCTGTCTGGACAGTGCTGATTGGCCCTGTGCTAATCACATGCACCCTCCCAAGGAAAAAAAAAACCCTCTCTAGCAATACACACCAAACTGAGCATGTGCAGCCTGACTCCATAGACTCTGTGTTATCAGGAAATTATTAGGGGACATTGGAAGGAGGGGAGGATCGGAGAAGACAGGATCAAACAGCCTTTTTACACAATGCGGAGGATTAACCCCTTAGGTTCGACAGTGAGTATAACAAGCATGCTTTACTGCGTATACAGACTGATTTCACTGTTGTGGGTTTAGTATCACTTTAAACAAAAATGGTGAACCGCCCGTCTGCATTCTACTGCCAGAGCCGTGTAACCACATGACCCTCCTATTGGAGGATAAACCCCGCTATCACGGCTGCCCGCTATATAGATTTTTTCCCATAAGTCCTTGTCAGCAGAAATATAGTGCTACTGTGGCCGCTCAGTTCTTGGCACACAAGTACCCAGTCTGCTGCTGGCAGCAACATATGCATGCCAGAGAGCCCTCCTCGCTTCAAAGGTTTTGGAGCTTGGTCAATGGAGATGCTTGTCACTGACTGACTATTGATTATTGATTGACTGTTTCATGTAACCCACCAGACACCATTTTTATAGAATGATAGTGGCAGTTTATCAATATAAATGCATAAATAATGTGGCGCTTGCTCTAGTAATTAACTATACACCATGGTTAGTAAGAGGAGTAACATTCTCATGAAGCTACAGAGTTAATGTGATCTGTACAAACAATAAAATGTATATATATATATATATATATATATATATATATATATATATACAAAACGTGCTAAAGAATATTCATGAAAAACAAATTCACTCATATCAATTCATTCATAAAATTGCAAGAAATGGTACTTATCAATGAGTACGCTAATAATGCTGTGTGATTTACTGGAAATTGAATTCACAATTCCAATGCTTTAGATAAAGTGCAAAGAGTAGATAATCCAATATTGACAACATATCATTCACAAGTGGGAATTGATACCGTAGTCCCGGCGCTGTCAGTGAAATTTGTATTATTCACTAAAGTGCTGTCCGTAAATGTCCATGCAAGCAGGAAAACAAATCAAATCCAATATCTGGTGTTCAGAAATTTCTCAATCCCATGCAATTCTGTCAATAGTTGATCCAAATAAATTCACTCCACCTCGCTGTGCGCACAGACCCCATGCTCCACCTATGTGTAGCGTGCCCGCTCACCTTGGATATAGACCCATATTTTCATACAGGTCTAGTAACGCTTAAACCAGAAATCCTCATGCAGTTCTCCACTCCTGTTACCGCAACGTCAATCGCCGCTCCTCTCCTTAGTATGCCCCAGTAATAGCAATCATGCAAATAAAAGGAAGTATCGGCCGTGACCAGAAATGCGTTGTGCCACCGCTCACGTGACTTCTTCAGGAATATAACTTTTTTTTACTATGGTAGAATATTACTCTTCTTACTAACTATAAAGAAGAGGAACTCCCTTAAGGTGGACTTTAAAGGCACATAAAAATGTAATTAAAAAGGTGTATAGAGTAATTGTAGTACAAAAATATTTATTGATATTTAAACATTATCACTAAAAATGATACATATACAAATATAGAGCAATGGAATGTTTAAACAATTTTGGATGTTATCAACATATTTACAACGCATATGAAGTCCTCTTTGGGTGCAAAGAGGACTTCATATGCGTTGTAAATATGTTTTAAAAAGCATAAGGAGTTGGGGAGTTGTTCCTCTTCTTTGTTCTCAATACTGGATGTGGCACTGATTGGCATAGTATTACCATTCTTCTTTTCTGTTCTTACTAACTATGATGTATGGTTAATTACTAGAGCAAGCACCACATTATTTATGCATTTATAACTGTATTTATGTGAGGGCACATACTTTTAACGTGAGCAGCTGCACGTTTTTTAGTATTTCCTAATTTTATTCCTTGTTGGTTTTCAACTGTGAGTGGTAGGAAAATTCCTCATCTATAGTTTATCAATAGTGCCACAATAAATATCAAAACATATAAGTATCACAAAGATCTTCAGTCCACCCAGCACAATCTCACTTGGGGGCTGCTGTATGACATGCTGTATGACAATAGGATTTTGGCCACTTAGCTGTACAAAAGCGGACAAATGAAGCAAGTAACCTCAATATACAGGAAAGTGGAACTCTATACAAATGCAGAGAATGGCCTTTGGTCCAGTGATGTATTATATGAGATTTACAAATAACTAGAATGTACAGTATATCTACATACACACACACACACCTGCCTTTACACACACCTGAACTTTAATAGCATCCCAGTCTTAGTCCGTAGGGTTCAATATTGAGTTGGTCCACCCTTTGCAGCTATAAGAGCTTCAACTCTTCTGGGAAGGCTGTCCACAAGGTTTAGGAGTGTGTCTATGGGAATGTTTGACCAATCTTCCAGAAGAGCATTTGTGAGCCCAGGCACTGATGTTGGATGACAAGGCCTGGCTCGCCGTCTCTGCTCTAATTCATCCCTAAGGTCTTGGACTCTGTGCAGGCCAGTCAAGTTCCTCCACCCCAAACACACTCGTCGATGTCTTTATGGACCTTGCTTTGTGAACTGGTCCAAATCATTTGGTGGAGGGGGGATTATGGTGGGGGGATTGTTTTTCAGGGGTTGGGCTTGGCCCCTTAGTTCCAGTGAAGGGAACTCTTAAGGCGTCAGCCTTGAATTAGAGCAGAGACGGCGGGCTCTGTACGTTCTAGTTATTTGTAAATCTCATATAATACATCACTGGACCAAAGGCCATTCTCTGCATTTGTATAGAGTTCCACTTTCCTGTATATTGAGGTTACTTGCTTCATTTGTCCACTTTTGTACAGCTAAGTGGCCAAAATCAGGCGTCCCAATATATGTGTGTTTATATATATATAATTTTTTACTTTATTTTTTTTTCTTATATCTTTATATATCTTTTATATAACATGCAATAATTGGGCAGCCTATAGAAGGGAAGGAGCTCACCTGTGGTATGAGGGTGAAAATAGGCTTCAATGGCTCCCCAAAATATACTCTGTTTCCCAACATCTATTATTTAATATTATGTCTTCTATGGCAATGGAGCCCCACTCCCATTTGGCTAGGCATTGTTCACAATATCAAATCACAAGGCATTAGATATATTTTCTTGGCAAGTCCCTGCATGCTCAGTAATGTGTCAGTATAACCCTTCCGTGTATATATTACCTCTCACTGTGATTACAGGACTCCCCTTGATAATATCTTCTTCTGCTTTTCTCTCCAGAAGGATGGCACCATCTTCATTCAGGCATCACCCAGGGTCACCGTCTACTCCCTGGACTGAGATGCCTGTTCAGAGATGACCTAATCATCTACATTTTGGTTGCCTGTTCACAAATGTCTGACACAGATCAGCCCTTTGCTGCGGTCTCTCACCTTGTGACTTGCTACAAAGTTACATTGTTGTAGTCTAATCACTAGGGGGAGGGGAGACTAAGGAAATGCTTCCTCCTAACTGCAGCAAACATCATCTCAGCCTAGGCAAAGTCATTGGCTGGAGCTGGAACATGGCTTTTTAATTTTTTTTTTTGCTGAAAATGAAAGTATTGCTGCGTATTGTGCAATGTGAGGTAGAATTAATGCAGATGTGTGGAGTTACTGACAGGTCTACTTTAAAAATATTTTGGCATGTTAATGGTGGGAGCGCATGGCGGGAGCTGGCTGTGCTTTAAATGGAAGTAGTCACATTAGTGAGATCATGCTAAAATGTAATGGAATAATATTAATAAATACATTAAATAATAATATTATAAATGAATAGTATTACATATAATTGAATAATACTGAGGGAGCTGTGATAGGTTGTCACTTGGGCCCCACATCTCATTTTTTTTTTGCATTGATATTAAGAGAATAATTAGAATTAATAAAAATAAATCTTCCGGGGTCCTTTGTGTCAGAGATTAGTGATTAATTATGCAGCGGCCCCCTCCGTCAGTCCATTAATATGGATATTTATTATGCAGTATGTCCTGCTGTACTGCCAGGTGTCATGGGGGTGGGGCGGGCACAGAACGCCCCCCCAACTGAGCGCCTCTCGGGAGCTCCCTGTAGGTGGAATTTGGGGTGTAAAGAGGGTGAGGTGGCATAAGACAGGTGGCATGGTTCAGCTGGTTTCTGCAGGCTGCGTAGGCTCCACTCCCAGCCCTCCACACTGTCTGCAGAAGGCCAGCTGTCTGCAGCGGATATTAATAATTCAGGGACAATTTGCACGGCGGTGGAAGCACAGAGAGGCGAATACCCCCCCCCCCCTCCTCCTTGCACCTTCCTACTTCATCTTCCCTCGCTGCGGCGATACTTCTCTAGGAGGAACTCGCCACGTTTCATGAACAAATATCACATCTCTATATGTGACTGTGGAACTACAAGTCCCAGCATGCCATGGCAGCCAAGATTGGGCTTGTGCAAGAACTTCTGATGTCAGAAATCTGAAAGACTGAAATTTGCCCCCTTTTTGTTCCCAACTATCTAACCTGAAAGAAATAAGAGGCTGCCATTGTTAAAGTTAAAGCGTTTGTTACCCCCCACACTTCATATTCCTGATCTGTTGCTGCTGTACCATGTACTTGTATGAGGAAGTATCCTCTTCTCTTTGTATTGCTTCCTTTGTGTGAAATCCCTGGTGATCCTGCCAGCCCCCCTGCTTTCCTATCAAAACTGACCACACTAAGTAGGAGAGCACAGAGTGGTCAGTTCTCCATGCTGGAAACGCAGTGTGCTCTCCTCCAATGATCAGACTTGTCCTGACATGACCCTGCTGCACAGCCATTCACAGGGAAGCTCGATGTGCTGTTGCTTCTCCTCCCCCACCCTTTGCAGCTATAACAGCTTCAACTCTTCTGGGAAGGCCGTCCACAAGGTTTAGGAGGATGTCTATTGCCGCGTACACGCGATCGGTTTTGTCGTCGGGATAAACTCCGAAGGTTACTCAGACGGAACTCTGACGGAATTCCGATCAAGCGGTCTTGCCTACACACGGTCAAACCAAAGTCCTACCGTCCAGAACGAGGTGACGTACAACACGTACGACGGGAATAGAAAAAGGAAGTTCGATAACCAGTAGCCAATGGCTTCCGTCTCGTACTTGCTTCAGAGCATGCGTCGTTTTTGGTCCGTCGGAACAGCATACAGACGAGCGGTTTTCCCGATAGGAATTGGTTCTGTCGGAAATATTTAGAACATGTTCTATTTCTAGGTCCGTCAGAATTTTCAAAAAAAGAAGTCCGATGAGGCACACACACGATCGGAATAGACGATGAAAAGCTTCCGTCGGACTTTTTCTGTCGGACATTCCGCTCGTGTGTACGCGGCTTATGGGAATGTTTGACTATTCTTCCAGAAGCACATTTGTGAGGTCAGGTACTGATGTTGGAAAAGAAGGCCTGGCTCGCATTCCTGCTCGAATTCATCCCAAAGATGTTTTATCGGGTTGAGGTCAGGACTCCACCCAGTTGGCCAGTCAAGTTTCTCCACCCCAAACTCGCTCATCCATGTCTTTATGGACCTTGCTTTGTGCACTGGTCCAAATCATTTGGTGGAGGGGGGATTATGGTGTGGGGGTTGTTTTTCAGGGGTCGGGTTGGCCCCTTAGTTCCAGTGAAGGGAACTCTTAAGGTGTCAGCATACCAAGACATTTTGGACAATTTCATGCTCCCAACTTTATGGGAACAGTTTGGGGATGGCCCCTTCCTGTTCCAACATGACTGCGCACCAGTGCACAAGGCAAGGTCCATGAAGACACGGATGAGCAAGTTTGGGGTGGAGAAACTTGACTGGCCTGCACAGAGTCCTGACCTCAACCCGATAGAACACCTTTGGAAAAAATTAGAGCAGAGGCTGAGAGCCAGGCCTTCTCATCCAACATCAGTGCCTGACCTCACAAATGCGCTTCTGGAAGAATGGTCAAACATTCCCATAGACACACTCCTAAACCTTGTGGACGGCCTTCCCAGAAGAATTGAAGCTCTTATAGCTGCAAAGTGTGGGCCAACTCAATATTGAGCCCTACGGACTAAGACTCCATTAACCACTTCAGTACCCGCCCATAGTCAAATGACGGCCGCAGATGGGATCTCCCATCCTGGGCGGCCGTCATATGACATCCTGGGCTTCCTGGCCGTCTAGGGGGCGCGCTCCCGCCACGATGTCCGCCAGGCACCCGCGATTGCCCGTTAACCGAGCAGGACCGTGGATCTGTGTGTGTAAACAGATCCACGTCCTGTCAGGTGAGAGGAGACCGATCTGTGTTCCCAGTACAGAGGAACACCGATCGGTCTCCTCCCCTTGTGAGTCCCCTCCCCCTACAGTTAGAATCATTCCCCTAGGAAACACATTTAACCCCTCCCCCTAGTGGTTAACCCCTTCCCTGCCTGTCACATTTATACAGTAATCAATGCAATTTTATAGCATTGATCGCTGTATAAATGTGAATGGTCCCAAAAATGTGTCAAAAGTGTCCGATGTGTCCACCATAATGTCGCAGTCACGAAAAAAAATCACAGATCGCCGCTATTACTAGTAAAAAAAAAAAGTAAATACATTTTTTTTTTTAAAATGCCATAAATCTATCCCGTATTTTGTAGACGCTATAACTTTTGCGCAAACCAATCAATATACGCTTATTGTGATTTTTTTTTACCAAAAATATGTAGAAGAATACATATTGACCTAAACTGAGGAAAAATTAAAAAAAACAAAAAATTGGGATATTTATTATAGCAAAAAGTAAAAAATATTGTGTTTTTTTCAAAATTGTCGCTCTTCTTTTGTTTATAGCACAAAAAATAAAAACCGCAGAGGTGATCAAATACCACCAAAAGAAAGCTCTATTTGTGGGGAAAAAAGGACGGCAATTTTGTTTGGGTACAACATCGCACGACTGCGCAATCGTCGTTTAAAGTGCGACAGCGCTGAAAACTAAAAATTGGTCTGGGAAGGAAGGGGGTGAAAATGCCCTGTATTGAACCGGTTAAAGTTCATGTACGTGTAAAGGCAGGCGTCCCAATACTTTTGGTAATATAGTGTAGCTGCTGCAGCTTCATAGGATTATACCGTGGAGATGGAAGTGAGAGTACACAGGAGAGGATTTGCTACAAGTGTGGGAAGCTTTATATCACCGCACACATTTATTAGGATAATGAGGTTTTAATTACATGTAATTTACTATAGCATGAGGACAGATCTGCACCATAGACACGTTGTATGAAATCTGTCTGCTGGATTTTATATATTCGTCATTAAACTCCTCTACGTTGGAACACAGTATATGGAGCCCAGTAAGATGGATCTCTTCTCATTGAACTGATACATTGTAATACAGTGTATAAAAATTCTGAATTATTTATTATGATGGTATAATGAGGAGCCAATCATCTGCGAGATTTACAGCAAAATGTCTATAAATTGGCTGCAGAATTCTTGTTGCTGGGTTGTCGTCATAATGAGCCGAGGATCGCACAGAGCAATTTTACCATACATAATGACTTGAAAAAGTATTCATACCCCTTGAAATTTTCCACATTTTGTCATGTTTCAACCAAAAACATAAATTTATTTTATTGGGATTTTATGTGATAGACCAACACAAAGTGGCACATAATTGTGAAGTGGAAGGAAAATGATAAATGGTTTTCAATTTTTTTTACAAATAAATATGTGAAACGTGTGGCGTGCATTTGTATTCAGCCCCCCTTTACTCTGATACCCCTAACTAAAGTCTAGTGGAACCAATTGCCTTCAGAAGTCACCTAATTACTTAATAGAGTTCACCTGTGTGTAATTTATTCTCGGTATAAATACAGCTGTTCTGTGAAGCCCTCAGAGGTTTGTTAGGGAACCTTAGTGAACAAACAGCATCATGAAGGCCAAGGAACATACCAGACAGGTCAGGGATAAAGTTGTGGAGAAGTTTCAAGCAGGGTTAGATTATAAAAAAAAATATCCCAAGCTTTGAACATCTCACGGAGCACTGTTCAATCCATCAACCGAAAATGGAAAGAGTATGGCACAACTGCAAACCTACCAAGACATGGCCGTCCACCTAAACTGACAGGCCGGGCAAGGAGGGCATTAATCAGAGAAGCCGCCAAGAGGCCCATGGTAACTCTGGAGGAGCTGCAGAGATCCACAGCTCAGGTGGGAGAATCTGTCCACAGGACAACTATTAGTCGTGCTCTCCACAAATCTGGACTTTATGGAACAATGGCAAGAAGAAAGCCATAAGAAGTCTGGTTTACAGCTTGCTAGAAGCTGGGGGGGACACAGCAAACATGTGGAAGAAGGTGCTCTGGTCAGATGAGACTAAAATTTAATTTTTTGGCCTAAAAGCAAAACGCTATGTGTGGCGGAAAACTAACACTGCACATCACCCTGAACACACCATCCCCACCGTGAAACATGGTGGTGGCAGCATCATGTTGTGGGGATGCTTTTCTTCAGCAGGGACAGGGAAGCTGGTCAGAGTTGATGGGAAGATGGATGGAGCCAAATACAGGACAATCTTAGAAGAAAACCTGTTAAAGGCTGCAAAAGACTTGAGACTGGGGTGGAGGTTCACCTTCCAGCAGGACAACAACCCTAAACATACAGCCAGAGCTACAATGGAATAGTTTAGATCAAAGCATATTCATGTGTTAGAATGGCCCAGTCTAAGTCCAGACCTAAATCCAATTGAGAATCTGTGGCAAGACTTGAAAATGTGCGGAGGGTGGCTGTAAAGGGGGACACAAAGGTGCAATAGGGTGTTAATGGGGACACAAATGTGCAGGCAGAGTCTGATGAGGACACAATTGTGTGGGGAGATTCTGTTTGGGGCACAAATGGGCAAGGAGACTCTGATAGGGACACAGATGTACTATATGGGGAAATTCTAAGTGTCTAAGAAGAATGGACAGAAATGTCACTCTCTAGATGTGCAAAGCTGGTAGAGACATCCCCAAAAAGACTTGCAGCTGTAATTTCAGTGAAAGCCGGTTCTACAAAGTATTGACTCCGGGGGGCCGAATACAAATGTACCCCACACATTTCATATTTATTTGTAAAAAATGTTGAAAACCATTTATCATTTTCCTTCCACTTGGTGGAAGGAAAAAATCTTTAATAAAATACATTTACGTTTTTGGTTATAACATAACAAAATGTGGAAAATTTCAAGAGTTATGAATATTTTTTCAAGGTACTGTATGTATATATATATATATATATATATATATATATATATATATATACATACACACACACACACACACACTCTTTCTCACACACACAGAATTATATTCTGTATCAAAGTGATTGTAAGGGTTCGTTTTTTTTTTTTTTTTTTTTTAAATGATAAACATATAATACTTACCTGCACTGTGCAGCTCGTTTTGCACAGAGTGGCCCCGAACCTCCTCTTCTGGGGTCTCCCGGCGGCTCTCGCGGCTCCTCCCCACATCAGATAACCCCCTGGGAGAAGCGCTCTCCCAGGGGATTACCTTGCAGGTGCGCTCCCGAGTCCAGCATTCGGCATCCATAGAGGCCGAATGCTGGACTCAGCCCCAACCCCTGGCGCCCACATCATTGGATTTGATTGACAGCAGCGGAAGCCAATGGCTGCGCTGCTATCAATCCATCCAATCAAGAGCCGAGAACCCCGGGCAGAGAGCGACAGCACTTCACGGTGGGTCAAGTTCCAGGGCTCAGGTAAGTAAAACTGGGGAGGGGGGGGGTGACTGGCAGGTGTTTTTTCACCTTAATGCATAGGATGGGATGCATTAAGGTGAAAAAACACAAAGGTTTACAACCCCCTTAATTACTATTTAATTAACTTGTTATTTGTTATTTATTTTTTATTAATTATTTATCTATTATATATTAATGTTTTACTTATTAATAAATTAAATGTATTATTTGAGAAACTATTTCATTAATTACTATTAATTTCTGTTAAAAAAAAAGAAAGAAGAAGAAAGCATGTTCACTCTTTATAAAAAAAACCCTGACTTTTACCTTTGGCCCTCTTGATTCCAGCACAGTCTGTTGGTTGACATTCCTCAAATGAGGAATAAAAAAATTAAAGTAGGTTTAAACCCAAACTGGATAACATTTATATTGCTCTATGCATTTAATATTGTATACAATTGCCATTTTTTAAAATTAAAGTGGAGGGCCACCCTGAAGAAAAAAAAAAATTCACCAAAAATCCTAAAAAAAATAAAAAAAAAAAACATTTGAAAAAAAAAAAAATTTTAAACTTACCTAAACCCTTGTTGCTAGGCAGTCTTCCTAATCTGCCTTTTCCTATTCCGCGGCGTGTTCTGCTCCTCGGTCAGCGGCCCCGTTGTCTTCTGGGAACTGTGTGTGTTCTCAGAACACCACAGGGCCATTCACAGAGCGCCGCTCGCGCGTGCGCAATAGGAAACTGGCAGTGAAGCCGCAAGGCTCCACTGCCTGTTTCCCTTACTTAGGATGCCGGTGCCGGGCCCCGAGAGCCGAGGGACGGGTCGGCCTCGGGCAGCCAACATCGCGGGCACCCAGGACAGGTAAGTACTTATTTAAAGTCAGCAGCTACAGTGTTTGTAGCTGCTGACTTTTAAATTTTTTTTTACGGCCGGAATCCCGCTTTAAAATCCTATTTTCATCTTTTTCATCCTTTGTTACAGTGCTATCTATCTCCTGCAGCCTCTCTGCAGCCACTTCCTGTCTACATGCACTCCAACAATGGCATTCCTCAAGGAAGGTTTCCTGATGGTGACAACAGTCCACTCAGCCGAAGCCTGCCATTGACTTTAATGAGCTGAATGCTGCACCTGTCACTCCTGAACCGAGAGGGACACTCTGCAACGAAACGCCCCACTGTGCCAGGGGTCCAGATCTACAACATTCAATATAATAATCCCTGGTGATCCTGCCATAAAGATCCTTGTTCAGGCACTTCCTTACAGGGACGTGCAGTCAGGGGAGGCAGGTAAGGCAGAGCCATGAACATAAAAAAAAAAAAGATCGAGCTTCGAGAGTCATAGTTCGGCGATATACTTCCGGAGATACAAGGCTCCTTGCACAGCCTGTCAGTAGCTACATACAGCGCAGCCAGTTTAAATACAAGCTGGCACATTCTGTTTGCAGCAGACTGAGAGGATGTGCTCACAGTGCCTCTAACTTCTGAGCTCAATGGACAGCTTGGAGCCTTGGATCAATGGTAAAGTACCATTGGTCCAAGCTGTCCAATAAAAATGCTGCAGTGGAGGCATGTCTCTCACTGCAGTGTCATGGAAGGGGGGTGTGTCTAAAAGACAAATGCTCCCTTCCTGCCCAGCCCTCTTAAAGCGGGGGTCCACCTATCTATCGTTTTTTTTTTTTTGAGTTCATTCACAAACTTTTCTTCTCAGCATTACATACTCACATATTGTGTGTAATATGTCCGCCTGTGTCAGATTTCGTCGTAAAGAATAACTTATATTATTCACTGCAGGCGGTTTCCATCTTCATTGTGGGCATTTGAAGCCCACAAGCATTTATTTCCTGGATGCGGTGAATGCTGTGCTCCCAGCATTCACCGCTCGTTCCCGCACATGCTCAGTGGCATCCTGGGAAGCCTGAGACTAGCTCCCAGGAGTCTGGGAGAGGCTAGAAACACGCCTACTCCCTCACGGGAGGAGAACCAGGAAGTGCAAAGAAGAATAGAAAAATAAGGTAATTAGGGCGATTTAAATTTTTTTAAACGGCATGTCAGCATCTAGGCAAGGAAGAGAATACATACAGATATTGTTCAAAATTTGGGTGGAACCCCGCTTTAACTACAAGGAAAAAAGCATGTTTATGTGTATAAGATTTACCCACAATCCCATGTTTTTCTCACACAGTTAAGAGGGAGAATCTGCTGCTGCTGAAAAGGTACTTTTTAAATCAAGCTAAATCCTATATTATAATGCTATATGTTATAACATAATAATTTATTATTTATCTATTTACTGTGCAATCACTGGTTGGAAGTTACAACTTCAAACTTCAGTAATGTGTCCGTTAAGCCACCTGCTTGAGTACAGAAAAATATAATAAATGACCTTAAAAACAATATATAATAATTTGTATATTACTTACCTATGGTAATTAACCCCTTGCCACCCAGGCCAATTCTGACACTTCTCTCCCACATGTAAAAAAATCATAATTTTTTTTTGCTAGAAAATTTCTCAGAACCCCCAAACATTATATTTATATTTTTTAGCAGACATCCTAGGGAATAAAATCGTGGTCGTTGCAACCTTTTATATCACACGGTATTTGCGCAAACATTTTTCAAACGCTTTTTTTTTGGAAATAAAGTGTTTCATGAATAAAAAAATGAAATAAAAAAAACACTAAAGTTAGCCCGATTTTTTTTGTATAATGTGAAAGATGATGTTACACCGAGTAAATAGATACCTAACGTGTCACGCTTTAAAAGTGCGGACACTTCTGGAATGGCACCAAACTTCAGTACTTAAAAATCTGTAAATTTTTTTTACAGGTTACCAGTTTAGAGTTACAGAGGAGATCTAGTGCTAGAATTGTTGCTCTCGCTCTAACGTTCGTGGCAATACCTCACATGTGTGGTTTGAATGCCATGTAATATTGTTTCCAGCATCAACAAAAAACGTGGCTGAAAAAGAAAGGAAAAGCAAAAAAACTTTTACAGTAACTGATAATGTGCAGGTGACCGAAACCCACAATCAGGGGTCACCCCCCCACTAATCTGACTTGGGTCATCTGCAAGCTGATTGGCTGATCTGCACCATTCACACTTCTGGTTGAAGCGGTGCGCACAATGCATAGTGCGGTAGTGCGGTCAGAGCCATTGTACTGGACGGGGCTGTTAAATCATTTATATAGACAACAGCTATAAAAGTCCTGCAAGCAGCATTTTTGCTGCAGTTTATTTAAACCCTCAAAATGACTCAATGCATGAAAAATGCACCACAAGTACATAAAATACTGCCCCGTCCAGAAAATGCATACAAAAAACTAAAAAATAATAATAATAAAATGCAATGTAAAAGCTGTGCACCATGTAGAGCTAATCACTGAGCAATCATTGTGAACGCCTAAAGCAGAGGTCTCAAACTGGCGGCCCTCCAACCGTTGCGAAACTACAAGTCCCATGAGGCATTGCAAGGATGACAGTTACAAGCATGACTCCCACAGGCAGAGGCATGATGGGACTTGTAGTTTCGCAAACAGCTGGAGGGCCGCCAGTTTGAGACCCCTGGCCTAAACTGTATGGGCATCTGATTATTGTGAATGTTGCCTCATCTACATGTCCCCAGTGTATCATTTTAGGCTGGGTTCACACTTTTGGGGTGCGTTAACACAAAGTGCGTTACTTTGTCCATTTAAGTGCGTTGTTTTAGGACAGCCAAATTATTTATTTGGGCTTCTTCATGCTCTAAACTCCACCAAAGAAGGTGCATGTACTTTTTGGGAAAGGCAGCGCACCACAACGCATGGTAATGGGTTACTGCGCATTGTAAGTGGCTAAAGCCCACGTTCCATTAGGAATGAATGGCACTAGGGCTGGGGAAAAAATTGATTTAAATCTTGAATCGAGTTGAGAGGTCAAATCGATTAAAAATTTAAGCAAATCAATTTTTTTAGATTTTTTTTTTCACCGCGCCAGTCCTGAGGAGCTGCGGGCAGGAGTTTTTAGGCGAGGCCACGGCTTCGGCCTAGTCCGCGTCTTCGGCCTAGTCTGCGAGGCCGGACCCCGCGGACTAGGCCGAAGCCGCAGCCTCGTCTCGCCTAAAAACTCCTGCCCGCAGCTCCTCAGGACCGGCGCGGTGTCCAAAAAAAAGAAAAAAAACTTGATTCGAATCGTGAATTGAGTTTTTTTTAAGAAAATCACAGATTTTTTTTTTTTTAGAAAACCGCCCAGCCCTATGGCATCACAGCCCCGCAATGCACGTTGCCGCAAACTTTGGGCTAGTTCACACCACTTGCGATGCAGGAACGCGTGCAAGAGCGCTTTGTCCCACGCTGCACGGAAACACGCTGCCCTCTGCCCACGCATTTAGCAAACCCGGGCATCAAAATGCATGGTACAGAAGTACCATGCAGTTTGCTGCGGCGTGATTTTAAAAATTGTGCTTGCCATACTTTTTGTGCGTTCTGGTACGTTTGGCAGTTCATTGAAATAAATGGGCTGCCAGGAACGCGTGGGAACACGTAAGCTCAGATGCACCTATATCAGTGATGGCGAACCTTGGCACCCCAGATGTTTTGGAACTACATTTCCCATGATGCTCATGCACTCTGCAGTGTAGTTGAGCATCATGGGAAATGTAGTTCCAAAACATCTGGGGTGCCAAGGTTCGCCATCACTGACCTATATGGTGTGAACTGGCTCTTAGAGCCCTTGCACACTGGGGCGGTTTGCAGGCGCTATTGCGCTAATAATAGCGCCTGCAAACCGCCCCGAAAGCGCCGCTGCTTTCATTCCAGTGTGCAAGCCCCGAGGGCTTGCACACTGGAGCGATGCGCTGGCAGGACGGTAAAAAAAGTCCTGCTAGCAGCATCTTCGGAGCGGTGAAGGAGCGGTGTGTATACCGCTCCTTTACCGCTCCTGCCCATTGAAATCAATGGGACGGCGCGGCTATACCGCCGGCAAAGCGCCTCTGCAGAGGCGCTTTGCGGTGGTATTTAACCCTTTCTCTAATAATAGCGGCGTTTTACCGCCGACGCCGCCCCCCGCCCCAGTGTGCAAGGGCTCTTAGGGAAGACAGATGAAAGTCTAATGGGGCGTACACGCGGTCGTACTTTTCAGCTACAAAAGTCCGACAGCCTGTCCGACAGACTTTCGACGGACTTGCGGCGGACTTTCTAACGAACAGACTTGCCTACACACGATCACACAAAAGTCAGTCGAATTCTTACGTGATGACGTACACCGGACTAAAATAAGGAAGTTGATAGCCAGTAGCCAATAGCTGCCCTAGCGTGGGTTTTTGTCCGTCAGATTAGCATACAGACGAGCGGATTTTTCGACCGGACTCGAGTCCGTCGGAAAGATTTGAAGCATGTTTCAAATCTAAAGTCCGTCGGATTTGAGGCTGAAAAAGTCAGTTGAAAGTCCGGAGAAGCCCACACACGATCGGATTACCAGCCAGCTTTAGTCCGTCAGCGTCCGTTGGACTTTTGTAGACGAAAAGTCCGACCGTGTGTACGCGGCATAAATGTACTGATTTCCTAATTTTAAGCGAATCATAACAACGCGTTTCGAGGGCCAGGCCCCACCCTCTTCGTCAGGGCTAGAGACACCATAACTGAAGTCAAATATTTTAAAACGGGTGTAAATTCTAAATACAATAAAATAAATAATATCTGATAATAGATGATGTTGTGTATCAGTTTGTTACATTTTGTTTTAGTTTGATTTCCTCTGTCAGACTAAAAACAACACTGAGGAGTCTATTCCAGCCAATCAGAATTCACTTTACTGATGTCCAGTACAGGATAGATTCTGATTGGTAGGTTTTGGGAGTATACTCAGACCTTGCATTGTTTTATGAATATGCGTATAATTGATGAAATTGTCCAAAGCCCGGTGAACTGAAAAGGTATTGCTTTGCCTCTCTTTAGAAACTGATCAAAGTTTGTTTGTTTTGTGTGTTTTCTTACTTTATCATACTTTACAGATTACCTTGATATATTACCCTGTTTCCCCGAAAATAAGACCTAGCGTGATTGTCAGTGATGGCTGCAATATAAGCCCTACCCCCCAAATAAGCCCTACCCTGTTTTCCCAAAAATAAGCCCTACCCTGAAAATAAGACCTACAAGGACTTTAACTAGGGCTTATTTGGGGGGTAGGGCTTATATTGCAGCCATCACCGACAATCACGCTAGGTCTTATTTTGGGGGAAACAGGGGATTTGTTTATATGTATCTCAATAAGAATATATTATGGACTAATTTGATATGTTATTTGTTTATATATATTACAACAAAAATATCTTATGGATTAATTTGATATATTTTGATTATATGTATTACAACAAAAAAATAACATAAAAATTATTTGATTTAAAAAAAAAAAAAAAAAAAAGAAAAGAAATTGATCTCTTTCTCTGCTCACAGAACATGCACTCAGATCAATTCCTGGAATCAAACTCTTCCCATCATACCGTATTATATATTATAAAATTCGCCCTGTGGATTCCATACACTGTAAAACATTCACCAGTCCCTTATTCCATTATTGATTTTACCATTACTATCTCCTGTGGTGATGCACTCTATAGCTGAGCCGCTCTTACTGTAAAGAACTCTTCCTGTACTGATAAGAAAATCTTCCTTCCTCCGTACACAATTCATGGCTCATTGCCCACCATACACAGCCTGCTCATATTTTTTTAATGAAGGAATCCTGTACTGAGAGGAACTGTCACAGCTGAGCTCCTTCAGACGTCTTCTGTCACTCCAAATCAACCTGAGATTTAGGAGTTTTCATTGTCAGTGAAAATTGATTTTTCACATTTCCAAAGAAAGGAATAAAGCTTTTCTTCGTGTATGCGACTACAAAGGTTCTCTCTGAATGATGAGAAAATCACATTACATACAGTATAGTGGGACAGATATTATACGGAGGGAGTGGGAGCATCCAGGAATAAGATGGAGGAGGTGGGAGCACTAAGGAATAATACAGTGCCTTGAAAAAGTATTCACACCCCTAGAAATTTTCCACATTTTGTCATGTTATAACCAAAAACGTAAATGTATTTTATTGGGATTTTATGTGATAGACCAAAACAAAGTGGCTCATAATTGTGAAGTGGAAGGAAAATGATAAATGGTTTTCAATTTTATTTACATATAAATATGTGAAAACTGTGGCGTGGATTTGTATTCAGCCCCCCTTTACTCTGATAGCCCCTAACTAAAATCTAGTGGAGTGGTTCTCAACCCCTGTCCTCAGGACCCACTAACAGGCCAGGTCTGCAAGATAACTGAAATACATGACAGGTGATATCATTTGCTGCTCAGTGATTGCAGTATTCTAGTCTGCATCTCCCCAAAGTAATACTTAAAAGCTGGCCTATTAGTCGGTCCTGAGGACAGGAGCTGAGAACCACTGATCTAGTGGAACCAATTGCCTTCAGAAGTCACCTAATTAGTAAATAGAGTCCACCTGTGTCATTTAATCTCAGTATAAAATAATACAGTTGTTCTTTGAAGCCCTCAGAGGTTTGTTAGTGAACCTTAGTGAAAAAACAGCATCATGAAGGGCAGGGAACACACCAGACAGGTCAGGGATAAAGCTGTGGAGACTTTTAAAGCAGGGTTAGGTTATAAAAAAATATCCCAAGCTTTGAACATCTCATGGAGCACCGTTCAATCCATCATCCGAAAATGGAAAGAGTATGGCACAACTGCAAACCTACCAAGACATGGCCGTCCACCTAAACTGACCGGCCGGGCAAGGAGAACATTCATCAGAGAAGAGCCAAGAGGTCCATGGTAACTCTGGAGGAGCTGCAGAGATCCACAGCTCAGGTGGGAGAATCTGTCCACAGGACAACTATTAGTCGTGTTCTCCACAAATCTGACCTTTATGAAAGAGTGGCAAGAAGAAAGCCATTGTTGAAAGAAAGCCATAAGAAGTTGCATTTGCAGTTTGCATGAAGCCATGTGGGGGACACAGAAAACATGTGGAAGAAGGTGTTCTGGTCAGAAGAGACCAAAATTGAACTTTTTGGCCTAAAAGCAAAACGCTATGTGTGGCGGAAAACTAACACTGCACATCACCCTGAACACACCATCCCCACCGTGAAACATGGTGGTGGCAGCATCATGCTGGGGGGATGCTTTTCTTTAGCAGGGACAGGGAAGCTGGTCAGAGTTGATGGAAAGATGGATGGAGCCAAATACAGGGAAATCTTAGAAGAAAACCTGTAATGCCCCGTACACACGAGCGGACTTTCCGGCAGACTTGGTCCGGCGGCCCGGACTCCGTCGGACAATTCGATGGTGTGTGGGCTCCAGCTGACTTTTTTTCCCCAAAACTCCGACGGACCTAGAAAAAAAACATGTTTCAAATCTTTCCGCTGGACTCGAGTCCGGTCGAAAAATCCGCTCGTCTGTATGCTAGTCCGACGGACTAAAACCGATGCTAGGGCAGCTATTGGCTACTGGCTATCAACTTCCTTATTTTAGTCCGGTCGTACGTCATCACATACGGATTCCAACGGACTTTCGTGTGTAGGCAAGTCTGTTCGTTTGCAAGTCCGGCGGACCTACGTTGCAAAGTCTGTCGGAAAGACTGTCGGACCTAGTCCGTCGAAAAGTCAGCTCGTGTGTACGCGGCATTAGAGTCTGCAAAAGACTTGAGACTGGGGCGGAGGTTCACCTTCCAGCAGGACAACGACACATACAGCCAGAGCTACAATGGAATGGTTTAGATCAAAGCATATTCATGTGTTAGAATGCCCCAGTCAAAGTCCAGACCTAAATCCAATTGAGAATCTGTGGCAAGACTTGAAAATTGCTGTTCACAGACGCTCTCCATCCAATCTGACAGAGCTTGAGATATTTTGCAAAGAAGAATGGGCAAAAATGTCCCTCTCTACATGTACAAAGCTGGTAGAGACATCCCCAAAAAGACTTGCAGCTGTAATTGCAGTGAAAGGAGGTTCTACAAAGTATTGACTCAGGGGGGCTGAATACAAATGTACCCCACACTTTTCACATATTTATTTGTGAAAGATTTTGAGAACCATTTATCATTTTTCTTCCACTTCACAATTATGTGTCACTTTGTGTTGGTCCATCACATAAAATCCCAATAAAATACATTTGTGTTTTCGGTTGCAACATGACAAAATGTGGAAAATTTCAAGGGGTATGAATACTTTTTCAAAGCACTGTACATAAGAGGTGAGAACAATTAGAAATAATAAAGAGGAGGCTGAAGCACCCAGGAATAATACAGAGCATGGAGCACCCAGGAATTATACAGAGCATGGAGCACCCAGGAATTATATGGGGGGAGGTGGGAGCACTCAGGAGTTACTATGGAGGATCGGGGGGGGGGGGGGGGGACCCATGGATCATACAGAGTAGGCAGGAGCATCGGGGGGGATAAAAAAGAGGAGGTGGGAGCACCCAGGAATAACATGGAGAATGTGGGAGCACCCAGGAATAATACAGAGGTGGGAGCACCGAGTAATAATACAGAGGAGGTGGGAGCACTCAGGAATAATATGGAGGAGGTGAGAGCACCCAGAGATTACATGGGGAGGGGAGAGCACCCAGAAATTAAATGGAGGAGCTGTGGGTACCCTGGGAAAATACAGAGGAGGTGGGAGCACACAGGGAAAATACAGAGGAGGTGGGAGCACACAGGGAAAATACAGAGGAGGTGGGAGCACACAGGCATAATACAGAGGAGGTGGGAGCACACAGGGATAATACAGAGAAGGTGGGAGCACACAGGGAAAATACAGAGGAGGTGGGAGCACACAGGCATAATACAGAGGAGGTGGGAGCACACAGGGATAATACAGAGAAGGTGGGAGCACACAGGGAAAATACAGAGGAGGTGGGAGCACACAGGGATAATACAGAGGAGGTGGGAGCACACAGGGATAATACAGAGAAGGTGGGAGCACACAGGGATAATACAGAGAAGGTGGGAGCACACAGGGATAATACAGAGGAGGTGGGAGCACAAAGGAATACCATGGAGGATGTGGGAGCACTGAGGAATAATACATAAGAGGAGAGAACAATCAGGAATAATAAAGAGGATGCTGAAACACCTAGGAATAATACAGAGGTGGGAGCACCCAATAATACAGAGGAGGTGGGAGCACCCAGGAATAATACCCTGAAAATTTCACTGAAAATAAGCCCTACCCCTAAAGTAAGACCTAGCGTGAGTTTTCTATAAGCCTTAACCCGAAAATAAGCCCTAGTTAAAGTCCTTGTAAAATCATGTAATCCATTCTGTAAAAAGGTTATATAATGTGCAGTGTGTCTCCTTGTGTAACTTTATTGTGGAAAATACCTTCTTTACAGGGCCGCTGGGCGCTCACGTGATCCGCCGGAGATCTTCTCCTCTCCTCCTGGCTTATGTCAGAAGCCCCTCCCACTGCATCTGACATTAGTGGGGATCTTGGCCCCACCCTCGGCAGTATTCAGAGCGGGGAAGAAAACCTCCGGCGGGTTACGTGAGCGCCCAGCGCCGCTGTAAATAAGGTATTTTCCACAATAATGTTACACAAGGAGACACACTGCACATTATATCATCTTTTTACAGAACGGATTACATGATTTTACAAGGACTTTAAGGGTTTTTTTCGGGATTACAGAATTTCACAGGGGGACAGGGGGGAGGGGAACTTTTTTGTACATACTGTAAATATATAAGAGAATTGGGAAGCGCAGATCCAGGAGGTGGCAAGGAATCAATTGGAGATGGAATCCATGTGAAATTTAAAACAGTTTATTGCTGTAACCAATACACCGTACTAATGGGAACAATCATCAGAAAGCCCCCACAGCCCTCACGGATGCGGGACAGCCATTTCTCCACCACCTTTGGCTACATTGCTGGCACTGTGAGTTTGGCCATTCTGACAAAGGAGTTGGGAGCACCCAGGAATATTATGGGGGAGGTGGGAGCACCCAAGAATAATACAGAGGAGGTGGGAGCACCCAGGAATATGATGGGGGAGGTGGGAGCACCCAGGAGTAATATGGCGGAGATGGGAGCACCCAGGAATATGATGGGGGAGATGGGAGCACTCAGGAATAATATGGGGGAGGTGGGAGCACCCAGCAATAATATGGAGGAGGTGGGAGCACCCAGAAATAATACAGACGAGGTGGGAGCACCCAGAAATAATACAGACAAGGTGGGAGCACCTGGGAATAATACAGAGGAGATGGGAGCACCCAGGAATAATGTGGGGGAGGTGGGAGCACCCAGCAATAATATGGAGGAGGTGGGAGCACCCAGAAATAATACAGACGAGGTGGGAGCACCCAGAAATAATACAGACAAGGTGGGAGCACCCAGCAATAATATGGAGGAGGTGGGAGCACCCAGAAATAATACTGACGAGGTGGGAGCACCTGGGAATAATACAGAGGAGATGGGAGCACCCAGGAATAATGTGGGGGAGGTGGGAGCACCCAGCAATAATATGTAGGAGGTGGGAGCACCCAGAAATAATACTGACGAGGTGGGAGCACCTGGGAATAATACAGAAGAGATGGGAGCACCCAGGAATAATATGGAGGAGGTGGGAGCACCCAGAAAAAATATGGGGAAGGTGGGAGCACCGGGGAATAATATGGGGGAGGTGGGAGCACTCAGTAATACTATGGGGGAGGTGGGAGCACCTAGGAATAATTTGAGGGAGGTGGGAGCACCGTGAAATAATGCAGAGGAGGTGGGAGCACCCAGGAATATTATGGTGGAGGTGGGAGTACCCGGGAATAATATGGAGGAAGTGGGAGTACCCAGGAATAATAAGGGGGAAGTGGGAGCACCCAGGAATAATAAGGGGGAAGTGGGAGCACCCAGGAATAATATGGGGGAAGTGGGAGCACCCAGGAATAATTTACAGAAGGTAGGAGCACAAGGAGTGTGAATAGCCGGGGTCCCTCTTATTGTCCACTCTATCAAGATCACTTTCACTGTACGCAGGCTCATGAACTAACATTTCCTGTACAGATTAAGGGCTTTTTAAGTCAAGCGGTTGGGTTTACAAGCTTCAGAGAGCTGCGCTGAAAGGCAGCAATTAAGCTGTTAGCCTGTCTAAGGAAACACGCTTTATTCTAACCCCGAAGCAGCAAAGACGACAGAGAGAGAAAGAGAGAGAGAGAAAAAGAGAGAGAGAGAGAGAGAGAGAGCCTCATCCTCCTTATCAGGATTACACCGCAACTCTCCCACCATCCAATATCCCCTCTGCAATTCCTCTGGTGGTGACAACTCTGCAACCTGCAGCATCTCACACTCAAAATTCTTCATCCAACTCCATCTGTGTCATCTCTATCTCCCACCACCATCCCATATTACATAATTCTGACATATACCGCAGTGCTGTACAGAAAACACTGAGCCAGTCACATCAGTCTCTGCCCCAGAGGAGCTCACACTCTAATATCTCCCCACAGATACACACTATTATTGTTAAACATGTGTATAGCTCTGACATATACCACAGTGTCGTACAGAAAACACTTAGCTAGTGACATCGGTCTCTGTACTAGAGGAGCTTACACTCTAATGTCCGCCACAGTCACACACTATTATTATACACTACCTGCCTGGAGTTTGCATGTTCTCCCTGTGCCTGCGTGGGTTTCCTCCGGGTACTCCGGTTTCCTCCCACACTCCAAAGACATGCTGGTAGGTTAATTGGATCCGGTCTAAATTGTCCGTGGTATGTATGAATGTGAGTTAGGGACCTTAGATTGTAAGCTCCTTGAGGGTAGGGACTGATGTGAATGTACAATGTATATGTAAAAGCGCTGCGTAAAATTGACGGCGCTATATAAGTACCTGAAATAAATAAAAATAAATAAATAAATATAGCTCTGACATATACTGCAGTGCTGTACAGAGAACACTGAGCCATTCACATTGGTCTCTGCACCAGAGGAGCTTACACTCATTTTTTGGATTGGAAATTTTGTGTGGAAACCATTTAATCGCCCACATTCAGAACTCTATGGGGACTCTATGGGGACTCTATGGGGACTCTATGGGGAATGGAGCCCAGGACCTCAGCGATGTCCACCGGGAAGCCATGCTGTCCTCTCCTCTGCCTGGATATATTCTGGATATGCAGATGAAGAAGTGATAAGAGAACATTTTTATTCTGTGAGATAATCTTGCTGCAGAATTCCGCTGTGCCAAATGAATTTTCTGCCGACACTTGTCATCACTCCCACTTCTTTTCTTGGGATCAAGTTGGCCATCTGGTCTTTTTTTTTTTTCTTTTTTTTTTCAACTTTTTTCTATAAAATTTTCTCCCCTCCTCGGTTCTTTTCTTATCGGCTTCAATAAAGGTTGACTCCAACCACAAGACAAATCGCTCTGTGTGCGTCCAATCCCAACCAGCAAACACTGCAGCAAGCTCAAGTCAGGAGATTCGGGAGTCCTCTCCGTTTACCTTTGTGAGAGCTTAAATCTGAAGTTTAACCTGCTTATATTTTTCCTTACCTTGTTCCCCCCTCCCCGCTCATCAACACACTTATGACATGTTTTTATTACTTATCTTGTTTTAGACCCACTGATGTGATCACTGGGTGTCTGCGCTTCTCTATACAATACAGGCAGATCATGGCTGGTGGGAGGGGCTGGCAAGGTGCTGTAGATAGAAAACATCCCAGGCCCCCCCGGCCTCAGCACTCCTCACAAGGACCCGCTGTCCTGATGCAAGCAGTGGGCTGGCTAATGGGAGGAGTTATGCAAATATAAAAATACCTTGATGGGTGGGTGTCAGTCTGAAGGAGTGGGCGTTCCTAGGCAGGCTGTGTTTGCATAAGTAATGCCCATATGTGATGCTGAGCCTCCGTCATTGCCAGAACTGAAATGCTACAGGAGGTGGGGGAGGGGGCACACTCCACCCCCCCCTTTTTTTTTGGGAGGGGGAAAGGAGGGACCCAATGTCATTTTTTTTTTTTCTTCAGCGGGGCATGTGCCTGATATATTATTACACCATACCTCCCAACATTTTGAGATGGGAATGAGGGACACCTACTAGCAAATGTATGTAGGCATAGGACACGCCCCCTGTCACACCCCCTTAAAGGAGAATTAACCACAAAAAAAGGTTAACTAAATCCACAAGGGCTTTTTTTTACCACTTTTATTCCTTTATATTGGCTTTTAAAATGTACAAATGCAGCAATTTAGAAATCAGATGAAAGGTTTAGCACTGGGAAACACTTTGAAAGATAAAAGTGCATTTTATATACAACTATATAGATCAGAGCAGAATGAGGGACAAATGAGGAGGAAAGAGGGACAGAGGGACATTGCTCCAAATCAGGGACAGTCCCTCGAAATCAGGGACAGTAGGGAGGTGTGTTACAGGGGTGGGGGAGGGCATGCTTGCTGCCGCCTTCTTGTGGCAACCTAGGCTGCATGCTCGAATAAGGGTCTGAGGTGTATTTTTAAGGGGGGCCCCATGCAAAAAAAAAAAAAGGAATGGCATGGGGTCCTCCCACATCTCCTTCCATATTCAAGTCAAAACTAAAAAGAAAAGTTCTGGCCTCCCAGAAGTGGTTGTAGTTGTTGAGTCAAGAGGTGCATCCTGTGTCTCAGATATGAAGTCTGCCGCCTCGCCTCTGTATCAGTGTCACACTTCAGAGGAAGAGAGCGTGAAGAATGTCCGACCTCCGTCATGTCACACAGAGTCCTTACTATTAATATACATTTATATAGCTCTGACATATACCACAATGCTGTACAGAGAGCACTAAGCCAGTCACATCAGTCTCTGCACCAGAGGAGCTTACACTCTAATGTCCCCCCCCCACACACACACACACACACAAACACACACCATTACTATTATTATTATACAATCATATAGCTCTGACATATACGGCAGTGCTGTACAGAGAACAATGAGCCAGTCACATCAGTCTCTGCATCAGAGGAGCTTACACTCTAATTTCACCCCACAATTACATACTATTATTATACATTTATATAGCACTGACCTATACATATGCAGTGCTGTACAGGGAACATTGAGCCAGTCACAATTCACACTATTATTATTATTGTTATTATTATTATTATATGTGTGAGTAGCACTGACATATACCGCAGTTAGTGTTGCCACTTTTTCTTCAAGCCAAACCCGAACACTTTAGCAGCACAGTAAAATTGTTTTGTTTTAGTATACACTATAGGATTGTATACCTGGGATATACAGACCTGGGACACCTTTGGGCACTCCAAAGAGAATAGTAATGTGGCGCACATAGTGCCCCCCTTACCCTCCTGTTAAGCCCTGTTCAAAGCCACATTCCTGTCTGAATAATGTGTCCGGGTTTCAGAAGGACTGAAACCCGGACACATGATTCAAAACCCCGGACTGTCTGGGTGAATCTTGGACAGGTGGCAACCCTAACCGCAGTGCTGTACAGAGTGCATAGAGCCCGTCACTTCAGTCTCTGCACCAGAGGAGCTTACACTCTATATCCCCCCCTCAATTACACACTATTTATTATTATTATTATAATACAGTTATATAGCACTGACATATACAGTCATATACATACACAGTGCTATACAAGGAACACTGAGCCCATCACATCAGTCTCTGCACCAGAGGAGCTTACACTCTAATGCCCCCCTCCACCCCCACAATTCTACACTATTATTATTATACATTTATATAGACATATACTGCAGTGCTGTACAGAGAACACTGAGCCAGTCACATCAGTCTCTGTACCAGAGGAGCTTACACTCTAATATCCCCCCCACACACACACACACACACACACAAACACACAATTATACACTGTTATTATTATTATTATAATACATTTATATAGCACTCACATATACCGCAGTGCTGTACAGAGAACACTGGGCCAGTCACATCAGTCTCTGCACCAGGAGAGCTAATGCCGCGTACACACGATCGGAAATTCGGCCAGCAAAAGACCGATGAGAGCTTTTCGTCAGAAAATGCGACCGTGTGTATGCTCCATCGGACTTTTGGTGGCCGAATTCCAGCCAGCAAAAAATTGAGAGCAGGTTCTTAATTTTTCGGTCGGAAAAAGTTCCTATCCGAAAATGCGATCGTCTGTATGCAATTCCGACGTGCAAAATTCCTACGCATGCTCGGAAACAATTCGACGCATACTCAGAAGCATTGAACTTAATTTTCTCGGCTCGTCGTAATGTTGTACGTCACCGCGTTCATGATGGTCGAAAGTTCAGCAAACTTTTGTGTGACCGTGTGAATGCAAGCCAAGCTTGAGCGGAATCCCGCCGAAAAAGCCATCATATCTTTTTCCGACAAGAAGTCCGATCGCGTGTACGCGGCATTACACTCTAAAGTCCCCCGCCATCCACAACTATACACTGTTATTATTATACAATTATATAGTGCTGACATATACCACAGTGCTGTACAGAGAACACTGAACCAGTCACATCAGTTTCTGCACCAGAGGAGCTCACACTCTAATGTCCCTCCACTGTAATGAATACATTGAACAATTGTTGAGTTTGTGTGTTGTAGTCATTATGAGTGGAGAGCCGCACCTTGTGTCTCCAGATAAGAGGTCTGCCGCCTGGCCTCCTTATCAGAGTCCCAATTTAGAGGAAGAGAGTGTGAAGGACGTCTGCCCTCCGTCATGTCACTGTGCGGACATTTCTGCCACCACGTGGTGAGCCCGCCGTGTTGGCCACGTTTTATCAGGCAGGAAGTGAGAGAAAAACTGTAACAGGGATACAAGAATAAAACTTCGGAGTTCTAGCCTTCCCCAACCCTAATATTTTTATTTATTCTTTTTTGTGTCGGTGTTGCTGCTGGAGACTTTTCCGCACTTTCTGTTTGATGAAACAGAGGTTATTCGTTAAAACTTGAGAGTGCAAAATCTGGTGCAGCTCTGCAGAGAAACCAATCAGCTTCCAGGTTTTATTGTCAAAGCTTAATTGAACAAACTGAAGTTAGAAGCTGATTGGCTACCATGCACAGCTGCACCAGGTTCCGAGTGCACCAGTTTTAGTAAATCAACCCAGTTGCCATCAGGACAGGAAGTGAAGGGAAATCTTTGTTATGAAGCATTGGAATGGCAGGAAAATCCCCACTACATCATAGATGCTTAAAACATTTTCCACGAGAAACACAGGAAAAAAGTCCTAGACCGTTTTCCAAAAAATGTGCGGCACCATGCAGTTTTGGCTGTACAAATTAATGGCACTGCCATACGGCTGCTAAATGGCAGCGTGCTTCTCTGCATGGTGGGAAAGTGCAAAACCACATGATGTTTTGCGTGTTCCCAACATGCAAAGGTTTGAACATAGGTTTACAATGAGTCAATGTGTTTCCAATCTTCAGTCCAGCTTTGACAATCCTTCCCCTGCCACAGCCTATTAGTGATGGTCACCATAAAGATGCAGGCTGCACTAACCTTCCCTTTACAGTGACTCCACATAGAGGTAATATACACTCACCAGACACTTTATTAGGTACACTTTGCTAGTACCCGGTTGGACCCCCTTTTGCCTTCAGAACTGCCTTAATTCTTCATAGTTTAGATTCAACAAGATGTTGGAAACATTCTTCAGAAGTTTTGGTCCATAGTGACATGATAGCATCACGCAGTTGCTGCAGATTTTTTGGCTGCACATCCATGATGCTAATCTTCCCAAAGGTTCTCTATTGGATGAGATCTGGTGAGTGTGGAGAAAATTGGAGTACAGTGACCTCATTGTCCAGTGGTGAGATGATTGGAGATTTGTGACATGGTGCATTATCCTGCTGGAAGGAGCCATCAGAAGATGGGGACACTGTAGTCATAAAGGGATGGACATGGTCAGCAAATATACTCAGGTAGGCCGTGGTGTTTAAACAATGCTCAACTGGTACTAAGGGGCCCGAAATGTGCCAAGAAAATCTCCCCCACCACCATTACACCACCACCACCAACCTAAACCATTGATACAAGGAAGGATGGATCCATGCTTTCATGTTGTTTACACCAAATTCTGACCCCACCATCTGAATGTAGCAGCTGAAATCGAGACTCATCAGACCAGACAATAACTTTCCATTCTTCTATTGTCCAATTTTGGTGATCCTATGCGAATTGTAGCCTCAGTTTCCTGTTCTTAGCTGACAGGAGTGGCACCTGGTGTGGTCTTCTGCTGCTGTTTCCATTTGCTTCAAGGTTCGATGTGTTGTTTGTTCAGAGATGATATTCTGCATACCTTGGGTGTAACAAGTGGTTATTTGAGTTACTGTTGCCTTTCTATCATCTAGAACCAGTCTGCCCATTCTCCTCTGACCTCTGACATCAACAAGGCATTTTCGTCTACACAATAGCCGCTCACTGGAAATTTTCTCTTTTTCGGACCATTCTTTGTAAGGCTGGGTTCACACTACTGCGAATTGGATGTGGGTTTCCCTGCATCCAATTTGCATGTCAGAAGATTGTGATCAGCTCTCTATGAAGCCGGTCCACACATCTCTGGAGCATCTTCGGTGTGAATTGCACAGGAGTCCTGTGAGTCTTCTGGTCCATTTCAGGTCCGAATTCAGCCAAAAATTCGGACTGAAATCGGACCTGAAATGGTGAACAGGGATGCTCTGGACCCCTGCTGTGAGTCGCTCCATGCGGCGGTGTGAACCCAGCCTAAACCCTAGAGATGGTGAAAATCCCAATAGATCAGCAGTTTTGGAAATACTCAGACCAGCCCATCTGGCACCAACAACTAAGCCACATTCAAAAACACTTAAATCCCCTTCCTTCCCCATTCTGATGCTCGGTTTGAACTTTAGCAAGTCACCTACACCATGTCTAGATGCCTAAATGCATTGAGTTGCTGCCATGTGATTGGCTGATTAGCAATTTGTGTTTCCAAGCAATTGAACAACTAATAAAGTGGCCAGTGAGTGGATATGTCCCACTACAAGACCACAAAACCTGTGAGTGACCCAACCATAAAGAAACTGAAGGCCTACGAACCTTCTCCCACGACCCGTTAAAGCAGCCCATAGATTAATCAATGACTCTATTCCCAAATTCACACACTTGATTTGGATGGGGAAATCCTCCCTGCTGAGGTATTGTATTCTGACAGCGGGAGGACTTCCCCTCCGTCAGAATACACTGACGCAGCTATAGCCTGCAGTGTTGATCGAGCGGGGAAATACGACATGCTGGTTGAACAGAAGTGGATCGGTATTCGGTAGATTGAATTCTGTACAACCAACCTGCCCATACATGGATAGAAATCTGTCTGGTTCCTGGTGAGCCGGCTGAATGTCTATCCACCAGGGATCTTAGTCTCTGCAGGTATATAATCATTATAGTCTCCACACATCATTATTAATATTATTATACAGGATTTATATAGCGCCAACAGTTTGCACAGCACTTTACAACATGAGGGCAGACAGTGCAGTTCCAATACAATTAAATTCAGGAGGAAGCAGAAGGCCCTGCTCCTTAGAGCTTACAATCTAAAAGGGATTTACCTCCCTACATCGCCATCATTATGGTAACAAAGTAAATAACCTTTGAAAGTATATCAGACTTTTTAAGTGCCAAGCATACAAAAAGATCTAACAAACTAAAATATGAAAAGAAAAGTATTTTAATTATTATTATTTTTTATTAATATACAGTAAATACATTTTAAAATCACATAAGAGAACATAAAAAAGGGTTCATTTTGTTATACAGACTGGTCAGGTCAAAATATCAAAATAATAAAATTTTATAACATTCATATCAATATGTAGAACCCTTCTAGGATATATTTTTGTATAATATTTGTGTATTTTTGTATAAGATTTGTATAAAATTTATATAATTTTGTAAAACATTTCTACAATATTATATATTTATAATATAACATTTATAACATTTTATAATATTGTAAAACATTTTGTATAATATATTTTTGTTTAACATTTGTATTATTATGTATCATATTACTATAATATCATTTTGTAGAAAATTTGTATATGATTTTGTATAACATTTTATGATATTGTATACCATTTATATAATACAGTATATTTTTGTTTAACGTTTGTATCATTATGTACAACACTTCTACAATATTTTGTAGAATTGTATCATTTTGTAGAACATTTGTATAATATAATTTTGTAGAACATTTGTATCATTTTACAGATCATTTCTATATTATAATTTTGTATAACAATCTATACAGAAAAATGAACCTTGTCATATGTTTTATGCAATTTACAAACATATTAATATAAACAAAAAAGATTGAAATAATAGTTTTCTAGATCAATTTTTCTGCTTGGCTCCTGAATAGTGCCATGTATATTTATTTATTACCGGTATTTAAACTTTCAAGGTTATCGACTTCATTATTTGGAGGGATTTGGTGCTCAGATGACCCACCAACCCCAAATGTTTAATAGTATTATAAGAGTAACACGTTTTATTTTCAGATGATGCCACTGTGGGCCCAGGCGGTGCCATTGCATATTTCTTAGGATGAGCTGCAGTCCCACAATACGCAGCACGCTACACATGGCGTTTGGTTGCTGGATTTGCCTCCGGACCCATATTTTGCAGAGGAGAGACAAGAGATGCTTAGAAGCATCATTTAGTACACAGAAGTGGCTCTCGCTCCGAGATGCTGGAAAGTGACTCATAATGAGTAACAGCTATGGACAGACGCCATACATGACGGGGCCTGCTGTACGGAGTGCCATGGCAGAGAGGAGCCATCTGGACAGGGAACCAGGCTGTCCTCGGCATGATTCATACCAAGTCTCTGACTTTGCCATGGCAATAATGCACAACAAATGTGTGTATATACAGTATATATATATATATATATATATATATATATATATATATATAGCCACTAGAAGAAATCATGGGGGCCCGTACAGCCTGCCTGACAGGACCCCCCTGGTACATCTCAATCCTGCCCACTACCCCACAGTCCCCACTGTCCTGCTCTCTGTACCCCCTGCATACCGCCTGTATTCTCCACTACCCAACACTGCATCACTCCACACTCCACCCCCAGTTATCAGCACCCACACTCTACATCCCCTAATAGCCCACACTCTACACCCCCTGAATCCCCCATTACCCCACATCCTGCATCTCCTTTTATCCCCCATTACTCCACATTCTGCATCCCCATCACTCCGCACTCTGTATCCCCTATATCCCCCAATACGCCTTTTTCTGCACCCCCTATTACCCCACATTCTGCACCCCCCTATTACCCCACATTCTGCACCCCTTGCCTCCTGCATCACCCCACATTCTGCACCCCTTGGATCACCCATTACCCCACATTTTGCACTCCTTCATCCCCCATTACCCCACATTCTGTATCCTTTGGATCCCCCATTACCCCACATTCTCCACCTCCAGCACCCCCATCACCCCACATTCTGTACCCCTTAGATCCCATGTTACCCCAAATTCTACACTCCACATTACCCCACATTCTGCACCCCTTGCATCTTCCATTGACCAACATTTTGCACCCCCTGCATCCTTCATTACCCCACATTCTGCACCCCCTGCATCACTCATTGCCCTATATTCTGCATCCCACATTACCCCACATTCTGCACCTCCTACACCCCCCTTTGCTCTACATTTTGCATCACCCATTGCCCTTCATTCTGCACCCCCTGCATCCCACATTAACCCAACATTCTGCACCCCTGCATCCCCCATTACCCCAGTCCACACCTCCTGTATCCTCCACTACCCAACACTGCATCACTCCACACTCCACCCCCAATTATCAGCACCCACACTCTACATCCCCTAATAGCCCACACTCTGCATCCCCCCAATTACTTTACATTATACACCCCCTGATTCCCCCATTACCCCACACCCTGCACATCCTTGTATACCCCATTACTCCACATTCTGCATTCTCATTACTCCACACTCTGTATCCCCTATATTCCCCAATACTCCTTATTCTGCGCCCCCTATTACTCCACAATCTGCACCCCCTGCCTCCAGCGTTACTCCACAGTCTGCACCCCTTGCCTCCTGCATCACCCCGCTTCCTGCACCCCTTGGATCACCCATTACCCCACATTTTGCACCCCTGCATCCCCCATTACCCCACATTCTGCATCCTTTGGATCCCCCAATACCCCCCATTACCCCACATTATTCTACACACCACATTATGCCACATTCTGCACCCCTGCACCCCTTTGGCCCTACATTCTGCACCCCCTGCATCCCACATTACCCAACATTCTGCACCCCCTGCATCCCACATTAACCCACACGCTGCTCCCCCTGCATCCATTACACTAAATTTGGCACCCCTAGATCCCCCAATACACCACATTTTGCACCCTTTTGAGTTAAACTTCACCAGGAGAGGGTGCACCCACTGGCCCCTGGGGCCCTTTCTGTAGGAATTGTTATGGCGCCCTCTGCATGGCACACAGCTGATCCTCTGAAGTTTTTATGCAGTAAGCTCTGCTGAGCCACACCACCCACTATGGGTGTGGGGGATTCTGGTGGTGGACTGTGAGTTGCCCCTACTGAACCCTTCTGCTAACCTGATGGGGCCCAGCCTGGTAAGTGAGGGCTGCCCCCATCAGTGGTCCTGTATATATTTATTGCAAATAAAATAATATCGTGAACAGTACTCAACTATGATGATATACAGTATATACTCCTATATACTAACACACATAACACGCAGTGGTGTCAATTCACTAGAAGTTAAATAACAGCCAATAAAATGCAGTAAAATAGTGCTTGAATTAAATCAGTTTTGAAAGTGCAGTTCACTAAGAATTTTGCGTTAAATGACAAATGCAGTGTTTGTTCGATTGAGCAATAATTACCACTTGTTTTCATGCAATAATTCAGCACATTGAGCTAGTTGCTATGGAGAAGGGTCGAAACATGGGGAGTGCTTTAGATGCCCCCTCCCACCTCAAAGCCCCTTGTCCCCATGTTGAAGGGGACTGCGTTCTGCAGGCGGGGGTGGAGCTTATCAGAATCTGGAAGCCTCCTTTAACTAGGGGGCCCCCAGATCACGCCCCCCCCCCCCCCCTGTTTCTGTGAATGAGTATGGAGTATATAATACCTCTACCTATTCCCCCAAAAAAGTGAGTAAAGACAGTACACTAGTTTTTGACAATTCCTTTAATAAAAAAATAGAAACAACTGTCCGCCGATGTAGATCCATCGTCAATGTTTTTTTTACATTCAGCTGTCAGCAGGGAACCCGCTGACAGCTGATGAGTCATCCGTTGTTAAGGACTCGGCAGCCAGCTTCCTGGCCCGCTTCTTACCAGCCAGCTATGGGTGTGGGGGGGGGGACCCCCAGGCCATTTCTGGAAAATACCGCATGTGATACCGCCAGCAAAACCCTGGTGATAAATATCGGATGTTTTTTTTACTCTCTGTTCTGTTTGTGAATTGGACTAAGAGCTTACCACATGTTTTTTTTGACGATATTTACCAGCACATTTTTAATTTTGCGGTGAATACTGCATAAGGCTTCATGTACACGGGGAGGTTGTTTAACCAATCCTAAACGATTTACCTTGACAGCTAGAAACCGGCGTCTAAAAATGTCTGTTTAGCCATGCTTACATGCCGTGTTTAGCCGTGTTTGCGTCTAGAAGCGTTTGTAAAAAAAAATGTTTTTTTTTGTTAAAATGAAAAACGACTGTAAACAAAACGCTGCTAAATGTGAATTACCGCGTTTAGCAGCGTTTACAAGCTGTTACAGGCATTTCAAATGCCTCTGAACATCCGCCTGAACCCATTTTTTTGCGTTCCAAAAAAGCTTCTAAACACAACTGCCTGGAAACGACTATAAACGCCCCTGTGTACATGTACTGATAAGATAACATAGAGGAGAGTTCAGGGGCAGCTGAAAAAAAATGCCCAACTGCTCCTAAACGTCCGTCTACCAGCAGCAGTGTACACGTATTTACCGCATGCGATAATTTATGCAAATTAGTCATGTTACCATGTTATTGCATGCGGTAAACGTTAGTGAATTGACCCCAGTGTGTTTGTATATATCTCACTTAATACCTTTATGCATTAATTTAGGAAGTCATTAAAGTAAATGTAAACCCAAACACTAAAATCTTGTATACGCTTTAACCTGTTATTATCACTTCAAAATTCATTAAAGAGGAACTGCAGTCTGCTCATATAATTTGTAATAAAAACATCTTTGCCATTCTGAAGCTTCCCTCCAACCACTTTGCATATTATTTAATATATACTGTGGCTCTGTACTTGCCAAATATGCTGCAGAAATCTCCTTCCACTGAGTCTGGATGCATCCATTTTAACTGTGGGCAGCTGAAGCTGCTGCCTGTTCACTTCCTGGATTTAAACAGACACACAGAGGCACACCTCCAGCTCGTCAGCTCTCATTGGCCCTCTTATGACTCACCCCTCCTCCCTTCCTGGCAAACTCTCACATGAGTGAGAGAGGGAGCTGCGCATGATGTCATTAGCCTAGGCTTTTCTTCCAGACAAGAAAAAGGAAGTGGGCTGTATAAGGGATCTACTGGCAGAAAAAAAAATGTTTTACTATGCAAAATTAAAACAACAAGGGCAGAAGATTTAATAGATGGAAAGATGAATAAATGACTGAAGTTCCGCTTTAAAATAATGCCTGCTGATCCTGTCATGAAGGTTATTTGCTTTTGTTTAGGCACGTCCCGCTAAAAGGTGACAACTCTCCACCCCTGCCTAATTGTGTTCCTGTGATGTCACCCAATGGACTTTCCATGTAGACCACATTACACAGACATGGCGTATTGACAATATCAGGAAACCTGCCCAGAGAAATGCCATGCATCCACCCCTGCAGCATGCAAACCGGAAGTGACTGCAAAGAGGCTGCAAGAGATCACCAGTGCTGAGATGGAACAGCAGATGACAAAAAAAGTGAAAACGAGAATTTTTTAAAAAGAACAATTGTTTATGGTATTCACTGCACAGAGCAAACTCGTGTCACCCAGTTAACATTGACATTTACTTCAAGAACAATCACCCCCTCCATCTGGCAAAATTTTCCCCAAAAAAGGATAGGGGTCCAAATGAAAATTTCCATGCTGTCTTCACTGTTGATGATAGAACATTATCGATTATAAGGATTGAGAAACTCAAAAAATTGGTGGACTTTGCGGGCACATAAGGAGAGGAAAGATCATTTAAAAAGAGTATACTTTTTATTACAACATGATTAAAAAACATATAAAGGACATACAAACAACACCCTGTATAGATGCGGTCACCAGTTACCCAATAGTGCAATTACAGAGGGCTGAATCAGAAGTATAAAGATTGATTGTAATATGTCTAATAAAGAGAATTGATCCAGTAACGCCCCCGAAAACTCGCTCCTCGACGCGTTTCACAAAATTATTAGCTTCCTCAACACAACTACTGGGTAGGTGCTGGGAAATCTGTGGCTCGGGGGAATAGGGACATAACACTCACAACTCACAACACTAAACAGACATCCAAGATGACAAAGTTTCAAATCTCATATATATGTATACAAAAACGATGTATATACAAGTCATGTGGTCTATAGTAGACACAACTGATGTGTGGCAGGTATGTGAGTTCAAGATGTAAAAATATCAAAATGTAGGCCAACAAGAGAAGGTGCTCTGGAAGGTTGCACACGGAGAGGAAAGCTGTATACACCGGAGCATCTTCCAAGGGGTGTAAACTCTCCCTTTCCTACACGGCATTATCTGCTCGGGCCTCAATAATAGGCCTTCCCATTTGGGATAAGTGTTATACTTATACACTCAGATGTGCTATCGGTCTTCATAATGTAGGGTATCCTATGTAGTTATTCACTTGATATATTGTTACTGCATTTTTGGGTCATAATTGGGGCTGTTGGTATCTTGTTGGAAACGTTTGTAGTGATAACTCACGGCAATTTACCTCTCTTGTTGGCCTACACTATGACATTTTTACATCTCAAACTCACATACCTGCTACACATCAGTTGTGTCTACTATAGACCACATGACTTGTATACACATCGTTTTCGTACACACGTACACACATGAGATTTGAAACTTTGTCATCTTGGATGTCTATTTAGTGTTGTGAGATGTCCCCAAACCCCGAGCCACAGATTTACCAGCACCTACCCAGTATTTGTCCTGAGGAAGCTAATAATTTAGTGAAACACGTCAAGTTTTTGGAGGCGTTACTGGATCAATTGTCTTTATTAGACATATGACAAAGTCAATCTTTATACTTCTGATTCAGCCCTCTGTAACTGCACTATTGGGTAACTGATAATTGTGTCTATATGTGTTGTTTGTATGTCCTTTATATGTTTTTTAATCAAGTTGTAATAAAATTTATACTTTTTTTTTTAATGATCTTTCCTCTCATTATGTGTCCACAAAGTCCACCAATTTTTTGAGTTTCTCAATCCTTATATACATATTTTGGATGTTGGCATGGTGAGGATCCTCCCTTCCTATTAACGATTATAAATTTAAAATGAAACTTTAATTGCTGATAAAATTGAAAGTAAAAGAAAATTCAAAATTTTGGGTTGTCCTTAGAACAGTAATAGAGGGGAAATCTTCCAAGAGATTCCCTTAACTTGCCAGGATTCCCACTCACTTCCTGTTGTGGCAATGGGACAGGAAGCGAAGGGAAATCTCCCCAATGGGACACAGATGTCAAAACAAAAACTGAAAGAGGTTAGAACCCTCCCTTATCTTAATGGTAATCCTAACACATACCTGCAAATGAATGGTGACCCTAACATTAACCCTTATCTTAATGGTAATCCTTAGTTGCACCTCAATATTAACCGTTACGCTAACCTTCACCCTAACATTATTCCTAAAACTAACCTTCACCTTAACAGCAACCCTGGCGCTAACTTTCACTTTAACAATACCCTTAGGCCCCTTTCACAGTGGGGCGGTGCGGGCGCTGGCGGTAAAATGGCGCTTTACCGTCCTTTTAGCAGCAGTATTCGGCCGCTAGCGGGGGCGGTTTTACCCCCCTGCTAGCGGGCGAGAAAGGGTTAAAACCACCGCAAAGCGCTGCAGCGGCACTTTGCCGGCGGTATAGCCGCGCTGCCCCATTCATTTAAATGGGCAGGAGCGGTGAAGGAGCGGTATACACTTTTTTTAGCATCCTGCCAGCGCACCGCTCCAGTGTGAAAGCCCCTGGGCTTTCACACTGGAGTGTAAGGAGCAGCTCTTTCAGGGCACTTTGCAGGTGCTATTTTTAGCACTGTAGCGCCTGCAAAGCGCCCCAGTGTGAAAGGGGTCTAACATTAACCCTAACCTTAACACTAACCAGTGGCTGCCCGCCCATTAGGGGGCACAGGCGCAGCCCCCTCTATCCATGCATCTGGCCCCCTAAACTACATACAGGGTGCACAATTTGATGTTTCAACTGAAACTTGAACTACTAAATGAAGTGAGATCACAGCCAGATGGAATCACATTGTGTGCGATGGCTGCTATGTCCTCCAGACCCCATAGAAGCAGAAAGCTCTATCTTTATCTTGCATTACATGAGAATTATCATTCCTTACAACAAATGTCAGGCTCCGGTAATGTCTGATCACTTTTTCTGTCTCGTCTCTCTCCATAATCTCCTTTTTAGTGTGCAAAGCATCACTCCGCACCACTCTCTCTTTTTTTTGTATTGGCACATGATCTGTCTGGATTTTAACGGGTGTCGTTGCACCTCCCCCTCCCCCCACTTCCCATAGAGCCACTGCGATCACACAGGTGATGAATCGCTGGAGCCCAGCGCTGAACACACATGGTAGGTGGGCGGCAGCACAAAGCGATTCCCCCCGTATGCTCTGTCACATCTGAGAGTCTGAAAAGGGAGACGACGGCACTGACTGCGCATCAAGGTGATCAGAGAGGGCGGACAGGTGAACACAACAGGCTTTAATGGATTAGGAAGGGAACTGGGTCAAGCAGAGGAATTCCTTCCGTGTGACAGCTGCAGGTGCTCAGACACAACTTACTGCCTTGCGACTAGTGCAACTCCACATATACTGTATGTACTAAACACTCTATGGCTGTCCAATAAATAACCATTAAATCTGACCTCCGGTCTTCCCTTCAGTCTTGCACAGTTGTACCGGCTCCTTTCCTGGACTGAAATGGCTTACTCTGATTTCACCGCACACTGTGAGCTTCTCACAATGTGCATTAGAAGCTGCAGCACGTCAGATAGATCCCGCCTCATTTCCTGGCCGGAGGATGTCCAGCGTCATCTATTCTTTTCATCCTTTTATTTCTCACCTCAACAGCAACATAGTCCTCACATTAAGGCTGCTTTCTCTCTGCAGTCGCGGGCGCTCTGGCGGTAAAGTGCCGCTCGTTTTAGCGGCGTTTTACTGTCATTTTAGCTGCACTTTACCGTCATTTTAGCAGAGCTTTTCGGTTGCTAGTGGGGTGCTCTTAATCCCCGCTAGCGGACGAAAAAGGGTTATAACCGCCCGTGTTGCGGCGATTCGGAAGCGCTGCCCATTCATTCCAATAGGCAGGGCGGTGTATACACCACTCCTACAACGCCACAAAGATGCTGCTTGCAGGACTCTTTTTCCCATCCTGCAAGCGCCAGAGTGCTTTCACACTGGGGAGGCATGAGAGGCAGTTTTCAAGCGCTTTACAGGTGCTATTTTTAGCGCTAAAACACCTGAAAACGGCCTCAGGCTGCATTCACACTACGGCGTTCTGAATCGCGGGCGGGATTTGACAGCGCCAAGGTGTGAATTAAAAAACGCGGAACTCGGATTTGAGATGCCATTCATTTGACGGCATCCCAGAACTAGCTGGCCGCGCTGTAGCCCTCATGAGAGCCTTGCCTCTCCAGGGACTCACACTCCTTATTGGCTTTTGGCAGCAGTGGGAGCCAATGGTTCCTGCTGCTATCAATCACAGCCAGTGAGCCAATCAGGAGATGGGGGGGGGGCTGAGTCACGGTTCCATGTGTAAATGGATACATGGAGCCGTGGCTCGGCAGCGTGCCTGCTTGGGTACACCCACCAGTAGTGAAGGAGTAGCCGGGAGAGCCGCCGTGGGACCCGAGAAGAGAAGGATCCGGGCTGCTCTGTGCAAAATCATTGCACAGAGCAGGTAAGTATAACGTATGTTTTTTTTTTTTTTTTAAAAAGGCTTTAATATTGCTTTAATGATAACCCTAAGCCTAACCTTAATGGTAACACCAACCTGAACCTAATGGTAACCCTAACACTAATTCTTACTTTAATGGTACCTTAATAGTAGAAAAAAACATTCACAAATGGAAGGAACACAAGACCAAAGGACAAATTCATTAGTTATGCTAAAAAATAGGCAGCGCATTTTTGGGGACAAGAATGACTCCCCCTTCATCAGGGAATCAGATAAGAACCTTGAATTAGGGTGATCAGACATCCCTGGTTTCCGGGGACAGTCCCCAGACTGAGGCCACTGTCCCCGGACCAAGTCTGTCCCCAGTTTTGTCCCCGGGTAGCAGGGGCGGACGGCTGCTGCTACACAGTGCTACGATAGCAGAGCTGCAGCGAAGCGGTACACTGTCACTTCCCTGTCAGGAATCTCCACCCAGCCCAACAGGAACTTCCTAGGCCCGGCCCGGTGTGACGTCAGTAAGAGGCCGGGCGGTGGGATGGAAGAGGAGGAGTGCTGATGCTTCGACCTGCGGGGAGCGTCCACTACTGTGACAAAGTGAGTGAAGCTGCTAAAAATGCTGCACTGCTTTGGCTTAAATGTGTGATGTTACTGAAGAGTTTTTAGTTTTGTTTTTCTTTTTGGGGGGGGGGGGGTTTAATTAATCTAAAGTGCTACTTGTAATATGCAGCATGCAGGGGGTTAATGTATTGCCATTGTTCACTGGTACATTAGTGACCAGCGGCAGTTAATTAACCCCTTTGGGCTGCATTGGTGGCAGTGTTTATTATCCCCTTCATGCCCCAGCACAAAGGGGTTATGAAACACTGACACCACTGCCACTAATGCAGCACATATTAGTGCCGCCTTTCAGTGCCCATCATTGCTGCCTATCAGTGCTGCCTATCAGTGCCCATTATCGCCGCCTGTCAGTGCCCATCAATGACGCATATCGGTGCTGCCTGTCAGTGCCCATCATTGCCGCATATCAGTGCCCCTATCAGTGCCCATCACTGCCACATATCAGTGCCCACCATTGCCACCTATCAGTGCCCATCAATGTCACCTAACAATGCCCATCATTGCCACCTATCAGTGCCCATCATTTCCATATATCAGTGCCACCTATCAGTGCCCATCATTGCCATATATTAGTGCCACCTATCAGTGCCCATCGTTGTCGTCTATTAGTATCCATCATTGCCGCATATTAGTGCTGCCTATCAGTGCCCATTATTGCCGCCTATCAGTGCCCATCATTGCCGCATATCAGTGCCCAACATTGCTACCTATAATTGCCCATCATTGCCGCCTATCAGTGTCCATAATTGCCGCCTATCAGTGCTGCCTATCAGTGCCCATCATTATCAGTGCCCATCATTGCCGTCTATCACTGCCCATCATTGCCGCATATCAGTGCCCATCATTGCTGCCTATCAGTGCTCATCATTGCCGCATATCAGTGCTGCCTATCAGTGCCCATCATTGCCGCCTATCAGTGCTGCCTATCAGTGCCCATCATTGCCACATATCAGTGCCACCTATCAGTGGCCATCATTGCTGCATATCAGTGCCCATCATTGCCACCTGTAAGTGCCCATGATTGCCACCTATCAGTGCCTATAATTGCCGCCTATCAGTGCTGCCTATCAGTGCCCATGATTGCCGCCTATCAGTGCCCATCATTATCAGTGCCCATCATTGCCACCTATCAGTGCTGCCTATCGGTGCCCATCATTGCCACATATCAGTGCCACCTATCAGTGCCCATCAGTGCAGCCTCATCAGTGCACATCAGTGAAGGAGAAAAATGACTTACTTATAACATTTTATAACAGAAACTAAGATAAACGTTTTTTCAAAAAATCCCAGGGGCAATTAAATACCACCAAAAGAAAGCTCTGCTTACCATGCAATCATTTACTGTTCTGAATTGGTCATTTATATTGTTATTATTGAACCAAAATTCTTTGGTAAGAATAAAATACAAAATATGCATTGAAAAGTTTTTTCCTTTCTTCTTCTTATCGTCTTAACATTTGGTAGTCATATCCCAAAAAATTCTAAGAACTAACTTTTCTTTTTTAATCTCATGGACGAAATGTGAGAAATAACGTATATATCATACAATCATTTCATAAACACATACCACATACACTGCATATATCATTTGAGGAAAATATGCTTATAAAATAGTATACCATTTGCCCATAAAAAAAAAAAAAAATGTCCCCGGACTTCATTTTAAAAATCTGGTCACCTTACCTTGAATGGATTCAAAACAGAGCTTTCCTGTGTGAAGGAAGTAGGAAAGCTAATTTCTGGCCAGTAACTCTCCTGATTTATTTAAGATCATTTATACAGGAAAGCTCTATTTTGAGTCCATTCAATGTTCTTAACTTAAAGGGGTTGTTAAGGTACTAGCACCACTGCTAGTATAACATGTAGTATATACTGTATGCCGTTTTTATTTTAAAATTCATCTTCTAAATACCTTTTTCTTTCTCCCCAATCAGCGGTCACGTGACCGCCTGTCGCACTCTTCCTCTGATGTATGTACTAGGGGGGGAAGGGCCGAGCTCTTCCTATGACACCTGCTGGGCGGTCATGTGACCTCCCTCTGTATTGTATACATCGGAGGGAGAGAGCAACGGACGGTCACGTGACCACTGATCGGGAAGAAAGAATAAGGTATTTAAAAGATAAATGTTAAAAAAATGGCATATGGTATATACTACATGTTATACTAGCAGTGGGGCTGGCAGAGCTTGTGAGCAGTAATGTTTGCACTGCTCGGAGCGGTGCTACAAGGGGAGGGGAGGGGCGGCTCACACACAGACTAGCTGACAGGCAGGGTGAGGAGGAGGACAGAGGAGAGCAGAGAGGAGAGCTGCAGATGACGGAGGCACATAAACTGACCACAGTGTCAGGGCTCAGCAGCCATGATTACCCGTGGTCAGTTTACAAGGGGGAGGTTATAGCCAGGCAAGATCAGCCAGGTATTTCAGGTGATACAGGGGTCCAAATTACACAGCACAAGCACTGTGCTGCATAACATGCTTTAAAAGGACAGAATCCTTTTTTTTTTAGGGTAACACTCTTTAACTGAAGCCCTGAGGGGGGGTTCTTGATCCTCAAAATGCATTAGCTGTTTTTTTAAAAATAGCTAATAAATTTACTTGGACTCTGTTATTCTTTGGTCTGGCTCACCTTAAAATTTGTAGTTTGTGTTTTTTTTCTGGTAACCTGCTGGGGTATCCACTGGTGGGTACCCTTGTCTGTTGTGAGCCAGTGAGCTATTTGAATGTTTTTGTCCTCTCACTACTTAGTACAAACTCACATCAGAGTCTAAGCACCTATTGGATATTTTTTTCCCTAAACCTTAATAGTAACCTTAACACCAACCTAAACCTTAATGGTAACCCTAACCTTAACACTAGTTCTCACCCTAATGGTACCCCCTCATCTTAACCTACACCATAACAGAAACCCTAACACTAACCCTTACCTTATCAGTAATCCTAACACTAATCCTTACTCTAACAGTATCCCTAACACTAAACTTCTCCTCATTGGGAACCCTAACACTAAAAGTCACCTTAATAGTAATGCTTGCACTGAGCCTCACCGTAATGGTAATCTTAACAATAATCCTGATTTTAATGGTAACCCTAACCTACACCTTAACTGCAGTCCTAACACCTTGCCCTTAACCCTAACACTAAAACTCTACTTACACATTTCCCAACATTCTTGATTATATGCCACTGTAAAGCAGGCCACACCCCTGGTCCAATATAATTCCAACCAAAACATATTAAATCATGCCTTAACCCCACCTATTTCGGGGTAAAGCTCCACCCCTTCAGCTGTCCCACAACCTGGGGTAATGTTGGCAACCATGTATCTCTTCCCTCCAAGATTGCACATGCACAAGAACCCCGTCCCCCTCACCTTGACGCCGCAATCTCCGACTTCTGCTTGGCAATGTTGCTCGCCCTCTCGGCCTGCTCCACGGCCCGGTCCACCTTCTCCCGGATCTTGCTTGCCCGGAGCGGGATCAGATTCTTTCTCTTTCCGCTCACCAGGACATTCTGCTTGTACTTTCCCTCCTCCTTGGTGCCGTCCGGAAAGGTCATGCAACCATAGCCGTGCCGCTTGTTGTTGGCCCACTCTCCCTCATACTTCAACCCATCTGAGCGCTGGCTCACCCCAAAGCCAGAGCGCTTATCATGTTTCCACTCGCCCATGTAGGCCTCGGTGGTGGTGGCATCGATGTCGTCCTCGATGACCGACAGCTCCGTCTCGCCTTCGCCTAGGCTGATGGTGGAGTTGATGTCGCTGGCGGTGGAGCTGACGGTGCTCATGCCGGCCTCGCTGCGGAAGGAGCTTTGCTTGCTCCGCTGACTGGCCAATGAGCTCTTCGACTCCGACTTGCGCAACTTCAGGCCGCTGAGGATGGACCTCCGGAAGATGCCCTTCTTCTTGTTCTTTAACATCTCTGCATCGCTGTGCGCCATCAACACAAACCCTCCCCTGGACACGGCGGGGCTGCCGGCCACCCCACATGAGGCGTCCGGGTGCATGGCCGTGCCATTGGTATGCTCGCTACGGAGCGAGTTTATAGAGGTCCTAAGAGGGGATCTGATAACTGCAGCCATCCCATAGGGAACGCTTTGGCGCACTCCGAACCCTTGTCGTATTCCCGCGGCCCACTGACCTTGGTAGGTACCTGGAAGAGACAAAAATAGAGGACAGCGTTACCAAAAACTGCAATGGACCTCATTATTCAAAATGTCTGAAATAATAATGTCCGAGGTGCCCTATAGACACCATCAACGTAAAGGTACTGGGACGGCTGTGACAATACAAGGACCACTATAGCACCTTGGGTCCTCCAAATCTCAATCATTTTCAACACTTTTTGGTAGTGTCAAGAGCTCTCCCACTTCCTGCAATCTCCAATTGGCCCATAACTATGATCAGTGGACTTATTTCCAATTGGAGGGGAAGCTCATGATACTACCAGTAAAAAGCTGAAGCTGATTGGCTGGGGATTTGGGGCCCCGTATTTCTGATCTACAAGCCTTGTACTGCTGCAGCCCATTTAGTATCTGTGTGGAAATGACTGGTCTTCTTTAAAGAAAGTGACAGCTGAAAGAATGGAAGATTGAATCTGATTGGCTGAAAAGCACTGATAATTGAAAAATAATTCTCTGTAAAGGAACAAAGACAAACGTCAACTATGAAACTACACGGTGATACTTCTTTGTTGTATTTGTGTACAGAGACTGTTCATAGAAAAAAACATTTCAAGATTCCAGCTGAGACAATTACCGGAGAAAACACAATTCACCTTTCCCATAATGCCCCACTACGGAGTTGTAATTTATATGTTGTTATGTATTGGATAGATAGATAGATAGATAGATAGATAGATAGATAGATAGATAGATAGATAGATAGATAGATAGATAGATAGATAGATAGATAGAATTGATAATAAATAGATAATAATATATTATTTATTATTAAAATGTATTATTTATTATTAAAAAATATTAAAGTGTTTGTTAATTAAAAAAAAAAGAAATTCAGATCCTGGTCCCTTAAAGCAGATTAAACAGCACAGTGCTTGTGCTGTGTAATTTGCCCCCCTCTAAACTGTAAAAAAACCTCCCTGAATATGCCACTTCCTGTATCCCCTCTCTGTACTGACCACGAAAATCAGGGCTGCTGAGCTCTGACCATCGTGGTCAGAGTGCGTCCCTTTGTCATCCGCAGCTCTCTTCTCTGTTCTCCTCTCTCCCTCTCCCTCCCTCTTGCCTGTCAGCTCCCTCTCTGTGTCTCTGTCTCCGCCCCGCCCCACCCCCCCCCCACCGCTACTATGATTGAAAATTAAAAACCTACAATGGTCAATGCCAGCCCCTCTATTAGAGCCTGGCATACCACACTACGCAAGTCATTTCTAAAAACGAGCGTTGTAAATACCTATTTAGAGCTATCTTCAGGCCGGTCACGTGACTCGCGGCCGCTTTAGAGCTCTGAGACAGGGCTTCTACGGGAGGCCACGTGATCTCCCCGGCTGACGTCAGAGGGAGATCTCGGCCCCTTTCGCAGAAGCCATGTATCAGAGCTGTAAAGCGGCCGCGAGTCACGTGACCGGCTTGAAGATAGTTTCTTCACTGTCGCTTGCCAACTTGAAGTTTCAGCTCCCTCCATAAATGTTTTATAGGATTAAGGTCTGGAGACTGGCTAGGCTACTCCATGACCTTAATGTGCTTCTTCTTAGTGCCGGTTCACACTAGACGCGGCACGACTTGCAGGTCGCCTCACCGAGGCGACCTGCACACGACTGCCGGGGCGACTTGCAAGACGACTTCTGTATAGAAGTCTATGCAAGTCGCCCCCAAAGTAGTTCAGGAACCTTTCTTCTAAGTCAGAGCGACGATTAGAACGGTTCCATTGTACAGAACGGGAGGCGACTTGTCAGGCGGCTAGGTCGCCTGACAAGTCGCCCCCGTGTGAACCGAGCCTTAAGCCACTCCTTTGTTGCCTTGGCAATATGTTTTGGGTCATTGTCATGCAGAAAGACCCATCCATGACCCATCTTCATTGTTCTAGCTGAGGGAAGAAGGTTCTCATCCAAGATTTTACAATAAATGGCCCCTCAATGCGGCAATGTCAGCCTGTACCTTGAGCAGAGAAAGAGCCCAAAGCATAATGTTTCCACCTCTGTGCTTGACTGTAGGGATGGTGTTCTTAGGGTCATAGTCAGAATTTTTCTTCCTCCAAACATGGCGAGTCCCCCTCCTCAGGAAGACAAATGTACAGTCATACCAATGAACATCTAAGGCTCTGTTCACACCTAGTCATTGCTATTTTTCCGGCGTCTTTCTAGAGTTTTTTCTGGTGTTTTTGCAGAGTTTTGCAGCATTTTTGTACAGGTGTTTTCAAGGTTAAAATGTCACCAATGTAAAAGCAGTAAAACGCCTGTAATCCGCCAAAAAAAGAAGCTCCTGTACTTTTTTGAGCGACGGGCATTTTGCTTCAGATGACAGAACGCTCATGTGTGTGAACAGGGGCCATTTAAATGAATGGGATTTTGCTTGTTGGGCAATTTTAGAGCTGAGGCTTACAGCAGAAAAACGCCCATAAAACGCCTAGGTGTGAACGGAGCCTAAATGATTCAGAGACGGATTGGGAGAAAGCACTGTGGTCAGATGAGACCAAAATTGAGCTCTTTGGTATGAACTCGACTTGCCGTGTTTGGAGGAAGAAAAATGCTGACTATGACCCTAAGAACACCATCCCTACAGTCAAGTACGGAGGTGGAAACATGATGCTTTGGGGCTGTTTCTCTGCTAAAGGTACAGGCTGACTTTGCTGCATTGAGGAGCCAATTGACAGGGCCATGTATTGTAAAATCTTGGATGAGAACCTTCTTCCTTCAGCCAGAACACTGAAGATGGGTCATGGATAGGTTGAAACTAATGATTATTTTCATAATCAATTCGTTGGCCGATTATTGTTTTCGATTGATCGATTATTCAGATGAAAAACCTAAAAAAAAAAAGTTTGGTGTATAATTTATTTGATATGTAAAGTTTAATAACTTCAATTTTAAATCTTTTAAGTTTAATTCAATATCTATGTGCAGTGGTAAATATACCGTATATACTCGAGTATAAGCCGACCCGAATATAAGCCGAGGCACCTAATTTTACCACAAAAAACTGGGAAAAATTATTGACTCGAGTATAAGCCTAGGGTGAGAAATGTGCAGCTACTGTAAGTGGAAAAGAGTATCAACAATGCCCATTTGCAGCCATAGGTCTCCCGAACTTCAAACTCGGTAGTTAGGGGTTCCTAGGTGCCCCCCTAGCTGCAGCCAAATAAGAAGCACATTAAGGTCATTAATAAATAGCAAGTAATGCGGCGCTTACTAAAATAACTAAAATCCTCACAAATATAAAACAAAGGTGATGACTGACTGATCAGTAAACATCAATGAGAGCAATTAATAAACCTAGGTGAGTATCCCACTAACACAGGTGGAACATGATTAATAAACTTCCAAATAATGTGAAATCCAGTGTTCAATAATGTTCAATGACTATAATAATTCAAAGTATAATCCAATCACATGGGTAAATCCCAGATGACTTAATGTGCATTTAAAGTGCATAAATAGGGTGCAAACAATCAATACAAGATATAACTCATCATAAAAAATCCAAAAGGAATGTGCAAAAAATATTGTGCAAAAAAGCAAAAAAAGTGACAAAGGACAGATATTAAATATCTATTGGTGCTTAAGAAAAAAGTCCCATATAAAGTGCAGCAGTGATCCAAAATTCTTTATAAATGTGTCCAAACGTGCTGCAAAACGTTCATCACATTAAAGTACAAGTGCCACCGTCCAATATGTTTCCACCATCCAGAGTGTGACACACTATTTGCCCCAGCCTCTCACCTTATATACCGCTAAATTGGGCCTCTCTGGTGTTTTTCCAATCAAGGATTAAAGGTACTCATTGGCATGGAAAAGAAGAGGGGGGCTTCCATAGTGTAGTATTTCAACAATAGATTCATTAAACAAACGTAGTGACTTATGCCGCGTACACACGGTCGGACTTTACGGCGGACTTTGCCCGGCGGATTTTTCGACGTACTTTCCGACGGACTTTGTGAATGAACGGACTTGCCTACACACAATCCACCAAAGTCCGTCGAATTCGTACGTGATGACGTACGACCGGACTAAAACAAGGAAGTTCATAGCCAGTAGCCAATAGCTGCCCTAGCGTGCCTTTTTGTCCGTCGAACTAGCATACAGACGAGCGGACTTTTCGACCGGACTCGATTTCAACGGATAAATTTTAAACAAGTTTAAAATCTAAGTCCGTCCAACTTTTGAGAAAACAAAGTCCGCTGGAGCCCACACACATCGAATTGTCCGACGAAATCCAGTCCGCCGGGCAAAGTCCGCCGTAAAGTCCGCTCGTGTGTACGCGGCATAACAGTTAAAATTTGAGGTAAACAGCGTAGTAATCACATAGACTTCCAGTCTCGGCCGCAACAGGAAGTGACATCACCCGCCTCTCTCCCTGACGTGTTGCGTCACTGTCCACGTGACTTTTTCAAAGGGCCTGGAATTCTATGTGATTACTACGCTGTTTACCTCAAATTTTAACTGTAAGTGACTACGTTTGTTTAATTAATCTATTGTTGAAATACTACATGGTCACTTCTCAGCATCAGAAAGAAGAGGGGGATCATACAAATGTCATATGGAAACCAATACTCCTCTTAGTCTTAGATCATGGTGCTCAGTGGGATATGTCAGCAAAGAGATAAATGCCAAGATAGTGTAAAATCCATGCAACAGGGAATTGGCCAGTACCACAGCATCTCTCCAGAGGTATAGAGGAGTCCATATCTTGACTGGTTATGCAACTCAGCTAACTGCCTCTTCTTCATCTAGCATCACATATGTAGAAAAATAGGCCTACCATTCTGTGTTGCATGAATTTTACACTATCTTGGCGTTTATCTCTTTGCTGACATATCCCACTGAGCACCAAGATCTAAGACTAAGAGGAGTATTGGTTTCCATGTGACGTTTGGATGATCCCCCTGGTCTTTCTGATGCTGAGAAGTCACTGTGGATGGAGCATATGAGATATAAGAGCCCCTTTTGACCCCCCCCCCCCCCCCCCCACGTAATAGGTGGTCAACACTCTCTGGTAAGAGTAAATCCATACTTATGGTGGTGGTGTTTCTCACAAGGTGGAAAAGCTGAGTGAATGAGAACTTCTGTACCTGTTTACTAATGAGAGAGCATTATAATGATGTCATATTGAAGACACATGGACCAACATTTTTTTGAATTTCTTTGATTAAATTTTTTTATATTATTTTTTTTAATTCACTTTAATTATTTAAGTGCAACACAATTGTTTCTATATACTTGTTAATAAGATTATATCTCACATTAGTGGTGCTGCTATTCACATAATATTGACTTTGTATGTGACAAGCGCAGTTTTTTCTGTCTTTATATACAATAAATATTACACTTAGAGGCACTTTTCTATTCTCTTCATGATAAAAATGATAGACCCTGCATTTCTTTTGTAAGTGGGCAAACTTACAAAATCTGCAGGGGATTAAATAATTATTTTCCCCACTGTAGTTGTAATACAGTATACTGTAAATTCTGTATGTATTATATTTCAATTATGTATAGGAAGAATGAATTAAAGATAGAATAGATAGGTACTAGATAGATAGATAGATAGATAGAGGCTGCCTTTAGTATTGATTGGACCCTGGGCAAAAATTTTCTTGCCCCCCCCCCCCATGCAATTTCACTCTCCACCTGCTCTGTTTACTGTGTCAGATCAGGCAGCAATTGCGATTGGTTGCCAGCGGTTACAGCATATCATTACTGCTTACTGACTGGTTGCTAGAGGTTACAGCACACATTATGGCTCACTGATTAGTTGCTAGAGCTAGAGGTTACAGCAAATTATTTCTGCTTGTTAATTGGTTGCTAGAGATTACTGTACAGTAATACTGCTCACTGATTGGTTGCTAGAGGTTACATTACATCATCTCCTCGCTGCAGGGGAGCATGTTATACATATGAATGCTACCTTTATTTACATATCAATGGAACCGAAGAGCAAATATTTAATTAGTAATGCTGCCGCTATTTACATATGAATGACAATTATTTACATGTAAACACAGGGTCTGCAGGTGAGTCATCTGTACACAACAATAGGGCAGAGCTGGGCAGCATTAGTACCAGCACTTCACACTGAGATATCAGGACACAGCACAGGACTAAAACTTCAAGGGACAAGGGAATTTAAACTGGGATAGTTGGCAAGTATAAGGCAGCTGCTTTAGGCCCCACAACAATGACAGGGCCCAGGGCAGCTGCCCCTTTTGCCCTGCCTTAAAGACGGCCCTGGATAGATAGATAGATAGATAGATAGATAGATAGATAGATAGATAGATAGATAGATAGATAGATAGATAGATAGATAGAATTCATAATAGAGAGATAATAGATAGGTAGATAGATAATAGATAGACGATATATTAAGTTTTCTCATAATGCCCGACTACATAGTTGTAATATATTGTATATTCATTATGTATTATATGTTATTATGCATAGGAAGAATATATCAAAGATAGATATTGACAGGTACTAGAAAGATACAGTCGATAGAGATAGATAGATAGATAGATAGATAGATAGATAGATAGATAGATAGATAGATAGATAGATAGATAGATAGATAGATAGATAGATAGATAGATAGATAGATAGATTGGACAATGGGCTACCAGCAAGACAGAAATTTTATTTTAGCAGTTGTTTAGCAAGGAAGAGGAGTTTCTTCCATGAAAGAGAAAAATAATCAGTTGTGAAAACATGGAACAGCAAACTGTAAAAGTTACAGAAAAAAAAATAAAGACAAGAGTAAATAATGAGCTCCCTGAATTTTCTCCAATAAAGTGACCTATCCCCGGCTAAGCCCCCCTTTAGCCCTACTTTGATAAGGGGGATCCCCGGTACTACATCACAGATTGCAGCTCTGGCACTGAGCCAGGAATATGTGAAGATTTGTTTCTATGGTAGATTCTCTCTATGACAGGTACGTGGTCTCAGGTGCCGAGGCAGCAGATGTTGCGGCAGCTCAGCCGGGGGATGCGTTATGTCAAAGCTGCGTCTAAGTAGCTCAGAGAGTTTGCGCTTGCGGCTGTTTGCACAAGCGGTTGAATCGCAAAGGCCTTGTTCTAATTTAATCGTCAAACTTGTCACCCAAGCTTAATGGTTCTGGCGCCGTCGCTGGTTAACAGGCCGTGATGAGTGCAGCAGAAGCTGGGTGCTGACAATTGCTATGTACCCATTGATCAATCATCAGATCATTCATATATATTTATATAAATTTTATTTTTTATTTTATTATGTAAAAGCCTCTCTTGTGTTGGCATCCAAATGTGCCCAGACTGCTGCTGGGTGCTGCCATCTTGGATGTGATGTCAGCAGACTCAGAACTGTCACTCAAGTGATACGCTGTAGCATGGGCGGTCACATTTTTGACATATGGGGCCCCTGACATCATAAAAGGGCCACACATGAAATTCAGTTAATATTCAGCATCAGAGACTGCAGATGTACAGTGCCTGGAAAAAGTATTCACACCCCTTGAAATTTTCCACATTTTGTCATGTTGCAACCAAAAACATAAATGTATTTTATTGGGATTTTATGTGATAGACCAACACAAAGTGGCACATAATTGTGAAGTGGAAGGAAAATGATAAATGGTTTTCAATTTTTTTGTAACAAACAAATATGTGAAAAGTGTGGGGGGCATTTGTATTCAGTACCCCCTGAGCCAATACTTTGTAGAACCCCCTTCCTCTGCAATTACAGCTGCAAGTCTTTTTGGGGATGTCTCTACCAGCTTTGTACATCTAGATAGTGACATTTTTGCCCATTCTTCTTTGCACAATATCTCAAGCTCTGACAGATTGGATGGAGAGCGTCTGTGAACAGCAATTTTCAAGACTTGCCACAGATTCTCAATTGGATTTAGGTCTGGACTTTGACTGGGCCATTCTAACACATGAATATGCTTTGATCTAAACCATTCCATTGTAGCTCTGGCTGTATGTTTAGGGTCCTTGTCCTGCTGGAAGGTGAACCTCCGCCCCAGTCTCAAGTCTTTTGTAGACTCTTATGTCCTGTACACACGGTCAGACATTGATCGGACATTCCGACAACAAAAATCTGATCATTCTGAACGCGGTGACGTAAAACACGTACGTCAGGACTATAAACGGGGCAGTAGCCAATAGCTTTCGTCTCTTAATTCAACGGATTTTGTTGTCGGAAAATTTTATATCCTGCTCTCAAACTTTGTGTGTCAGAAATTCCTATGTAAAATGTGTGATGGAGCCTATACACGGTCGGAATTTCCGACAAGGTCCTATCACACATTTTCCATCGGAAAATCCTATCGTGTGTACAGGGCATAACAGGTTTTCTTCTAAGCTTGCCCTGTATTTGGCTCCATCCATCTTCCCATCAACTCTGACCAGCTTCCCTGTCCCTGCTGAAGAAAAGCAGCTGCCACCACCATGTTTCACGGTGGGGATGGTGTGTTCAGGGTGATGTGCAGTGTTAGTTTTTCACCACACATAGCGTTTTGCTTTTAGGCCAAAAAGTTCAATTTTGGTCTCATCTGACCAGAGCACCTTCTTCCACATGTTTTCTGTGTCCCCCACATGGCTTCTCGCAAACTGCAAACGGGACTTATTCATCCCACTGATACCAAAGATGGGGCACTTACTATCCCTCCCACTGATACCAATGATGGGACACTATTCCTCCCACTGATACCAATGATGGGACACTATTCCTCCCACTGATACCAATGATAGGGCACTATTCCTACCACTGACACCAACAATGCAATTTTTTTTTTTTTTACTCCCACTGACCATCAGGCCTATTGCATTGTTTACTCCTACTGATGCCGGGACATTTTCTACTTCCATTGGCCAGAGTCCAGCCCCTCTAAAGTTAGAAGGACAGTAAACTGGACCTTTGCTTCAACAGTTTGGAGACCCATGCCTTAGGGCATCGGGATGCCTTATAACATGCACACATTACACAGTTTGAATGGCACGCCATAGCATTTAAGTGGTTGTAAACCTCAGACATGAAATATGAACAAAGCATACCCCTCTTTGGTGTGTACTTGTCTCAATCCAGAGCACTAAGTATCATTTCTGTCTGCTGCTTCATTCCTCTGCTATCAGCATGAATCACTTCTGACCCGTTTTCCTGACACCAAGAGAAATAGGGGGCAGGGGAGGAATCTCTGACACACAGCCTGTGATTAAAAGCCTCAGCTCTGTTCCTGTGTATTGTGTGAAGGGGGGTGTGCCCCTTCCCTCCAAGCAGCTCTCAGAACTCTCCTCACTGAGCTGTGTAGTGTGTAATTTCAGCTCTCCTCCACCTGTTTTCTGAGAGCTCAGACAAGCTTTATCATTTCTGGACTTTGAATGGATGTAGAGAATATTGCAGATAAATAAGTACAACCTATGTAGGAGGATTTGTTTAATCTCTGTATATCACCTGAGGACAGTCACTTCACTGAGTATATGTAAGGGTTTACAACCACTGTAACCTCTTGGTGCCGACGGCATGCAAATACGCCGCCTCTCAGTGGGCGGGCCTTGGTGCCGAGCGGCTGCATATCTGCGTACCTCATTGCAAACACAGCTGTGCTGAGACTGTCCCGACACAGTTACCGGCGGCTTGCAATCTGGAGCTTTCTGATCATGTGACCATCATGAGAGCCAATCACTGCGGTCACATATTTATAAACCCAGCCCCGCCTCCTGGCATCTAAAACCTCTTAAAGGGACAGGAGGCACTAGCGCCAAGGTGCAGAGCACCACAAAGCATGGTAACGCACTTCTATGCTTTGCGGCACGCAGTGTTGCCGAATAAGGTTTATGTCCATTTTTTTGCACGATTTAGTGCACTGGCAACCCGTTTATTTTAGCAGGCTGCCTTAACGCAGTGCAAATGAATGCCAGAAAAATGAGTATTAACACGCATGTGCACCGGGATGCCGAGGTCTGAATGGGCCCTATTAGTCATAATCAATGTCTGAGCCGCTTGTGTTGGAAGTTGATCTGGATCCATCTCTCCTCTCAGCAAAGCAGAGACCCCCTGAAGAGGACTTCCCGGCGTTGTCACAGTTTCCTTTCTACACCGTGCAGAGCTCACCGGGAGCCTGCCACAATGGCGGCCTCAGGAGATTCAATTCACTAGACATAATAATAAAGAAAACATGCCAAACACAACGTCAAAAAGGACGCCTGACGCTGCATCATCAGTGGCCTATCATGCGCTATCAATCGCCTGGATATCACTCTATTAATCATTCTTCTCCAAGCCGAAGGAAGTCTTTGTTGCCAGACAAAGGCGGAATCTCCGGGGAAACTTCATGGAGAAATAAAGAAAACATAAACCCGCAGAACACAAAACGTGCAAAACAAATCCCCCACCCCCGCTCACAGTACATCAGAGGGTCCGCGGCCTCCAAATCTTCAGGGTTTGGATGACATTTACTTTAGTTGTCACTCTTTATTAGTTTTTAAAACTATTTTTTTATATCTGTTTTTGTACTATACATACAGCATGCAATTACTGATTTACAAATAAAGGATCTCTAGAGCAGTGTGGGATAGCTAAAGGGGACAGCATTGCAGAAGTAGCTTTGCCTTGAGGCTCGGTATTTCTGATTGAAACCTCCCACTGAGCTGTTTGATAAGAGAGGAATCACTGAAATGATGACTGCAAGGCTGAGTTCACACATGTGCGGCTGCGGTTTCAGTGTGGCAGTTCAGTGCGTTCCTGTTCACCGATTCCCGTGCAATTCAGGTGCGAATTTTTATCTGAAATCGCATCAAAACCAGACCCAAAAACGCACAGGACCTTTTTTGAAACCGCACTGCACCTGCCCCGCACATGTGTGAACCAGCTGCATTGGAAGGCGTTCACATTCACAAGTTATGCAAATTGGATGCGGTTAAAAACGCATCGAATTTGCATATATGTGAACCCAGCTTAAGGCTGCATTCACATCTGAGAATCATGGGAATGTGAGTTTTTCTGTGCTTTTTTTTTTTTTTTTTTGCACGTTGCCACGCTTTACATAATGCATACGGCAGCCTAATTATTTAAAGAGGAGCTGCAAGCTCCTACAGGATTTTTTTTAAGTCAGTAGCTACAAATACTGCAGCTGCTGTGTTTCAATAATAGGACACTTACCTGTCCCAGGGTTTCCGCGGTGTCCTCTGCCGAGCCGATTCTTCAATTGGCTTCGGGTGCAGGTGGCAGCATCTGTAGTAAGGGGAACAGGAAGTGAAGCTTTGCGGCCTTACAGCCTGTTTTCTACTGCGCATGCGCAAATCGTACTGCACCTTGTGAATGGTCCCGTAGTCTTCTGGGACCTGTTATGTGTCCCAGAAGACTGTATGGGAAGGAGGGGAGGCCAAACTTCTGGCTCAGTTCGCTGCGGCGCTGAGCCGGAAGTGGGAGCGGGTACCTGTCAAAACCACTCCGCTCCTCCCCAAAAGTTCCAAATGTGGCAGTGGGGGGGGGGGGGTGCAAACAAGCGGAGCTTCCACGTCAGTAGGTGCTACGTGCTCAATTTTTTTTGGGGGGGGGAGCAAACAAACCTTGCCCCCTCACTTCCCCCACCCCGTCGCTCGATCGATCGCCCTTCAGCCCCACGCTTACCCCATCCAGGTCGCGGCTTCCCCCCTGCATTCCCGGCGGTCGCTTCTGTTCCCAGCCAATCGGGTCTTAGGACCCACTTACTGATTGGCCAGGAGGAGAAGCAGGAAAACATTAGCGAATATTAATTCGCTAATGTCACAGAGGTGGGTGGGCTCGGGGCGCAGTGCTCTGTGCCCCGAGCCCCCCATTTTTTAAGCCAATTAGAGCCTCAGGCTCTAATCATGTGCTTCAAAAAAAAAACCCCATAGAAATCCATGTGTCCGGCACCCTCCATGGAGATTAGGGGTCGAGCGCATGGATTGGGAGTGCAGCGCCCCAGCGCCCCTTATGAGCGGCTGCCACTGTTCTCCGTTTGGGTGGAGCTCGGCTTTAAATGGGCTGCCCTATACGTTGAGCTCTATGCGATTTTGTGTATTTCCGGTGAGTTTTGATGCACGCAAAAACTCATGCTGCTTTTGGGGTGCCATTAATAATGAATGTCATCTCCAGCATGACACACATTTTTCATGCATTCTTTGAACACGCGCGAAAACACACACTTTTGCACCGAAGGCTCAGATGTGAATGGAAGCTATGATGAGGTTCACACCTAGCGTCGCGTGAATATGCTTTTTTGGGGCTTTTTCATGCTGCACGCAATGGGCTGCCCTTCATGCGAATATGAATGTGCCAAAGCAGCTCCTATACCTTTTTGGGCGTTGATTTTCATGTGTGTTTTGACACACGCAAAAAACACACGTTTGCATGCTGTGTTTGGGGAGCCATTAAGAATGAAGCGTACCACAAGCCTGATGTGCGGTTTTCACGCATTCCATGAACGCACGCAAAAAATTTGCACTTTTGGATGCATCCACGGAATGCTCAGACGTGAATGGAGCCTAAAACCTAATTTATGACTAAGGCCTTATAGGCTGAAACTCGTCAACTGGCTTAATCTGCGTTTGTTCACTGTGGCTATTCAATAAAATGAAGAAATTGTAAGAGCAACAACCAGAGTGCGGATCATTTTTTAATATAAAACCTCATTTACACCTGCAGTTGGCGGGGTGGTAAAAATGGGCGGTTGATTTGCCTTTTTACCAACCCCCTTAACCTAACATGGTAACCAGAGGAGGTGATTCACCTGCTGAAGTTGTGATGCTTTGCTTCACGGCTGTGGCAAAAATGATACCACAGGTCGCATTCGGCATGTGGCACCTCCACCAAACTCAACCCATTCAAGTGAATAGGGCCGTGCCGCAAAAGGCGTTTAATGCACATGGTTGAGGCACAGTGCTGCAACCTTTCAAGGGTTAAAACATGACCTCTGAAGGAGACACATCAATTCAAGCCGCTTGTCAAACACCTCTGAAAAGAGATTCACCGCATACCGCTTTCCAAAGGGGCAACAATGACAGACACAATTATAAGCCACAGTCCATGAAGAGTGAGCTTCTTTCAGCACAGGTGAGATGATACAATGGTTCAGTTGTTAAAAGGAGAGCACAGCTCCACCTGCTGGCTGGCTGCATAATATCAATCTGCAGCATTCCATATCTATCTGGTACATTGCTTATAATGTCATGAAACGCAAAGATCAGGGCAGCCATATTAGAGGATTGCCTAGTTAAGCTACTAAGCTAGTATTGCTGCATAGTGGCCCTTTCTTGGTGATCCTTATTGAACCTTTAAAAACTTGAGCTCCAGTCAGTGACTTTGCCTAGGCTAAGATTCTGATATCAGTCTGCTGCAAGCAAGAGGAAGCATTCATTCAGCCCCTCCCCCCCCTCATCCAGTGATGAGACTGTACATTGTAACTTTGTAGCAAGTCACAAGGTGAGAGGCTGCAGCAGGGGCTGATCTGTGTCAGACATTTGTGAACATAACCATGAACTGTATAGTAGGACTGGGAGATTTTCTTTAAAAAAAAAAATCTTCGATTCTCTTAAAAAAAACTAGATTTACGACTCGAATCGAGTTTCTTTTTTCCTTTGGAAACCGCGCCGGTCCTGGGGTGCTGCGGGCATGAGCTTTTAGGCGAGGCTGCAGCTTCGGCCTAGTCCGAGGCGTCCGGCCTCGCGGACTAGGCCGAAGCCGCGGCCTCACCTAAAAACTCCTTGCGCGCAGCTCTTCAGGCCCGGAGGCGCTGCGGGCATGAGTTTTTAGGCGAGGCCGCGGCTTCGGCCTAGTCCACAGCGTCCGGCCGTAGCCGCGGACTAGGCCGAAGCCGCGGCCTCGCCTAAAAACTCATGCCCACAGTGCCTCGGGACCGGCGCGGTGAAAAAAAAAAATATATAAAAAAATCGATTTGCTTAAATTTTGAATCGATTTGACCTCTCAACTCGATTCAAGATTTAAATCGATTTTTTTCCCCAGCCCTACTGTATAGGCAAGTTTCCTGTCTTCCTAAACCAGCAGGACATAGCGGTGCAGACACATAGCATGTACGGGCGTCAGGTACTGGATTTGCTAATTAATTGCATATCGTCGCAAGGAAAGGATTTTTATCGATATCCTGATTTCAACCGGAATACTTATTTTAAAAATAACAACCTGCATGTTAATTCGATCGGAGTGCTTCTTTAACAAAACATGTTCCTTTCTCAGCAGATGTGAGTCATACGCACAACACCTTCCACGTCTTATAATAGCACGAGCGTTATCGGCGGAAGCTCAGGCGCCAACGGAATTCGTTACGACATGCATAATTACATTTTTTTTTCCTTTTTTTTTTTTAAGAGAAAATGGAATTTTGTAGGGAAGATTTTCCTGTAATATCTAAGAAATATAATATACTTGCCCTCTCCGTAGTGATCACTGCCAAGCTGCAGCAGCTGGAAGGTTTACAGAAGACAAGGAGTGCTTGTAATGGTTCACATGACCTGCCTGCTGCCATCTCCAGACACACGTAAGATGTGGGGTTCAGGAAAAGTAGATAATGTAATTTGAAGGCGTATATTTTATAGCCACCCCCTTTAGGGTGTCCACCTGTTACAGAAATGACAGTGCTTTCCTTGACAAGGCCTTCATCTGCTTTTCTCTCCAGAATGACGACGCCATCTATGTTCTAGCATCATCCAGGGTCACCATCTACTTGGCGAATTGACATGCCGGCACACGGTCATGTAAATCCTGGTGTCGGTGCAGTTCTTGGCCGTGTTCTCAAATGTGGAGAAGGGGAGACTAGGGAAATGTTTGCCCCTGCCTGCAGCAGACCAATCACTGAGGGAGATGAGACTGAGGAAATACTTCCTCCCCGCCTGCAGCAGATTGATCACTAGGGAAGGGGAGATTAAGGAAATGTTTCCCCCTGCCTGCAGCAGACCGATCACTGGGTGGAGGGGAGACCAAGGAAACGCTTCCTCCCGCCTGAAACGGACTAACGACATCATCTCAGCCTAGACAAAGCCACTGACTGGAGGCCAAAGATGGTTTTTAAATATTAAAAAATCAGCTTGTCTGAAAAATTATACTGTCTGATCACCAAGGGAAGGGGAGACTGTGGAAATGCTTCCCTCTGCCTGCAACAGACTGATCACTGAGGGAGGGATAGACTAAGGAAAAGCTTCCTCCTGCTGCAGCAGACTGATCACTGGGGGAGAGGAGACTGAGGAATTGTTTGCTCCTGCCTGCTGCAAACTGATCACTGAGGGAGGGGTGATTGAGGAAATGCTTCTTCCTGCCTGCAGCAGACTGATCACTGGGGGGAGGAGAGACTAAAGAAATGTTTGCCCCTGCCTGCAACAGACTAATGACATCATCTCAGCCTTGGCAAAACCACTAACTGGAGGCAAAAGAAGGTTTTTAAATGATAAAAAAGCTTGTCTGAAATATTATATTGTCTGATCACCGGGGAAAAGGAGACTGAGAAAATGCTTCCCCCTGCCTGCAACAGACTGATCACTGGGGAAGGGATAGACTAAGGAGAAGCTTTCTCCTGCTGCTGCAAACTGATCACTGAGGGAGGGGTGATTGAGGAAATGCTTCCTCCTGCCTTCAGCAGACTGATCACTGGGGAAGGGGGAGATTGAGGAAATGCTTCCTCCTGCCTTGCAGTAGACTGATCACTGGGGGAGAGACTGAGGAAATGCTTCCTTCTGCCTGCACCAGACTGATCACTGGGGGGAGAGGAGACTGAGGAAATGCTTCCTCCTGTCTGCAGCAGACTGATCACTGGGGGGAGGGGGAGACTGAGAAAATGCTTCCTCTTGCCTGAAGCAGACTGATCACTGGGTTCGGGAAGACTGCGGAAATGCTTTCTACTGCCTGCAGCAGACTGATCACTGGGGGAGGGGAGACTAAGGAAATGCTTCCTCCTGCCTGCAGCAGACTGATCACAGGGGGAGAAGAGACTGAGGAAACATTTCCCTCTGCCTGCAGCAGACTGATCACTGGGGAAGGGGAGACTGGGAAATTATTCCTCCTGCCTGCAGCAGACTGATCACTGGGGGAGGGGAGACTGGGAAATTATTCCTCCTGCCTGCAGCAGACTGATCACTGGGGGAGGGGAGACTGAGGAAATGCTTCCTCCTGCCTGCAGCAGACTGATCACTGGGGGAGAAGAAACTGAGGAAATGCTTCCTCCTGCCTGCAGCAGACTGATGACATCATCTTAGCTTGACAAAGTCACTGACTGGATATGGACAGCTTTTTATTCATGAAAGGTGGAGCATTTAAAAAAAAAGATAGTGCTGTATATTGTGTCAGAAATGTATCCATGCTGGCTTGTAAAGTTACTGAGGTCCATTTTAAAGGCTGCCTTGCATTGGTTGCCGCCTTTCTCAGCGTTATGCGCTGTGAGCTCATCGCTCACTAAGCCGCACCACCCTCCCCCCTATAGATCTCACGGCCCCTTCAGAAGCACAGCGCCCACCTTTGTTTGCACAGAATAAAAGGTTATAAAACAACCTCTCTGTGCCGTAATAGGTATTAATCGATGCCCCCCAAAAAAAAATATTCTGTCGCTCCCGCTGACTCACTTGTCGCTGACTGCGCACGTACTCCGAGGTGGATGAGTAAATTAGGTCACTGACTGTTTCCTTCAAAGAGACCTTTTTTAAATTTCACCTTTTTTTTTTTTTTTATTCCGAAAGCTAAAATTGGCTTCTCCGGAGCGCTCAGATTGTTTTCATGCCGAACGTTCAATTAACTCTTCTACCTGCGGCGATGGGGTCTTCACTGAGCCGAGAACGTGTCTACATCCGGATGTCTCACTGCTGCGCTCCCCACTCTATCGCCACCTCTGGGGGGGGGCTGGGCTACTGATAGCCTTGTACAGGGCCGGGACAAGGGGTGGGGGCAGGAGGGGGGGCTGCCCTGGGCACAATGGTTTTCTTGTAGGGATAGGGCCCAACTCTAAGAGAAGCGGGGGGGGGGGCACAGTTTGGTATCTTGCCCTGGGCACTGGATGACCTTCTCTCAGCACTGGCCTTGTATAAGAAATGGAAAGGTCACGGAAAGATCCTGAGGATTGTCCAGCATGCTGAAAAATGTCTGCCTTTGGTTGTAACCAATTCTCATAGTCAAAAGTTCTTGTGAGAGTTTCAGAATTTGGAATAATATAAATAAAAGAAAGGTCTGGTGTCACCAGTAACACACCTCCATCCCTAATAATACAACAAAAACATGGATGTCTCCCTTGGGACTTTGAATGAGGTGTGCACAATTGGCCGATAACATTGACAAATGTAAATACGGTAAAGTATTTATTACAGAAATAGTCACACATAAAAAAGTAACAAACAAAGGCAAAGCCGATACAATATTGCACATAGTTATAGATTGCATTGCGTTTAAAGTACATGAGTATACATGACATTTATAAAACAACCGACGCGTTTCGCCAGATGTGGCTCACTCTTCAGGGGTGGATGTATGTGGGATATATCTGGAAATGAATAATAAAAAAGTAATGTAACACATGAATAAATGATGGACAAATGGTAAGAGGGGCCTCACAGAAAAAGGAAAGACCCCATACTCACCAATCGGCAAAGCCTAGGTGGCAAATTGATGCCATCCTCGGTGAACATAGCCACAGGCACCTAGGCTATGCCGATTGGTGAGTATGGGGTCTTTCCTTTTTCTGTGAGGCCCCTCTTACCACTTGTCCATCATTTATTCATGTGTTACATTACTTATTTATTTATTGATTATTCATTTCCAGATATATCCCACATACATCCACTCCTGAAGAGGGAGCCACATCTCACGAAACGCGTTGGGTGTTATAGATGTCATGTATACTCATGTATTTTAAATGCAATGCAATCTTTAACTATGTGCAATATTGTATCGGCTTTGCCTTTTGTATGTTACTTTTTTTTATGTGTGACTATTTCTGTAATAAATACTTTACCGTATTTACATTTGTCAATTAAAAAAATTCAAAAACCCGAAAATTTGAAAATCTGAAATAATAACTAACTAATAATAACGTAACTATTACTAACTATTACATTATAAGTATTGGAATTTCCTTTCAAATTTGACTGTTAGTGAACGTAATGAATACGAATTTATCCAAAGTTACGAATCATCTGTAATTACAGCCGTATCTAAACAAATAGAACGTAACAAATTAATAATAATAAATAACAATAAGAATAATAAGAATGTATTATTATTATTAATTATTATTTTGTTCCATTTGTTTAGATGCGGCATTCATTATTTCTGATCATTCGTAACTTCAGATAAATTTGTATTCGTTACGTTCACTATCAGCCAAATTAGGAAGGAAATTCCAATACCTATAATTTAATAGTTAGTTATTATTTCAAAATTTTTGATTTTATCTCTTTCGAATTTTCGTTCTTGCGAATTTTCAGATTTTCCTTTCTTATTTTCAAATTTTCGAATTCTGAATTTTCGAAAAAAAACAAAAAAACGAACGAAACGAAAATGAAACCGTACAAATTTTTTTAGCAGTGCCCATGTCTATTGCACGTGTGTGAACCCAGCCTAAAGCTGAAACGGAGACCTGCTGCACATCTGCACATGTGCATTGAATTTCCACACATGCACACAAATACCACCAGCTTCTGGTAGATGGGTAATAAAGCGCCCAGCGGCATTTGTGCGCATGGGTGGAAACCCACCTAATAACCTACTGCCTAGATTACAATAAAGTTTATTAGTGGGGGGGGGGGAAATAGTTATTTGAATGACTTTAATTCCATTGAAGGCCCCCACTTACAATTGGCAATTTGGAATTGCGGGCGGAATCACGGCAATTCTACCAGCAATTTCAAATTGCACAGCAATTGCGTGTTTGAGTGCCATTCATTACAAATAGCCCCCCCCCCCAAAAAAAAAATCGTGTGAAGCGTGTTGCCCAAAAAAAGGGGCAGGAGCTTCTTTTGGGCAACAAACGCGCATAGGGCAACACCTTTAAGTGAATAGGCTGATCTATGCGCGACACATGTGAAAATCGCCCACCCAAAATCGCAAAGAGGAACGTGAGCTCCCGTGCAATGTGTAACTTTCCCTGTACGCCATAACTGCAAAGCAAAAAAACTCAGAATTTTTTTTAAAGGTTAAAACGGACCTTTCGGCAAAAAAAGAGTATATATGGGGGTACGTCCATCTATGTCATGCGTTAGCAGCGGGGGGGGGGGGGAGCACAGTTTGGATCTTTGCCCTGGGCGCTGGATGACCCTGTCCTGGCACTGCCAACAGGTTTTATAATTTATGCACAAATACCTTTTTTTCGCCTGTCATGCTATGGCTCCTCCCACATCCCTGTTCCTATAAAAAAAAAAATAATAATAATAATACTGCATGAAATCTCTCTCTGCACATTTGCCAGATCTGGTGCTGCACCATCAGGGGTCGGCTGAGGAATCTGGCAAAGAAAAGGCGATGGCGGCACCGGAAGAGAACGACGCTGGATTGGCTGGGCTGTGAGTGCGATTATTTAGCATATTCGATTAGAAGGTGTGGGGTTCACTTTAAGAACATGGCAGCTGAGTATATTTTACTAACACTAATACTTTTAATGCTAAATTAAATTGGATGAAAAAAGATACAAAATACACACAAAAAACAAATAAAGAAAATGTAACAATAAAATGTATCAAACTCTGCAGTGAAAGTTCCGTATTGTCAATGCTGACAGTTTCTTTTTCCCCACTAGCAGAAATCAGAACTTTTGAGTATTTAAAATCAGAGGCGTAACTAGAACCTTCAGAGACCCCCTGACCACCCCTAACTGCCGGGGCCATTTCCATTAGTCTCAGGGCCTTTTCCTCTGGTCACTGCCACCCCCCCCCCCATGATTTTGGGGTCCCAACCGAGCTCATGTTCTGCAGCGGGCCCCCTTCCTACCGTCTTGCCCCCCCCCCCACGGTGGCGGAATGCCAGGGCCCGGCCACAAGTGCGACCTTTGCGAGTCTGGTAGTTCTGCCATTGCTTAAGCCCACATTCACATCGGGTGGATTTGGCATGTGATTTGGCATGTCAAATCGCATGCCAAATCGGCAGCTATTGCCGGCAATGGCACTGTCCGAATCGGTGCTGGGCCAACTTTGTGGCGCTGCACCGATTCACAAAAGTAGTTCTTGTACTACTTTTGGTGGCTTTTGGGGGGGGGCGATTTGTATAGACATCTCTGCAGGAACTGGCGCAGATGTCTGTCAAATCGCCCCTGAAGTCAGACTGCATTGCAGGTTTGAAATCGTTCAGCTGAACTCGCACGATTTCTAACCTGCAGTCAGCGTGAACCTAGGCCAAAATGTATTTAAAGTAAATGTTCACTCTGTGTAGTTTGCTGTTGATCCGTTTCAGCAGTGTTTTTTGCATTCTGCATATGCGATTTTGCCGCGATTTGCATTTTGCATTTTTTTATGCTTTTTTTTGGGGGGGGGGGGCGCAATTTCTTGTTGGGCAGATTAAAAACTGCAAATCGCAGTAAAAAAAAAAAAATAAATAAAATTCTGCAGCTTCTCCATTGATGTCTATTGAGCTAAAACATTTTTTTTTTTAAAAGTTCCTGAACCTTTCCAAAAACACAGCGGCTGAAAAAAGCATAGGTGTAAACGTGTCCCGTAGGAAATCATGTTAAATGAACTGTAGTGCGTTTCTGCAAAAAAAGAGAAAAAACACCAAAAAAACACATAGGTGTGAACCAGGTCTGAGGCTGTGTTCTTGCCTATGTAGGTATCAATGCGATTTTGCACGATTTTGTGCATCTTGTTTAGGGCAGCTCGTTCATTTCAATGTGTTACCCTACATGTAAAAAATGCACAAAAGAGGTGCATGAACCTTTTTTTTTTTTTATTTGCACTGCACTAGAACCCATGGTACTTTGTTGCACAGTTATGTGCCTGCAAAAGGGATGCGCGTTTTTTTCTGTGCTGCGGGAACGCACAGAATCACACAACGCACAAATGTGAACCTAGCCTAATAGGCCCCTGTTCACACCTCTGCAATTTAACATGTGTTGCCTGATGTGCAGGAGAACCTCTGTTCTTTTCTATGTTTTTTATCGCTGACGCTGCGATGGCATGCATCAAGGATAGCAGTACAGTTGCTTTTTCTGGTGCATCAACATATTTTTTTGGCCCAAAAGATTTCAATTGCACCATTCACAGTTCCCCCGGCCTACGAGGCCACAAAAGAAAGTAATGCAGTGTGATTTGCATAATATTCTTTTTCTTAAAATCATTGCTTTTTATTTTCCCAATCCTATCTCAGTGCTGCTGATCTCCTCCGGCTTTTTTCAGACGCTCTGGACCAGCTTCATTATAGTGACAACAGTGGACCATGCCTGAGCAATGCCTTTGGTCTCCACTAGGGGAGCATGTGTGTGACAATGCAGGACAATTGGGAGACAGGGCAAAGTGTTGTCATCTTATCAGAGGAATTGCTGTATAGGCAGTGGCTGCTGGTAGTTTTTTTTTTTCCTGGGGGTGCGGCAAACACTTAACCACAACACATATATCTGGTCTCCCACAGTACACAGAACATGGAAATGCAATTATTTCAGTAAATATAATTTGCTATTGTGGTGGGAGGGGGGATTTGGTGCAGGGTGGTTTTGTAATACATAATTCTCATACATTTTGGGGGGGGGGGGCAGGTTGGCAAGTTCGCCTTGGGCTCTAGATGACCTTGTCCGGACACTGCCTCCAGGTGTCCCATCATGTTCCATCTACAAGTCCCATCATGCCTCTGCCTTTGGGAGTCAGGCTTGTAACTGGCAGCCTTGCAATGCCTCGTGGGACTTGTAGTTCTGTAACAGCTTGAGGGCCACAGGTTGTGCCCACATGGGTTAAAGCTTATAGGAGGAGTTTTCATTCTACTCTGACTGTCCTATGAGGCTGCAGGACCCCTGACCCTCTGTCTGAACAGCGCTGCTTGGTCCTGTGCTGATCACATATGCTCTCCCAAGAAAAAATAAACTCTCTAGCAATACACACCAAACTGAGCATGTGTAGAGTTGCCCCCAAGGCTCTGTACTATCAGGAGATGGACTGGGGACTGTGGAGGAAGGGGAGGATCAGAGAAGACCGGATCAAATAGCCTTTTTTACACAGTGCGGATGAATAACCCCTTAGATTCCACAGTGAGTAGAACAAGCATGCTTTACTGCATCTACAGATTTTACTGTTGTGGGTCTAGTAACTTTTTAAAGTTTATGAATGATTGGGTTTGGAGTATTATTAATCAACACATAGGGGCATATTTAAAAAATATGTGAATGGGACATTCCCCCGAACATTCATTGCAAGTGAATCTTCCATGTGCAATGTGCATGCATTTTAAATGACAGCGATTGATTCACCACCAGGGAAAGTTTGATGAAAGTCACCTTCACAGCTTTATAAGTATGCTCCATAGTCATGGAAGTGATGGGGATTTGTAGGCTCTGCTGGTACATGTAGTGCTGCGCGGACACAGCCAGTGAAAGGGCACATAGGTCCATGATAAGTCCTGTTTGTCTGCAGCTCCCAGGTCCGCTATAAGATACAACCCCCATCAGGTCTCAGTAGACAAAGCACAAAGAGGATTATGTGCTTTGAAAACACTCCTAAACCCAATTCACCTTCCCGATTAAGCTGGTCTTCGCCCGTGAGCAGGAAGGCGAGGGACATGGCCTGCGACCAATATGTGTTCAATCAAACAGGCGGAAATAATCGCTCTACCAGTTGCTAATTTTTTTAGCAGACAAAATAAAATAAATCAATAACCTGGTGCACCAAATAAAAAAAACACCTAGTGCCCCATTGTTGGATTTAATGGAAACAATAGTGCCCCATTGTTGGTGTCAGTGGGAGGAATAGTGCCCCATTGTTGGTGTCAGTGGGAGGAATAGTGCCCCATCGTTGGTGTCAATGGAAACAATAGTGCCCCATCATTGGTGTCAGTGGGAGGAATAGTGCCCCATCATTGGTGTCAGTGGAAGCAATAGTGCCCCATTGTTGGTGTCAGTGGGAGGAATAGTGCCCCATTGTTGGTGTCAGTGGGAGGAATAGTGCCCCATCATTGGTGTCAGTGGAAGCAATAGTGCCCCATCATTGGGTGTCATTGGGAGGAATAGTGTCCCATTGTTTGTGTCAGTGGGGGGAATAGTGCCCCATCATTGGTGTCAGTGGGGGGAATAGTGCCCCATCATTGGTGTCAGTGGGAGGACTAGTGTCCCATTGTTGCCGTCAGTGGAAGGAATAGTGCCTCATCATTGGAATCAGTGGGAGGAATAGTGCCATCATTGCTGTCAGTGGGAGTAATAGTGCCCCATTGTTGGCATCTTGCATCAGTGGAATGAAAAGTGCCCCAAGGGCCAGATAAAGGCAAGCAAAGGGCGGCATCTGGCCCCCAGGCTGCAGATTGGAGGCCACTGATCTATAGTGTGTAGTTGTCATTTAAGTGTAAGTGTCATTTTTGTCTGCTGCTGCTGCTGACAAGTTTTCCTGACAACAAAAGAAAAATGGTGACAGGGGAGGGAGCTCCAGCACTCAGCCTGTGATTGACAGCCTTGGCTCTGTTTCTGTGTGCTGTGTGAAGGGGGGGGGGGGTCTCTTCCCTCCAATCAGCTGTTAGAGCTCTCCTCACTGAGCACTGCAGATTATAATTTCAGCTCTCTTACCCCTTTTTTCTGAACGCTCAGGCAAGGTTTATAAATTCAGTACTTTGAATGGATATAGAGGAGAGACAGCTGCAGATGAACAGGTACAACTTATGTAGGAGGATGTATTTCATATCTGTGTATCACCCGAGGCCAGTCACTTCACTGGATATATGTAAGAATTTAAAACCCTTCAATGAAGTACAGTTGCTGTTATTCAGTCGGCTCCCTGCTCCCCTTTTCCATCTGTTGAACACTGCCTGAATTTTTCAGTGAAAATAAAAACTTTTTTTTTCTTTTGAATGGAGTATGGAAGGGTTAGAACTCCTGTGCTGTCTGTGTCCTCTATAAAATAATAATTGAGAAAAAACAGGACTATCTCAGTATCTACATACCGGAAGCAGGTAAGAATCTACAAGGCACTACAATCCTTACAACCTATACTATTGACTTGGAAATATTATGTTTCTTAGCCTAGGTTTCCACTATTGCGACCTGAAAGTCATGCAATTTTGTCGCAAATTTTTTGCCGCGATTTTGATGCAACTGGAAAGAATTCCTGTGTATTCTTGAGGTCTGTGGACCTGAAGTCCCATCAAAGTGGGACCAAAGTAGTACTTTGTAGTCGCTGCGACTTGAAGTCGCACAAATATGAACGGTACTCATTGGAAATCATGGGGTACGACTTGTTATGCGACTTTGAAATCCCAAGGCACATGACAAGTCGCACAAGTGGAAACGTAGCCTTAATCTTATAAAAGTGGAAACGTAGCCTTAATCTTATAAAAGTGGAAACGTAGCCTTAATCTTATAAAAGTGGAAACGTAGCCTTAATCTTATAAAAGTGGAAACGTAGCCTTAATCTTATAAAAGTGGACATTTCACTTTTAGGTGGAGTAAATGAAGTCAGCCACGGCACACCTGATATCACGCTCCTCTCTAATGCCGCTTTTATAGGAAGGTCTCGGCGGATTCCCATCAATTGAATTAGCGGCTGGCTTCAGTTATCGCCTAATTCCCCAACAGTTCCCTCGTCTCTTTTGTCTGTAATTGTCGAAGAGTCCTGCATTATTCTCTCCAGCATGCACGACGTAACGCGCACAGCGCCGCGCTCCCATTGTGCGTCTGTCAAAGTCCCTTTCATCATAATTGTTTCATATTTTTTCAAGATGAAAATTCTCTACGCAGATTCCTCCTGGTGCCTTAGAAATCAATCGAATCGCAGGCCCGCCGCCATTTCCAGGAAGAAAGTTCATGTGTCTTAGCGATACAACAGCCAAGCCAAAATTAAAGCGGTTGGAAACCTCAGACATGAAATATGAACAAAGGATTATCCCTCTATAGTGTGTACTTGTCTCAATTAGGAGCACAAAGTTTCATTTCTGTCTGCTGCTTCATTCTCTGCTATCAGCATGAATCACTTCTGATGAGTTTTCCTGACACCAAGAGAAAAAAAGGTGATAGGGGAGGGACTTTGAGTACACAGCCTGTGAATGACAGCCTCAGCTCTGTTCCTGTGTGCTGTGTGAAAAGGGGTGTGTCCAGTGGCGGCTGGTGCTTAAACTTTTTGGGGGGCGCAAACAAACTAAAAAAATTCTGAAAAATAAGTTCTAAAACTAAAGTTCTAAAAAAAAGAATATCAAATGCAGCTACTGTGCCATTAATTGCAGCCACTGAGTCCATAATATGCAGCCCTTTGTGCCCATCAAATGCTGCCACTGTGCCCATCAAATGCCGCCACTGTGCCCATCGGATGCAGCCACTGTGCTAGTCAAATGCAGCCACTGTGCCCATCAAATACAGCCACTGAGTCCATAATATGCAGCCCTTTGTGCCCATCAAATGCAGCCACTGTGCCCATCAAATGCCGCCACTGTGCCCATCGAATGCAGCCACTGTGCCCATCAAATGCCGCCACTGTGCCCATCGGATCGGATGCAGCCACTGTGCTAGTCAAATGCAGCCACTGTGCCCCATCAAATGCAGCCACTGTGCCCCATCAAATGCAACTACTGTGCCCGTCAAATGCAGTCACTTGTGCCCATAATATGCAGTCACTTGTGCCCATCATATGCAGCCACTGTGCCCGTCAAATGCCGCCACTGTGCCTGTCAAATGCAGTCATTTGTGCCCATCATATGCAGACACTTGTGCCCATCAAATGCCGCCACTGTGCCCATCAAATACAACCACTATGCCCATCAAATGCAGCCACTGTGCCCCATCAAATGCAGCCACTGTGCACGTCATATGCAGCCACTGTGCCCGTCAAATGCCGCCACTGTGCCCATCGAATGCAGCCACTGTGCCCATCAAATGCCGCCACTGTGCCCATCGGATCGGATGCAGCCACTGTGCTAGTCAAATGCAGCCACTGTGCCCCATCAAATGCAGCCACTGTGCCCCATCAAATGCAACTACTGTGCCCGTCAAATGCAGTCACTTGTGCCCATCATATGCAGTCACTTGTGCCCATCATATGCAGCCACTGTGCCCGTCAAATGCCGCCACTGTGCCTGTCAAATGCAGTCATTTGTGCCCATCATATGCAGACACTTGTGCCCATCAAATGCAGCCACTGTGCCCATCAAATGCAGCCACTGTGCCCCATCAAATGCAGCCACTGTGCACGTCATATGCAGCCACTGTGCCCGTCAAATGCAGCCACTGTGCCCCATCAATTGCAGCCACTGTGCCCCATCAAATTCAGGCACTGTGCCCATCAAATGCAGCCACTGTGCCTGTCAAATGCAGCCACTTGTGCCCATCATATGCAGCCACTATGCTCATCAAATGCAGCCTCTGTGCCCGTCAAATGCAGCCACTTAGCCCCCCACCCGCTCGCTGACTGCCCGGAACTCACCCCATCTTGGTGGGGGTTCAGGCAGCGGGTCAGGGGGCGAGCTGTGGGATGAGTCCAGTCGGAGCTTCTGTGCCTTCAGCAAATCAGGTGACGGATATTAGACCCATGCCTCCTGGCTGAGAGGCGGTTCAGTGTTAGAAAAGCGAATATTTATTCGCTTTTCTAACACACCTGGGTGGACTACGAGCGCAATGCTCTGCGCCACCAGTTCACCTTTTTTTGAAGCCTATTAGAGCCTATGGCTCAAATCAGGTGCTTCAAAAATACACCCCCGCCGCTGGAATTCAGGCGCCTGGTTTTTCGAAAAGGGGCCGTATGCCTGAATCATGCTATGCATGTATCTATCCATTCTACACAGAGGGGGGTGGCGTGACAAAGGGGGCGTCGCCCGGGTGCCCCGCCACTGGGTGTGTCCCTTCCCACCAATCAGCTCTCAGAGCTCTACTAACTGAAATCGGCGGAGTGTAACTTCATCTCTTCACCCCCTGTGTTCTGACAGCTCAGAAAAGCTTTATACATTCTGGAATGGATATAGAGGAGAGGAGACTGCAGATAAACGGGTACAACTCATGTAGGAGGATTTGTTTCATCTCATGTAGCACCTGTTTCACTGGGAGTATGGAAGGGTTTACAACCACTTTAAGTCACACTTACAGGTCTCCCCCCCCCCAGTCTGTGACGAGACAGTGAAAAGAGAAGCAGCAGACTGTTGAGCTCATTTCTCTGTCACTCTGTTTTCTCCCCTTATCAGCATTCTCCTTGTTATCACATAGCAGCTGATTGGCTCCTTGTGCTGTTTCTCCCTCTCTCAATCTGAGCTCTGCTGTACAAGGACTGCACCAGGTCACATTCAGGTATTTACATTGCTTGCATTTAAAGTGAACCTTCACCCAACCGGCTACTGTGAAATGGGATGGGCCGTCCACCGGATGCATCCGCCCAAATCAAGATAGTGCCTTCTTGTTTATACTGCCTGAGTCCTATTTCAGTGCAATTGTAACTCTGTCTGGTTAAGAATAAAGCTTATTCTGCTTATATGTTGCACCCAGAGACAGTCAGACTGGGGAGGAAAGTGCTAGATGATGCTGGATGTCTTCCAGCCAGGAAATGAGGCGGGCTCTATGTGACTTGCTGCAGCTTTTAATGCACATTGTGAGAAGCTCACAGTGTGCAGTGCAATCAGAGTAAGTAATTTAAGTCCAGGAGAGGAGCCGGTACAACTGTGCAAGACTGAAGGGAAGGCCCGAGGTCAGATTTAAAGGCAATTAGGGGGATATGGTGAGGCAGATGCAATGCATTATGGGATGCCCACTGACTCCCTTATATATACAGATATACACTATATTGCCAAAAGTATTGGTACGCCTGCATTTACACGCGCATGAACTTTAATGGTATCCCAGTTTAAATCTGGCCATACACTATACAATTTTCTTTTAGATTTACCAAAACCATATAATAGGAGGTCAAACCTAAACATTTTTAATTTGTATGCAATCAGGCCGGCCCTTGTACTACATAGTTGAAGGTAAATCTAAAATAAATCAAACAACAAAAGTTGTACAGTGTGTATCCAGTCTTAAGTCCGTAGGGTTCAATATTGAGTTGGCCCACACTTTACAGCTATAACAGCTTCAACTCTTCTGGGAAGGCCGTCCACAAGGTTTAGGAGTGTGTCTATGGGAATGTATGACCGTTCTTCCAGAAGTGCATTTGTGAGGTCAGGCACTGATGTTGGATGAGAAGGCCTGGCTTGCAGTCTCCACTCTATTTCATTCCAAAGGTGTTTTATCGGGTTGAGGTCAGGACTCTGTGCAGGCCAATCAAGTTCCTCCACCCCAAACTCACTCATCCATGTCTTTATGGACCTTGCTTTGTGAACTGGTCCAAATCATTTGGTGGAGGAGGGGATTATGGTGTGGGGGTTGTTTTTCAGGGGTTGGGTTTGGCCCCTTAGTTCCAGTGAAGGGAACTCTTAAGGTGTCAGCATACCAAGATATTTTGGACAATTTCATGCTCCCAACTTTGTGGGAACAGTTTGGGGATGGCCCCTTCCTGTTCCAACATGACTGCGCACCAGTGCAAAAAGCAAGGTCCATAAAGACATGGATGAGCGAGTTTGGGGTGGAGGAACTTGACTGGCCTGCACAGAGTCCTGACCTCAACCCGATAATACACTTTTGGGATGAATTAGAGCAGAAGACTGCGAGCCAGGTCTTCTCGTCCAACATCCTTTCCTGACCTCACAAATGCACTTCTGGAAGAATGGCCAAACATTCCCATAGACACACTCCTAAACCTTGTGGACGGCCTTCCCAGAAGAGTTGAAGCTGTTATAGCTGCAAAGTGTGGGCCAACTCAATATTGAACCCTACGGACTAAGACTGGATACACAACTTTTGTTGTTGGATTTCTTTTAGATTTACCTTTAACTATGTAGTACAAGGGCCGGCCTGATTGCATACAAATTAAAAATGTTTAGGTTTGACCTCCTATTATATGGTTTTGGTAAATCTAAAAGAAAATTGTATAGTGTGTATCCAGCTTTAGATTGGGATGCAATTAAAGTTCATGTGCGTGTAAATGCAGGCGTTCCAATACTTTTGGTAATATAGTCTATCTATCTATCTATCTATCTATCTATCTATCTATCTATCTATCTATCTATCTATCTATCTATCTATCTATCTAGCTATCTATCTATCTATCTATCTATCTATATATATATCTATCATCCAATAGTGTCAGTCTTCCTTTTATCTCCCGGATTCATGCGATTTATATGACAGTGATTGATTCACCGCCGGTGACACGGCTTTCTAAATATCGTCCTTTGTGCCAGATCAGACCAGCTCAGCCATGACGCGCCAAAGAGGGGGAGGGGCCACACACTGCTCTTGCTTTTTTTTTTTTTTTTTAATTTGGGGGGGGGGGGGGGGTCCTTTAAATATGATTTTGCAGTTTTTTGGCTCTTTATGTCAACAAACAGGAATGATTCATAACGGAAAATAAAAACGTGAATGGAAAAAAAAAAAAAAAAGAGAAAGCGATGAAAGTGGCGCATAAAAACGTGAATGGAAAAAAAAAAAAAAAAGAGAAAGCGATGAAAGTGGCGCACGATGAAAGCGCGTCTTAGCTGGAGCACCTGAGATATAAAACATTCTCTAATGAAGCAGATTCTTGAGTCACTGTTGGCTGCGGTGTATGCAGAGGGAGGTGGGGGAGGGGGGGGGTTGGGGATAAAATGCTGACCAGATGTAATCTCCATTATCCATTAACTGCTCTGGCACTACCCGGTTACTCAATGGCCAATCAACAAAGTCCTTAGACGGCAGAAAATGCCGCCGGCCCTTCTCGGTTGTGCTGCATTGGGGCCGGGTAGCTCAGGGTGGCCCTGTCTGCGCACTCAGTGCTGGAAGATAGGATGGGGGGGGGAGGGGGGGCTGTCCATGGTGCTGATCTCGCAGGAATGGCACACAAGAGGCTCCGTGTTATAATAATCTATCACCGGCCGCCGGGGTCGCTCTGCCATCGCACATCATGCAACCCTGATATACAGAGGGGCCCCCCCCAGGGCCCCCCGCCGCCACATCTACTCACTGACGGCTGAAATTACCCAGGGACTTTCCTTCTTACATAGCAGGCGGCCTGTTGTTTAAATGTAACCTGTTACTGAGAAAGGAGAAAAACTGCGAGTTTTTAATTCCATGAAATTTCGACCAAAATCTAAGGATTTTGGCAAAATGCATTGGAGTCAATGGGAAGGGCTTTGGGTGGTTTTAATATTTTGCCTTCTCTGGTTTCTCCCCCCCCCCCCCCCCCTCTTCAATATAATGAAATAGGTGTGCACAGCCTATTGCATTGGAGGGTCCCCCCTAAGCTCAAATACATATGAGTGTGTGCATGTGTATATACAATATACTGACGGTGTCAGTAGGACAGAGATTGGTGTCAGTAGGACAATGGATGGTGTCCATAGGTCATAGGTTTATTTGTATTAATCTGTTTTTTCTTATTTTTTACACATTTTTAAGGAGCCCTTGTTAGGGAGCCTTGGCGAGAGAATCTGCACCACACAGGGTGATTAGGGTGTGCCCAGGCACAACTGGCACACCCAGTGCGCACCTCTATGGATAATGACATTATCAAATAAAACCTTTCAATTTTCACTACATATCTTATTTTAGTCTGTGCTTCTCTAAGTCAGTGGTCTCCAAATTGCAGCTCAGGGGCCATACGTGGCCCTCTGGGCATTATTCCCCCCCCCCCCCCCCCCACTGTCAGCAACAGTGGGGCATAGTTCCTGCCACTGACACCGAGGACTGGGAGCTATTCCTCCTATTGATACCAACGATGGGGCACTATTCATCGCATTGACACTAATGATGGGGCACTATTCATCACACTGACACCAAGGATGGGGGCATTATTCCTCTCACAGACACTAATGATGGAGTACTCTTCCTCCCACTGACACCAATGATGGTGGCACTATTCCTCCAATTGATACCAATGATGGGGCACTATTCCTCCCACTGACACCAATGATGGGGCACTATTACTCCAACTGACACCAATGATGGGGCACTATTACTCCAACTGACACCAATGATGGAGTACTCTTCCTCCCACTGACACCAATGATGGTGGCACTATTCCTCCAATTGATACCAATGATGGGGCACTATTCCTCCCACTGACACCAATGATGGGGCACTATTACTCCAACTGACACCAATGATGGGGCACTATTACTCCAACTGACACCAATGATGGGGCACTATTACTCCAACTGACACCAATGATGGAGTACTCTTCCTCCCACTGACACCAATGATGGGGCGATATTCTCCCCATTGTTACCAATGATGGGACACTATTCCTCCCACTGATACCAACAATGGGGCATTTCTCCTCCCACTGACACCAATGATGGTTCACTAATATTCCCATTATTACTAACAATGTGGTAAATGACTTCCATTGATACCAACAATGAGGCACTTGTCCTCCACCTAATACCAATGATAGGGCATTGTATACACCCACTGACACCAATGATGGAGCGCTATTCTTCCCGTTATTACCAACAATGTGGTACTATTACTCCCATTGATACCAACGATGGGGCACTATTCATACCAATGATGGGGCATTGCATATTTCCACTGGTCACAGTCTGGCCCCCTAAGGTTGGAAGGCCAATAAACTGGCCCTTTTCTTGAAAAGTTTGGAGACCCCTGCTCTATGCAATGTAGGCAGATTATGGCTGGTGGAAGAGGCTGTACATGGCTTCCTGATAGCATCACAGCACCCCGCCTCAGTAGCCCTCAGTCCTGATGCAGGCAGTGGGAGGAGTTATGCAAATTTTTAACCGCCTCAATGGGCGGGTGTCAGTGTGGAGGGGTGGGCGTTCCAATGCAAGCTGTATTTGTTTGCATTGCATGTATTTGCATGCAGAACACCCACATGGGATTCTGAGCCTCCATGATTGAAAGAACTGAAACCCAATGAATGAAAGGGGTGGGCCATGGACAGTCAGGCTGGGGAGGAAAGAGCTAGATCAGGGGTCCCCAATCTCTGCATTTACGGGGGGGCCGGACTGTGGCCAGTGGGAGTAAACAATGCCGATCTTTGATATTAGGCCTGATTCACACTGTTTGCCATTGGCTGGTGCGCTGCCTGATGTGCGGTGGAACCAGTCATGCAGGTTGGAGGGTTCAGACTTGATGGAACAGCGATAAACCTTTACGGTATGGATAATTTTGATGGCTTTGACAAAGGGGCGTGACCTTTGAAAACACCCTAAGCCTCATCATCTACAACAGGGATATGCAATTAGCGGACCTCCAGCTGTTGCAAAACTACAAGTCCCATCATGCCTCTGCCTCTGGGTGTCATGCTTGTGGCTGTCAGAGTCTTGCTATGCCTCATGGGACTTGTAGTTCTGCAAAAGCTGGAGGTCCGCTAATTGCATATCCCTGATCTACAACCTAAGAAAACATGCAACGCCGCCAGTACTCAGAATAAAGGAGGGGGCATCCGATGTCACTAATCCAGGAATGTCAGCATGAAGGAAGCAGGACACCACTCAACCGACTCGATGCTTACTGGAGTGTATGGCCTCAGCCAGCACTGCTCTACCGGCCACGCCCACTAATCTTTTTTGTCACGCCCACTGGGGGCTATGACTAAGCTCCGGGTGGGTGGGGTGAAATGCATCAGGGGGGCGTGGCCAGTGAAGCAGTGGTGGCTGAGGCCATACACTCCAATAAGCATTGAGGTCGGTTGAGTGGCGTCCTGCTCCCTTCAAGCCTCATCTTCTATTACTGGTGGTGGCCGGCCTACAGATAATTTTGTAAAATCTGGCCCGACAGCTTTTGTGTTTAACAGAACCAAGTCTTCATTAGTGGTTGATTGCTTCACAAGTATAGTAATAAGGAGAGCCGGCAAAACTATAATCCTTGAAGTGTCGTTTACTGGTACATCAGAGTGACAATAAAATAAATCTGACGCGTTTCGGCAATAGCCTTAGTCGTAGCTATTGCCAAAACGCGTCAGTTTTATTGTTTTATTGTCACTCTGATGTACCAATAAACGACACTTCAAGGATTACAGTTTTGCCGGCTCTCCTTATTACTGTTACATCGGAGTGTGTTGGGACACATCGAGCCTCGGCACCTGTGAGTGGACCTGGTGTATGGATTGAGTTGTCCCTGCAGAGAGCGCTGTTACCTTTCTTCTTTTCCATGCTGATTGCTTCACAATTGTATCTTTTTCTGAGCACTTTAATAATAGACTTTATTATACATCACGAGGACGCGGCGCTCTGTCCTACTGATACATAACAGATCTGCCTGTGGGGGGCGCTCTCTACCCCTCGACAGGTAGGGATTAATGGTGGTCAGGATTATAATGTCTCTGCCAGTTTGACGGACGCTGGATTTCTGCTTTGCATATATCGGTCTTTTTTTTTTTTATACATATTAAAGAGCCGGTCCAGGAGGACTTCCCAAAAAGAACAGAATGTAACGTTCTAAAAACCAAGAACTCCCATACTTCGCTCTGACATTCTTCTCCGATGCATCACATTTATTATAAACAACGTCTCATATCTTCAGTGTTCATCATCATTAATAACGTCATTTCTAAAATCCCCAACCTAATAAATGTCTATGAAAGCTGAACTCTGGGCAGATATAAAAGACGCAAATTAATGCAGCTTTCTATTCTATAAATTAGGGTTGCATTGATATCGGATGTGCAGATGCTGAGTATTTTCATACTCATACTTATGAAAATGCTAAGATACCTTTGCGTTACGATTCAAGTCCATACAAAATGAATAGGCTCAAATCGCACTCTAAAGAATCGCATATGTTTCTAACAGGAATGGGGTGCGATTCTTGCCTGAATTGCATGCGGCTTCCCGCACTGCTCCTGTGTGAACCCAGGCTTCTTATAGTGATTTCAGCCTGGGTTCACACAGGAGTGGTGGGGTGAAACCGCATGACATTCGGACAGGAATCACACGGCATTACTGTTGAAATCGCACACAACACTGAAGAAATGACACTTTGCTACAATGTAAAGTAGTGAGTGTACAGCTTGTATAACAGTGTAAATTTGCTGTCCCCTCAAAATAACTCAACACACAGCCATTAATGTCTAAACCGCTGGCAACAAAAGTGAGTACACCCCTAAGTGAAAATGTCCAAATTGGGCCCAATTAGCCATTTTCCCTCCCCGGTGTCATGTGATTCGTTAGTGTTATAAGGTCTCATGTGTGAATGGTGAGCAGGTGTGTTAAATTTGGTGTTATCGCTCTCACTCTCTCATACTGGTCACTGGAAGTTCAACATGGCACCTCATGGCAAAGAACTCTCTGAGGATCTGAAAAAAAGAATTGTTGCTCTACATAAAGATGGATTAGGCTATAAGAAGATTGCCAAGACCCTGAAACTGAGCTGCAGCATGGTGGACAAGACCATACAGTGGTTCAACAGGACAGGTTCCACTCAGAACAGGCCTCGCCATGGTCGGCCAAAGAAGTTGAGTTCCCGTGCTCAGCATCATATCCAGAGGTTGTCTTTGAGAAATAGATGTATGAGTGCTGCCAGCATTGCTGCAGTGGTTGAAGGGGTGGGGGGGTCAGCCTGTCAGTGCTCAGACCATACGCTGCACACTGCATCAAATTGGTCTGCATTGCTGTTGTCCCAGAAGGAAGACTCTTCTAAAGATGATGCACAAAAAAGCCCGCAAACAGTTTGCTAAAGACAAGCAGACTAAGGACATGGAACTGTAGGCAAGACACACTTGTCTTTGTACTCCTCACCTGGTTGGTGCTCCTCACCATGTCCTGTGGTCTGATGAGACCAAGATAAACTTATTTGGTTCAGATGGTGACAAGCGTGTGTGGCGGCAACCAGGTGAGGAGTACAAAGACAAGTGTGTCTTGCCTACAGTCAAGCATGGTGGTGGGAGTGTCATGGTCTGGGGCTGCATGAGTGCTGCCGGCACTGGGGAGCTACAGTTCATTGAGGGAACCATGAATGCCAACATGTACTGTGACATACTGAAGCAGAGCATGATCCCCTCCCTTCAGAGACTGGGCCGCAGGGCAGTATTCCAACATGATAACGACTCCAAACACGCCTCCAAGACGACCACTGCCTTGCTAAAGAAGCTGAGAATAAAGGTGATGGACTGGCCAAGCATGTCTCCAGACGTAAACCCTATTGACCATCTGTGGGTCATCCTCAAACGGGAGGTGGAGGAGCGCAAGGTCTCTAACATCCACCAGCTCTGTGATGTTGTCATGGAGGAGTGGAAGAGGACTACAGTGACAACCTGTGAAGCTCTGGTGAACTCCATGCCAAAGAGGGTTAAGGCAGTGCTGGAAAATAATGATGGCCACACAAAATATTGATATTTTAGGCCCAACTTGGACATTTTCACTTAGGGGTGTACTTACTTTTGTTGCCAGCGGTTTAGACATTAATGGCTGTGTGTTGAGTTATTTTGAGGGGACAGCAAATTTACACTGTTATACAAGCTGTACACTCACTACTTTACATTGTAGCAAAGTGTCATTTCTTCAGTGTTGTCACATGAAAAGAAATAACAAAATATTTACAAAAATGTGAGGGGTGTACTCACTTTTGTGAGATACTGTATTATACTATTAATCTCATAATGCCGGCCATATGCATATATGTGACCGTGTGTAAACCACATACCGCACTGAGAACTCGCTCCCTGCGCACTCCCAGCATGGTAGCCAGCGAAGATCAGTAAGCTCCCAATGCATACTTACGATTGGGAGCTTTCCGATAATGTGACCACTGTGACAGCTAGTCACAGAGGTCACATGACCTGAATGCCCATCTCCCGGCTTTTGGAACCCTTAAAGGGTCGGGAGGCGGTCGGCATGAAAGGGTTAAAGCAGTGTTAATACCAAAAGCAAACATTTATTAAATTAAATAGTTGGTAAGGTTGAATAAAGAAACCAGTTTAACCTGTGTGGGTGTGTGTCCATATCCCTGTACTGTATATTGTCTTTGCTAGAATGCCCATCCAAGAGTTTTTTTGAAACTATCAATACTTCCTACTGACACCACCAACTGTGGAAGTGAGTTTCACATCCTTACCACCCTGACAGTGAAAAGCCCCCCACGCAGTTTAAGGTTGAACCGCTTCTCCTCCAATTTCATTGAGTGGCCCTGAGTCTTATATTCCTGAGACTGAATAGATTATTTCCTATGCTAGAATCACCATTAAGATTTCTGTAAATCGCTATCATATCTCCTCTCAATCGTCTCTTCTCCAGGGAGAATAAGTTTAATGCTTGTAGTTGATCCTCATAACTGAGGTCCTCCAGTCCCCTCCAGATGTATCAGTTTATAGGGATGAGACAAAACATTTAACACTGGCAAGTGTGCTTACAATGATCAGCTTTTATTTATTTATTTAAAGCGACGCTCCGCCCACTTTTACAAGGTGGTTCTAAACTAAAGACCACCCCTCGTTTTTGAATATCTATTTTTTTTTCTTACCTACCTTTTTATAAAGAATAAATTTACTTCCGTCATAGCCCGGGCACGCTGCAGTACGTCACATCCTCTTCTGCAGCGAGCCCTCTTCCTTCTCCCCCGCTGCCTTCTGGGACCTGTGTGTGTGCTAGAAGACGAGCTGGGCATTTACAAAGCACCATGCAACTCGCGAATGCGCAGTAGGAAACTGTCTGTGAAGCCTGAAGGCTCCACTGCCAGTTTCCCTTTGTTGGAATGGCGGCGCCTGCACCCGAGCCGGTGGACAAATCGGCCAGGACAGGTAAATGTCATTATTAAAAGTCAGCAGCTACAGTACTTGTAACTGCTGACTTTTAAAAAAAAAATGTTTTGCTGCAGAACTTAGCTTTAAGGTCCCTTTCACAAGAAGGGCCTTGAAAAAGTCACGTGACATGTGACGCAACGTGTCGGGAGGAGCCTAGTGACGACATCTATGGTGCTTGTGCATGCTAGATGCGGAGTGAGGAGACACTCGTTACAAGCGTCTGATCGTTACATAAAGCGCTGGTTGTTTATCAACAAATGTGAATGCAATCACCTTCCTTTTGGAGAGCTTTATTACAAACAGCATTGCGCAGTGATATGCTTTTTTCTTTGTTTTTTATGAGAACCACTGTCTTTCAAATCCTGAAAGAACATTGAAAATTGAAAGAAGCCGGTATAACTTTGAGTGAGGGAGAAATTGCTAATAGGACCGCTGTGAACAGGCTAGCCACAATCAGGTGGCTTCCTTTGAGTATTTTATCACTACATTTATTTAGTTTATCCACTTGACTGTTTTGTCATGGAGGATTGCAGCACTGCAGGTGTGTATATATATATATATATATATATATATATATATATATATATATATATATATATATATACACGTACCATTACCACTGTTGTTCACTTTATTAATACAATGGAATGAGTACCAATGCATTTCGGGGGTCAAAACCCCCTTCATCAAGGCTTGAAAGAACATCTCTATATGAGTAAAATATCAGTATAGTATCATAGCTCCCAACTGTCCCTGATTTAGAGGGACTGTCCCTGATTTGGAGCAATGTACCTCTGTCCCTCATTCCTCCTCATTTGTCCCTCATTTTGCTCTGATCTATATAGATGTATATAAAATGCACTTTTTATCTATCAAAAAGTGTTTTCCAGCACTAAACCTTTCATCTGATTTATGAATTGCTGCATTTGTAAATTCCAAAAGCCAATATAAAAGGAATAGTAGTGGTAGCAAAAGCACTTGTGGGTTTAAGCAATCTTGTTTTTTTGTACAATTCTCCTTTAAGGGGGTGTGGCAAGGGGGTGTGTCCTATGCCTGCATACTTTTGCTGATAGGTGTCCCTCATTCCCATCTCAAAAAGTTGGGAGGTATGTAGTATCCCCTCCTTGGGGTCATAGTTAAAACCAAATATCCAAAAGCCAATAGTGTTGGTTGTCTAAAATTCAAAAACTCGGGTAATCTTGCATAATGTTACTGGACTTTTTGATTGCATCCTTTTGTTTTTGTTTTTTGTTTTATTTTAATGGCAACAGTTTTGTTTATGTATTTTCCTTGTAACACTGTGTGCCTAACAAGCATTATTCCTTTTATTGATATTTAATAAACACAAGTTTTGTTCTTTCCAGCAAGTCTCATTTCTGTCCAATTAACCGCTTTTTTTGCCCTGGTTGGGAGCTTTACACCCTCGGGGTGCAAATTCCTTTTTTTTTTTCATACATCTATAAAATAGGCCCCCGATAACGTGTAGGAGAGGACATAAGTGGCCAAATCCATCTCCCAGAGAAGAGATCTCTAAATTCCTATTTGCCTGTGCGCAGTTAATCAGATCCCGGCACACTTCCATATGGAGATGGCAGGGAATGCGAGGAATATATTGCATTACTGCATGATGGCTTCTCAGGAGAAGCGGGGCCATCCGTCTTCATTACTTCCCAGCCGCCAACACAACGCTTAGACGCCCATCGCGGTGGAGGTGTTGATGTAGCGATATGAGTCTCCTATTCCCCCCTCCCCCTGTCAATTAACTGAGCTACAAACGCGTTCCTTGACACTACCCCTCCTCAAATACTGCAGCCGACGAGAGAGGAGGAAAGGCCACCAGCAACTCTATAGCGGTCCTACAATATCAAAATAATAAAAATACAAAAGCAGAATTCTATGTGTATATAGTGCATGGTTTCCAAACACTGCACTGATGATAGTTAAAAAGCCCGAAACAGCTGTATGCAGTTTGGAATAAATGGCTCAATGATATTAGGTTATATTTTCACTTTACACCAGCGTTTCTGGATGGTCATCTGGCAAAATGTGGTGCGACGGAATGATTTCCTTGGCTCCGCCCACTTTCCTAAAGTAAGGAATAGTCCTCTTATTTTTGGGATATGTGATGGGATGAGACATGTGAATACCTTCTGTTTTAGGAAGGCTTTACTGGTCGACCCTTTGAGTTGGTTGGAGATCTTTTTGATCCTTTCAGTCCCTTCTCTCCGTATAACCTGTATGGTTACAGTGTGGATATAAAAGACAGACAGATAGACTTTGATGGCCGGATTATTCTCGGGGACCTGGACCCGATGACATCATGAGCACCCTTGTGCAATATGGGCTTGATTACTGACCCATCTCTAGGAGGGTTAGAGGAGGATATGAAAGAGGTCAGGGGCACCAGATGGGCACATAGGAAAGACCAGAAACATATATATATATATATATATATATATATATATATATATATTTATTATTATTGTTGTTAATAATAATAATATTATTATTATTATTATTATTATTATTATTATTAATAAAAAAAATCTATATATATGTATAGATAGATATATCTATCTATCTATATAGATATAGGTATATATCTATATCTATATAGATAGATAGATAGATAGATAGATAGATAGATAGATAGATAGATAGATAGATAGATAGATAGATAGATAGATAGATAGATAGATAGATAGATAGATAGATAGAGATAGATCTATCTCTATCTATCTATCTATCTATCTATCTATCTATCTATCTATCTATCTATCTATCTATCTATCTATCTATCTATATATATATATATAATTTTATTAAATATAACATATATATTTAAAACAATAATAATATTATCAATAGAAATAATAATAATAATATTTATATCAATAATGTTATTAAATATGGTGGGGTGCTGTGATGTTTTCAGGAAGCTGTGTACAGCACCCTGCCTGCCACTCCCACCAGCCTGATCTGCCTGCACTGAAGAGAGAAACACAGAGACATGCTTTCGATGAAGGCCTAAGGCCGAAATGCGTCAGCACTTTTGAATGATGTTATTGCTGTAATGCTTAAATAAATATTTTCTATGGAGAAGCTGTCGAGTTGCTGGCCTGTACTTTCTATGGATCATTTGTGACTTTAATCAACCAGAGCACACGACTACTCTACACACCAACTATGCTATATATAGGGGTAGCGCTTGGGTGAGTTTTTCTCTTACAGAGACATGTGACAGTGATGACATCTCTGGCTCTAAAATAAGGTTTGTAATGAAAATGGAAAGTTTTTTTTTTTTTCCAAATATCATTGGCCTATTGGTTGGGCGAAGGGAGGAACCAGGGAAGGCAAAATTGAAGCAGATTAAACTTGATCTTTGGGCCCTGTTCAAATCTGGGTGTAGAGGAAATGCTGGCAGAAGCGCACTTTTTCCTCCCTCGCTTCTGCAAATGCGCGAAAAAAATGAGCTAAAATGCACAATGTGCTTGCGATGCCATTATTTCCTAATGGGACATATACGTTTTTCATGCAAACAACATGCAAAAACACACGTTGCAAAGTGTGCTTGGCAAATTCAATACTTTTTTGACGCATTTATGGTGCGGAGAGAAATATGAATGGCGCCACTAGAAAGACGCACACAAAAATCGCAAAGAACGCAATGCAGGAGAGTCGCTCAGATTTTTTTTTTTCATGGAAAAACTAAAGACAGACACCCAGAGGCGCGAGGAAGCCAATGATATTTCTGAATAATGTATAATCTTTATCGCTATCACTTCACTGGAACCTTTCTTAAATGCACAAAACAACTAAAACAAAATCAAAGTATTTCTTCCCCACCCCCCAGTGAACAGACTGCAACATTGTAACTTTGTAGCAAATCACAAGATGAGAGGCTGCAGCTGGGTCTGATCTGTGTCAGACATTTGTGAACACAGCTAAGAATACATTTTGCAAAACCTCTGACCATCCCCATGTTTGCCATATGGCTGGATTTCTGCCTTGTTTTTTTTTTTTTTTTTTTTTTGTCCTTGCTATAATTAGAGATGGCCAGTTTCACTATCAAGGCAAATAATGGCACAAGTGGCAGAAGGGCGCAGAGGCGAAATTCATCCTGATTATTAGCTGAAGTAATCCCTCTTTGAAAACACGTCGGCGAGTGAATTCCAGTGCGGGATTCTTAATGTGCGTTCCTTTAGAGGCCTGCATAATTCATGGCGGCCTACGGATCGAGCCTGCCGACAATGAGTTTTAATTTCTCCTGTCTTGCTGACACTTCGGTGTCTACTGAGCACAGAGAGGAACAATGAGACTGAGGATATGGAGATTTTATTCTAATTCAATGGGGAAGAAGGGAGTTCAGGGGGAATATGTGACAAATAGAGCTTTCTTTTGTTGGTATTTAATCACCCCTGAGTTTTTTTATCTTTTGCTAAAAAAAGGACAAAAGACCAAAAATTGTGAGAAAAAAAAAATTTTGCAAACAGGTAATTTTTCTCCTTCACTGATGAGCACTGATGAGGTGGCACTAATATGCAGCACTGATGTGTACTGATAGTCGGCACTGATAGACACTGATAGACAGCACTGGTGGGCACTGATAGGCGGCACTGATGGGCAAAGATAGGTGGCACAGATAGGCAGCACTTTTGGGTGGCACTAATGGGCACTGATGGGTGGCACTGAAAGGAAGCACTGACTGGCATTACTGATGGGCACAGAATGGCCTCACTGATGGGCACAAATTGGCATCACTGATGGGCACAGATTGGTGTCACTGATGGGCATGGTCAAAGCGAAGAGACAACAGTCGGCAGGAGGCCTCCCATGGAGTCGGAGCGTTTTCGATTTTTGTTATTTTTTTTTTTTTATATAGCACTTGTCAAAAACTCTCTTGTGTTTTTTACTTTTTGACACTTTTTTGGTAAATGAGTAGGGGTACAATGTACCCGCTACAAATTCACATAGGGGGGGCGGAATCTGGGGGCTTCCAGATTCCGATAAGCCCCCTGCCCGCAGACCCCGACAACCACCCGCCAGGGTTGTTGGGAAGAGGCCCTTGTCCCCATCAACATGGGAACAGGATGCTTTGGGGTGTAGAACCCTCCCTGCCCCAAACCACCCCCCCATGTTGAGGGCATGTGGCCTGGTATGGTTCAGGAGGAGGGGGGGGGCACTCGCTCGTCCCCTCTTTTCTTGACCTGCCAGGCTGCATGCTTGGATAAGGGTCTGGTATGGATTTTGGGGTGACCCCAAGCGAAAAATTAAAACAAAATTGGCGTGGGGTCCCCTTAAAATCCATACCAGACCCGAAGGGCCTGGTATGGACTGAGGGGGAGGGGGGCAACGTTGTTTTTTTTTCATTTTTTTTTTCATCTATATTGCCGGGAGCCAGCAATACATTGCAGCTGCAAGTAAGTTTAAATTACATTTATGCTGCGGCATGTTCTAATCATCGCACAGATGCACCACTTTACAGGCAGACTAAGGGGACCCCTCAGGCATGATATTTCATTTTATTGTTTCACTTTAAGCAAAATTAAAATCGCTGCTCCTTTAAAAACGATCATTTTAAAAACTTTTTTTTGCATTGATACATGTCCCCCAGGGCAGTACCCAGGCCCCCATACACTTTTTATGGCAATAACTTGCATATAAGCCTTTAAAATTAGGACTTTTGATTTTTCATGTTCGTGTCCCATAAACTTTAATAGGGTTTGTATGTTTTCTAGAACTTTTTGCCTAGTGGAGTTGTTCTGGTGCGGGTGGGAGGCGAATAAAGTGGACCTGTCAGTTACATCACAAGTCTGTATGATTAAAACCCTGACACGTCACAATATGCACCAACCGTATCATTTATCAGGCAAGCCTTGCCTTTCATCATTAAAAAGCCACCTTTGACCTCTAGTCAGTGACTTTGCCTAGGCTGAGATGATGTCATCAGTCTGCTGCAGGCAGAAGGGGGCATTTCCTCTGTCTCCCCTCCCCCAGTGATCAGACTGCAGCATTATAACTGTGTAGCAAGTCATAAGAGAGCCTGTTTCTTTGCTGTCTGTCTTCCTTTCTCAATGACAGACACTCTCACAATTTCCAGTACGGGTGTAACAGACAGGAGATCCCAATGGGATAAAAATAAAATTAAAAAAATCTGGATAAAATAAAAAATCTGGAGTAGTAATGGGAGAATTCTTCTTAAAAGATCTGAGAAAAAAAAATTGTGAATTATTGTCTCGCCGACGCCGGCAATAAGTTTTCCCCTCTGCACGGTGACGGGGAACGCAATGTCACGGAAGTCATCTACATGTAAAGCACCATAAAATGCCCATAAAACCATTTACGGCTTTAAATTTGTCATGGGATGCGCGGTAATATTTACCCAACGGAAAAACGCACGCGGGGGGGGGAAATGGAGTGTGAGATGCCTCTCCGCAGAACTTCATTTATTCCGAGTCTGCCGTCTGATTTCCATGTGTGACAGCCGACGTCAAATTCCCCGTGGAGCCGAGTGACTGGCATATGGTGCTACGCAACCAGCGCGCCATCAATCAGGGCACCGCGCTGTGACAGCTCTGACAACATCGCCTGGCGCTGGGGCGGCCATTTGCAATTGCCGGGGCCTGCAGTCAAAGCCCGCGCAAATCTTATCGACGACAGACAGGGAGATGTGCCTGTCACCGGCCATGAGCAAATAGAAGGTTCCAGATAAAACACAAACAAAATACTGTAAATCATTAAAATGACTGGAAATAAAATACAATGATATGTATGTATATCAGGGCTGGACAAATATGCTAGGAGCCAGCTAAAAAAAGTTAGGAGCCAGTTTTTTTTCAACCTTTTGCCTACCGGGCACTTTCACCCCCCTCCTGCCCAGGCCAATTTTCAGCTTTCATCGCTGTCGCACTTTGAATAACAATTGCGCGGTCATACTACACTGTACCCATATGACATTTTTATCGTTTTTTTTTTAGACAGATAGTGCTTTCTTCTGGTGGTATTTAATCACCACTGGAGTTTTGTGGGGTTTTTTTTTTTTTTGCGAAATAAATTAAAAAAGACAGAAAATTTTGAAAAAAAAACAAAACTTTTCTTCATTTCTGTTATAAAACTAAAAAAATATATAAAAACAAAATAAGTAATTTTTCTTCTTCACTAATGTGAGGTGATGAGGCTGCATTGATGGGCACTGATAAGGCCACACTGATGAGCACTGATGATTCTGCACTGATAGAACACTGATGAGGCTGCACTGATAAGGCAGCATTGATGGGCACTGATGTGGCTGCACTGATGAGGCTGCACTGATAGGGCACTGTTGAGGTTGCACTGATAGGACACCTATGAGGCTGCACTGATGGGCACTGATGAGGCTGCACTGATAGGTCACTTATGAGGTGGCACTGATGATGGTCCACTGATAGGGCACTAATGAGTCTGCACTGATAGGTCACTGATGAGGCGGCACTGATGATGGTGCACTGATAGGACACCGATGAGGCCGCACTGATAGAGCACTGATGTGCACTGATAATACACTCATGAGGATGCACTGATAGGGCAATGGTGAGGCCGCACTGATAGGGTACTGATGAGGCTGCACTGATAGGGCACTGATAAGGCTGCACTGCTAGGTCACTGATGATGGTGCACTGATAGGACACCGATGAGGCTGCGCTGATGGGGCACTGATAGTACACTCATGAGGCTGCACTGATAGGGCAATGATGAGGCCACACTGATGAAGCTGCACTGATAGGGCACTGATAGGACACCGATGAGGCTGCACTGATGGGGCAATGATGAGGCCGCACTGATGAGGCTGCACTGATAGGGCACTGATGAGGCGGCACTGATGTGCACTGATACGGCAGCATTGATGTGCACTGAAAGGAGGCCACACTGGCTGCCAAGAGGGTAGTGGGCTCTTTCCAGACCCACTTGGAGCCGCAGTCGGAGCCCACCCAGAGGGGAAACTGGAGCATTCGGGGGATGCCCTGTGAGGTGGTGCCTGGCTCAGGGCCATTGCCGAGCCTGTTTAGAGCTGCCGGTTCCTGCTCCAGGGAGCCTCCATCTAGACACGCACCCAGCGGGAGGGAGAAGCGAGACGCACAAGGGACGCTTCCTGCCAAGGGCTCTGCTCCACCCCTGTCAGCTTCGCTTCTCCCCCGCCCCACCCCTCCTACTACCCTACAGCCCCGTATCTGTCCTAACCTGCCCTTCACAGTCCCACCCCTCTCCTACTTTAACCCGGTGTCTTGCCAAGAAAGTTTCCTCAGCGGATAAGTTCCCCCCCTGTACTGCGCAGGCGCAGCGCCTGCGCAGTACGAACTACTAGCAGCCGCCGGAGATAGCCGAACGACAAAATCTACAATCAGCTGTACACGGCGCCTGCGCCCTGGGTCCAGGTTCCTTCCCCACCATCCAAGTGGACCTAGAGGGGGAATCTAAAAGAGCCGAGCGCAGCGAGGCCATACCCGAAGCGTGGCGAGCAGAGCGAGCCCGCGAGGGGCCCTCTTACAGGCGCCGTGTACAGCTGATTTTCCCCTATTTATCTTCGGCTATTTCCGCCGGATCCTACTGCGCAGGCGCAGCGCCTGCGCAGTAGAGGGGGGTCCTTATCCGCCGAGCGGAACTTTCTCGGCAGAACACCGGCTTCACAGCACTGCCCCTCCCCACCCCTAGCATAAAACAATACATGCTACACCTGCCGGTGATTTGTCAGATTAGGCAACCGGGGGTCCAGGCTGAGGCTGCCATTCACTATCACACAGCAGGCTTTGACTTGATATGTGGCTCAGCCAATCTACTGCGTATTGTTCATGATGAGCTGAGCCCCAACCCAAGCCTTGCATCACCCCTGTCCAGGGAATCCCCCCCCCCCCCCGGGAACCCCCCCAGCCAACAGTCATTAGAAGACAAGCATAATGATATCTATTTTATTTATTTTTTTACATTGACAGGGAGCGTACTGTGATCCCTGATAGAGGTCATAAATACCTGGAAGGGTTACACTGACACATTACTGAATACCTAATATAAAGACATATCTGATGACAGGTCCACTTTAATATAAGTTAAAGAGCGCACAGGTACAGATTAGTGTACAAGGATGAGAAATAGAAATGAATACATTTCATACCGCGCTCAATAGAACCAAATCATGTGATATAAATTACTCATATAAACATATGCATGTGACAAATAATATAAATGAACTTTATAAATACAATGATCAAATTATAATAGTAAAGTCCATAAACCACCATCAAACGATTCTTCAATCCAGTGCACAGTGAAAATAACAGTTCTGTGAAAAAGTAGGAGGGGGGGGTGCCGTCCTTCACCAATCTAGGCAAACATCCTACTCACCGGATGGTTCTGACACCCATGACAGTTGTCAAATACGCAGAGAATGTATATCACGATGTCCCCACCGAATATACGCGTCTCTCTCCAACGATGTGGCCAAAAGAGATTTGTAAATCAAGAAAAGAAAGAAAAGCTCCTCATAGTGTAGCTTGTAGCCCTTTATTCGAAAAATAGATTCATTCCATTAAGAACACATAAAATGGAGCCGGTACGCCAAGTTGCGCTCCACCTGCGCTGCAACCACGATGGCGGAAGTGACGTATCACATACGTAAACCGACGCGTTTTGTCAGCACGTCTGACGTCCTCGGGGGTCATGTTTGCCTAGATTGGTGGAGGACGGCACACCCCCCCCCCTTCTTTTTCACAAAACTTATTTTCATTGTGCACTGGATTGAAGACTCGTTTGGTGGCGGTTTATGGACTTTACTATTATAATTTGATTGTTGTATTTATAAAGTTTATTTATATTATTTGTCACATGCATATGTTTATATGAGTAATTTATATCCCATGATTTGGTTCTATTGAGTGCGGTATGAAATGTATTCATTTCTATTTCACATTTTGATTTTATGGTCACACTACGGGCTGCTCACTTTATTTATTTAATTAATTATGAATTGAAATGTATTTGGTTGGTTCCAGAGTGCGCGGCTAAGAGGTCATACCTTCTTTTCACATAGTGTACAGGGATGGTGTGTTAAGTTATACGTGGACTCTACATGCCTTGATTATTCAGTGATGTGCACACTAGTCTCACTCCTTCTGCTGCATTCTGTTTAATAGAAAGAAAAGAAAAGTCTATAAGGAAATGAGAGGAGATCTCACCCCTAGGGACCCCAAAAGTTGCCAGTGGGTGAAGCAACCATCCAGGTGCCACCCATGGCTGAAATACCCATTTTGGGTGGACTTTCTCTTTAGACTAATGTTGTTGCTGCAATGAAAAGGTTATTCTGTATCATTTTGCAGGCAGGGATCTGAGAACGGTGCTGGCAGCCCACACAATGCCTACAGAAAGCACTGAACTATTATTGCAGGGGTGTGAAAACATCTGGACATGTATGAATAACCTTCCCGGGCAGAGAGGGGGATCTGCGGAGCTTTTCAGATCACCAAAATGAGTAATTATCGGTTTATAAATCTCCAACCTGCTCTAAAGCCGGGCAGCCCAACACCATGTAATACCACAGCTTTGTCCGCACTCCTTACAACCTTGTTCCTTTCTACCTGTACAGGCTTTTGAAGTATCTGCCACCCAGCCTACACTCGCTGCGTTATGGAAACACGGGGCGACGTTGTTAGCTGTGCGCAGAGACACAGCGTTCCGCAGATGCAGCTGTGATTCCCATATCAAATCTCAAGGCAAAGTGGAGATCCGTCCTGATAGGCCGTGGATACCTCCAAAGCCAGTACAAGCAATAAAGTAATAATAAACCCAAAGAGTAACATTGCATTTTACATTGAGCTCCACCCAAATAGTGTGAAATATTTTTTATTTTTATATGAGATACAGAGATACAAAGTAATATTGCTTACGAAGATATGAAGTAAGGTTATTTATAAACAATGGACAGAGATAAAGCGATACAAAGTAACATTGTTTATAAACATTGTTCAACTGGGAGATAGGGAGATACAAAGTACCATTGTTCATAAACTTTGATGATACAGAAGACAGAGAGATACAAATTAACATTGTTTATAACAAACATTGGTCAGACAGGAGATAGAGAGATACAAAGTAACATTGCTTATAAACAGGGGACAGACTAGAGATAAATAGCTACAAAGTAACAATGTTTGTAAACATTGTTCAATCGGGAGATACCAAGTACCATTGTTTATAAACACTGATGAGACAGAAGACAGAGAGATACAAAGTGACATTGCTTATAAACATTGTACAGATGGGAGATAGGGAGATACAAACTAACATTGTTTATAAACATTGTTCAGTCGAGAGGTAGGGAGATACAAGTACCATTGTTTATAAACATTGATCAGATGGGAGATTGCAAGATACAAATTAATACTGTTTATAAGCATTGATCCGACAGGAGATTGGAAGATACACAGTAACATTGTTTATAAACATTGTGCAGACTGGAGATAGAGAGAGAGATACAAAGTAATATTGCTGATAAGCATTGATGAGAAAGGAGACAGAACGATACAAAGTAACATTGTTTATAAACATTGATCTGATTGGAGATTGGAAGATACACTGTAACATTGTTTATAAACATTGTTCAGACAGGAGACAGAGCGATACAAAGTAACATTGTTTATAAACATTGATCCGATGGGAGATTGGAAGATACACAGTAACATTGTTTATAAACATTGTTCAGACTTGAGAGTGAGATACAAAGTAACATTGTTTATAAACATTGTTCAGACAGGGGACAGAGCGATACAAAGTAACATTGTTTATAAACATTGATCCGATGGGAAATTGGAAGATACACAGTAACATTGTTTATAAACATTGTTCAGACTGGAGATAGAGAGATACAAAGTAACATTGTTTATAAACATTGATCCAATGGGAGATTGGAAGATAGGCAGTAACATTGTTTATAAACATTGTTCAAACGGGAGACAGAGCAATACAAAGTAACATTGTTTATAAACACTGATCCGATGGGAGATTGGAAGATTCACTGTAATATTGTTTATAAACTTTGTTCAGCCGGGAGATAGAGAGATAGAAAATAACAACGCTTGTAAACATTGTACAGATGGATGATAGGGAGATACATAGTAACACTGTTTAAAAACAATGATCATAGAGAAGATTGAAAGATACAAAGTAACACTGTTTACTTTTTTATGTGTGGCCCAAATGCTTACTTTTTTTATATACACTCCCTATTCACAGCAGTAGGGGGGTTGCTAGTGTTGTGTCTGCCCGCCGCATTGCCCAGTAGATGCCTTTGGCATATACCCCACACAAGCACAGCGCTGCCATGCGGTGCCAGGGCAAAGAGACAGAGCACAGAAAGGGAATGGACACTACTGAGCATGCACCGGCTAGACACAGCGCAAGTGCCGCCTCCTGAGTATGCGTTCCACAATGTTGGTGTGGCCCCAGGGAAACACCGGAGACAAAGGTGACACCCTATAGATGTAAACTCAATAGGGGAAACTTTTATAGGCTAGTAATGCTGGAAACACAACTCTGGGGTCAGGAAGCAATAGTAACAAAGTATGCATCTACATTTATTCATTCATATTTTCAAAAAGGGTTTAATAACACTTTAACTGTGAGCACAAAAAATGTTTAGTGAAACAGATTCCCAGTAAAAATAGAAGTGAGATGATCACTGTGCTGCATGTAGCCTGTGCAGAGAACAAAGCTCTGGGAGGGATCTGACAGGCTCCACCCACTAGAGGCTGCCTGCAGAAAACTACAGGAGGGGGCGGAGACAAGACCAGTCACCCTGCACTCTGAGAGAGAACAGTGGTGAGCGGTCTTTACTACAGGAAGCTCCTGCTCAGAGACAAAAGAGTTAATCGCACGTTTGGGGGTGCCATTAGGAAATAATGGCATGCCAAAAAGAAATAATGGCACCGCAAGCACAACGCACAATTTGTTGCGATTCTACATGTCATTCCAATATGTTCATGTGTGAATAGGGCCTGAAGGAATATATTTAAAAAAAAAAAATCTGCATGTAAGAGTAACTCCACTTTTGTTGAAAAAACAAAACATTCCCCTCTGGGTGATCAATGTACATTATACATTGTAAGGATTTTAACAAACTTTGTTGCAGTTTCCTACCTGTTTCATCCCTGAAGAAAAAGCTGTAATAATGTCAGTGTGGAAAGTGAATCTAAATGGGGGTGACTTTTTCATTATATGAGGGGAAGCTCTGCTGACTTCCATCATCCAATCAGGATCAAGGGAGCTTCCTTTCGGGTTGCCCCTACAATGATTTATATTAAAAATTCAATAAAGCAGCACTAAGAAAAATAAAAAATAAAAGAATATATATAATAGTGATATGAATAAAGTCCAGAACGAACACACACAATGAATGTGTGTGAACTCCACACACAGCAACCCATGTGTTAGCAAAAATATATATAGTCCATATAGTGCACACAGGTAATATTAATGTGAACACCTCTCAAAGACAGTGCACCTCCACCACACAGAGTGCGTGCTGACCAAAAGGCAAGCTCTGATGAGCCTGCGGCTAATTACCCAGCCAGGGACTCTATCCGGAAGAGTGTTGAATATCCATAGATCTTGATTGAGAAGAATCTTGAACTAAGCACCAGATGACCAGGGAAACTCAAACATCAACCCAGGGGAATAGATCAAGCGTTGCCCAAAAAATATATATATATATAAAAAAAAAATGCCCAAAAAATATAAAAAGACTCACCATAGTGTAAAAACGTACCATATAGGTTTATTGGGGTAAAAGATTGCACTTACAGAATTGCTGGTAATAAAAGTCAAGAAAAGAGCTGGCCGGTTTGCAGACACCCGTCCATTGTGTTACAGCGTGATGACGTCAGCACGTCAAAACTCCCGACGTGCGTTTCATCACAATCTGACGTCGTCTCCAGCAATTCTGTAAGTGCAATCTTTTACCCCAATAAACCTATATGGTACGTTTTTACACTATGGTGAGTCTTTTTATATCTTTTGGGCAACGCTTGATCTATTCCCCTGGCAGTTGATGTTTGAGTTTCCCTGGTCGTCTGGTGCTTAGTTCAAAATTCTTCCCAATCAATATCTATGGATATTCAACACTCTTCCGGATAGAGGCCCTGGCTGGTTAATAAGCTGCAGGCTCATCAGAGCTTGCCTTTTGGTCAGCACGCACTCTGTGTGGTGGAGGTGCACTGTCTTTGAAAGGTGTTCACATTAATATTACCAGTGTGCACTATATGGACTATATATATTTTTGCTAACACATGGGTTGCTGTGTGTGGAGCTCACACACATTCATTGTGTGTGTCCGTTCTGGACTTTATTCATATCACTATTATATATATCCTTTATTTTTCTTAGCGCTGCTTTATTGAATTTTATATCTGTATTTGTGTGTATCTCACATTTTTTAGCAGCTGCTTTTTATTTTTATTTTTAGTTTTTTTCTCTTTTTTTGATATCTAGCGTGGTATTTTCCATGTATATAATAATTTATATTTGTTATAGTATTTTAAAAAATGTTTAATAAAAAATTAAAGCAAAAATGCAGTTTTTTATTTTTTTTTTATTTTCCTTACACGTGATTGGGTAATTTTTTACGAAAGTGAAGCTTTACCCTATTTACTAAGCTATGGAGCAACTGCAGTCTATTTGCCTTTAGCAAATCAACCCCAAAGTCTCACACTGGATTACTGCACAGATCTGGAAGATATACACAAAGCACACCGAGCTTCAAGAAGAATTCACATGAGAAGGGGCTTCTGCTTCTTTTCTGTAAAATCAGCAGGCTAAGGGAGGGGTGGTGACACCACTGTATTTTCGTTACTTTTGCACAAAATGTTGTCACCCTGCCATGCTGTGCTGTCTGATAAATCACAAGTGGGTGGGCAGTGGACAAGGCAACAAGTGGCCTCATAGTGGGGTGCTGCCAACGTGGCCTCCAATGTGACTTCTTGGGGGAGGGGAGGATGGGTAATGGGGGCGCAGAAGGTGGAGGGGAATACCTTGAAAAATATTGGACAGAGCATAACAGAAACAGGGAATCTGCCGGAGCTCAGACAAATCGGCCACAGAGCCAAATTCCAGAAGATTATTCAGACAGATGACCGAACGCCATTCAGAGGTCACCCCGAGAACGTGGTGGGCTTAGTCTCTGTGCTTCTTGGACCCAGTCATGACATTTTTCCAGCATTAAACCCTACAGCATGATGGGTCTGGTCTCTGCCCTTCGTGGGCTCAGTCACGACGTTTCTCCATTTAGCGTTAATTTGAAACATATATACGTCTGCGCTGAACGCTTCCATACGTGTCCCTGGGAGGCACAATTGAATTTGCGGTAGCAGACGTCGATATTTTACAATACGATCTGCACTAATGTTCACCATTAAGTCTCCAATGACTTCCGACTGTGAATCTTTGACCTCAAGACAAACCATCAACATGAAGGAGAAGAGCTGGAGGTAATGAGTATGAGGGGAAAGAGTCAAGGACCAAACTAGGAAGATATACAAGATTTAGCTCCTGTGTGAGAACTTTGCCTTTATATGGACTTGGCTGAATGGATGTGCTCCTCATTCTGCATCTTAGCCAATCTGATTGTCCACCCCCCCATAGCTTTTGTCTATATTAACAGAAACCTAGAGCAGCAGGTTCTTCAGCAAAGGTAAGTACTTTAGCCCTTCTGCTACTTGTTTGTTTCCATCCCAGAAAGGATCTAACATAGCTTTATCACACGTTTATAACAGTAGGTCCATTTTACCTTGACAGGGTCTCATCGGCTGCATGGACGGTCTTTGAAAATCTGTTCCTGACAACAAATTCAATTTCCTGTCCAGGAAACATACTGTAGCTAGACTGTGCCAAAGTCAAAACACTCTTGCACTGAAGAGAATCAAGTAACCAAAGGCAGCAGTACCGCCAACAGTAACTGTGAAAGTCTCTAGTGAATGCATACAATGTATTCTCAGTGATGTCACCGGTCTCTAGTGAATGAATAGGCTGCATTCCTAATGATGTCACTGGTCTCTAGCACATGGTTAATCTGCATTCTCAGTGATGTCACCGGTCTCTAGTGAATGGAAAGGCTGCATTCACACTGATGTCATCAGTCTCTAGTGAATGGATAGGCTGCATTCTCAGTGATGTCACCACTCTCTAGTGAATGGATAGGCTGCATCCTCTGTGATGTCATCAGTCTCTAGTGAATGGATTGGCTGCATTCTCAGTGATGTCACCAGTCTCTAGTGAATGGATTGACTGCATTCTCAGTGATGTCACCACTCTCTAGTGAATGGATAGGCTGCATCCTCTGTGATGTCATCAGTCTCTAGTGAATGGATTGGCTGCATTCTCAGTGATGTCACCAGTCTCTAGTGAATGGATTGGCTGCATTCTCAGTGATGTCACCACTCTCTAGTGAATAGATAGGCTGCATCCTCTGTGATGTCATCAGTCTCTAGTGAATGGATTGGCTGCATTCTCAGTGATGTCACCAGTTTCTAGTGAATGGATAGGCTGCATTCTCAGTGATGTCACCAGTCTCTAGTGAATGGATTGGCTGCATTCTCAGTGATGTCACTGGTCTCTAGTGAATGGATAGGCTGCATTCTCAGTGATGTCACTGGTCTCTAGTGAATGGATTGGCTGCATTCTCAGTGATGTCACCACTCTCTAGTGAATGGATAGGCTGCATCCTCTGTGATGTCATCAGTCTCTAGTGAATGGATTGGCTGCATTCTCAGTGATGTCACCGATCTCTAGTGAATGGATTGGCTGCATTCTTAGTGATGTCACCGGTCTCTAGTGAATGGATAGGCTGCATTCTCAGTGATGTCACCGGTCTCTAGTGAATGGATAGGCTCCATTCTCAGTCATGTCATTGGCCTCTGGTGAATGTATAGCCTGCATTGTCAGTGATGTTACCAGTCTCCTTTTGTTTGCCTATTATCTGATATTTGTAGAGTGCCTCTAGGTAGGACTGAAGCATGATAGTAGATCACTCTGTGCCGTGCAGCATGCCAGTGTGCCTATGGATGTAATGTAGGTCCTGAATGTTATAGAGTTACGTATAGCCACATTAAGTGGGCTTTCATGGTTGCTCTAGGTAGGACTGTAACCTCCTGTTACTTGATTCTTTTCAGTGCAAGCTCTCACTTTATTGGCACCAATCATCTCTTAGAAAAGGTGGTGCTGGAGAAGAGCGACCTCTGAGACACTAACACGGCACGCCTCCCACCGACATCCAATAATCTTCAAGCAGAATTATAGTTTTCCATACTTGTGGTTCCTCCCAGTAGTCCGAAGCACAGTACAGTGAGCCGGGTACAGACCGAGACATGGATCTGCAGGCACATGGCTTTGTGCTGTCTGGTCATTTTACAATCCCGCTGGCCGGGGGCAGAAATAAATGCTGATTGCAGCAATTAATGTCACTCACAAGAACAGTTACAGTTGGTTACTTTACATCCGTATGACAGCTAGGTATTCCCCCGTTCAGCAGAGACCTCTTGTCGCTTCTATCACTTGTCTCATAATTACGGTTATCAGCAACACGCCGCGCACTCTGAATTAAGCACTGCGATAGAGGAGGATTTCCAATAGCAAATACGTGTTTAGAAACATAGTGAGAAAAAATTACACAAAACAAACATTTTCTAAACTCAGCACAGGATAGGCTGCATTCCTAATGATGTCACTGGTGTCTTGTGAATGGATAGGCTGCATTTTCAGTGATGTCACTGCTCTCTAGTGAATAGTTAGGCTGCATTCTCAGTGATGTCACCGGTCTCTAGTGAATGGATAGGCTGCATTCTCAGTGATGTCACCGGTCTCTAGTGAATGGATAGGCTCCATTCTCAGTGATGTCACTGGTCTCTAGTGAATGGATAGGCTGCATTTCTAATGATGTTACTGGTCTCTTGCGCATGGATAGGCTCCATTCACAGTGATGTCACTGGTCTCTAGTGAATGGATAGGCTACATTCTCAGTGATGTCACTGGTCTCTAGTGAATGGATAGGCTGCATTCCTAATGATGTCACTGGTCTCTAGTGAATGGATAGGCTGCATTCTCAGTGATGTCACCAGTCTCTACTGAATGGATAGGCTGCATTCTCAGTGATGTCACAGGTCTCTGGTGAATGGATAGGCTCCATTCACTGTGATGTCACAGGTCTCTAGTGAATGGATAGGCACCATTCACTGTGATGTCACTGGTCTCTATTGGATGGATAGGCTGCATTCCAAATGATGTCACTGGTCTCTAGCGCATGGATAGGCTGCATTCTCAGTGATGTCCCGGTCTCTAGTGAATGGATAGGCTGCATTGTCAGTGATATCACCGGTCTCTAGTGAATGGATAGGCTCCATTCACGGTGATGTCATAGGTCTCTAGTGAATGGATAGGCTGCATTCCTAATGATGTCACTGGTCTCTAGTGAATGGATAGGCTGCATTCTCAGTGATGTCCCGGTCTCTAGTGAATGGATAGGCTCCATTCACTGTGATGTCATAGGTCTCTAGTGAATGGATAGGCTGCATTCCTAATGATGTCACTGGTCTTTAGTGAATGGATAGGCTACATTCTCAGTGATGTCACTGGTCTCTAGTGAATGGATAGGCTCCATTCAAAGTGATGTCACAGGTCTCTAGTGAATGGATAGGCTACATTCACCGTGAAGTCACCGGTCTCTAGCGAATGGATAGGCTGCATTCTCAGTGATGTCACCGGTCTCTAGTGAATGGATAGGCTGCATTGTCAGTGATGTCACTGGTCTCTAGTGAATGGATAGGCTCCATTCTCAGTGATGTCACCGGTCTCTGAATGGATAGGCTCCATTCTCAGTGATGTCACCGGTCTCTAGTGAATGGATAGGCTGCATTCCCAGTGATGTCATCGCTCTCTAGTGAATGGATAGGCTCCATTCTCAGTGATGTCACCGGTCTCTGAATGGATAGGCTCCACTCTCAGTGATGTCACCGGTCTCTAGTGAATGGATAGGCTGCATTCCCAGTGATGTCATCGCTCTCTAGTGAATGGATAGGCTCCATTCTCAGTGATGTCACTGGTCTCTAGTCAATGGACCGGCTGCACTACACACAGGAGAGATGCTGCTTTCAGTACAATTTAGATGTATGCCCTATTGCAGTATGATCTCTGACCTTGTTCACTTTAAATTTCTGTAAACATGTATTCAATTCATATAGTTAGTGATTGATTTTTCCCAGTGTTTTAACATTGATTCCTTTGGAAGATCGATCTATCTACAGTATATCTGTCTATTTGTCTATCCGTCTCTGATGGTGTTTTACAATTCAGTGTTAATAAATATTAATGGTAATAACAATATCTATCATTTTCTCTATGAATCTGTATTCCCCTCCTCAGCTGGCTCAGGTTGGTTGGTATCCGGCAGGACTGGGCCTTTCTGTAGTGATGAAGGCACTGCAGAGCTGAGCTGCATATATATTGCTCTCTTAGGGGAATCCAGCAAATAAGACCTGCTCTTGGTTATTACGCTGACATTTTCCTCGCAGGGAGGGGAAGAAGGAGGAGGGGGGGGTGGGGGGGTGCTGTCTGCTAATAAGGAACTTGCAACTCCAGCCATCGTTCATTGATTTTTTCAGCATTTTACATTGCTCAGTTCCTCCTGCTTGCTGCGGCCCTTCGCAGCAGCTGCATCTAATTGTCCTGTGACATTTTTTGTCCCCCCCCACCCCCATCCGCAGAGGGAGCCGGGCGCCGGAGGAAGGCACAATGGTTGCACCGTAATGCAGGATGGTGCGGCTCCCCAGGGAACACTGGCCCCCGGATTATGTATTGATCAAGACTGTGACCTGCTGAGTCCATCCCCCCACCACCATAAATTAATCAGCATGTCGATCAATCCCATGATCCGAGAGGTGGGCTGCTGAAACACTGCGCTGGTTTCTCCCCGGAGACTGACGCGCTTCCGACCAGAGGACCAAAGAAAAATATTATTACTGCAAGGCTGGCGCAAACCCCGAGCGGGACCCCCTGATTGTTCATACTCAGGATCACCAACCCCTTGTATTATCAGCGATGGTCCTTTTTATTTCCTTATAACCACATTCCTCTATCTTCCTCAACCTCCAGATAATAAAATGAGAAGTCACATACATGCTGCTGAGGTGATAACATTGTAACAAAATAAGAATAATGATAATAATAACCTTTTCCTCAACCTCCAAAAAATGACATATAAAGTCCTACACAGGCCATTGGGGTGATAATATTAAATATAAAATGTAAAAAAATAGTAATGATATTAATATAGATAATAATATATTTATAACCTCTTCCTCAACCTGCAAATAATGAAATGTGAAGTCCTACACAGGCCCACTGGGATGATAACATAAAATAATATACAATGTAACAAAATAATAATAATAATAACCTCTTCCTCAACCTCCTAATAAGGAAATGAGAAGTCCTACACAAAACATATATATATAATATAGATAATAATAACAATATTAAAAACTTCTTCCGCAACCCCCAAAAAAAGTGAAATGTGACACATGCCACTGGGGTGATAGTATAAAATAATATACAATGTAACACCTCCGCCCGGCAGCGGAGGAAGGAGGAAGGGGACTGAGGTCGCCGCGGCGCAGTCTCCCGGAAGTGGGTGACAGGGACCTGTCAAAAACAGGTCTCCCCCCCCCTGTCTCCCCCCCGAACAGTGCCAAATGTGGCACCGGAGGGGAGGAGGAGGCAGATACTTGGAGGTAGCACTTTTGGGTGGAACTCTGCTTTAATATAGATAATAATCATAATATTAAAAACTTCTTCCGCAACCCCCAAAAAATTGAAATGTGACACAGGCCACTGGGGTGATAGTATAAAATAATATACAATGTAACAAAATAATAATAATAATAACATCCTCTTCCTCAACCTCCAAATAATGGCCACTGGAGTGACAACTTAAAATGTACAATGTAAAAAAAAAAATTATATATATATATATATATATATATATATATATATATATATATATATATACACACACACACAAATAGATAATAACAAATTATTAAAAACTTCTTCCGCAACCCCAGAAAATAGTGAAATGTGACACAGGCCTCTGGGGTGATAGTTTAAAATAATTTACAATGTAACTAAATAATAATAAAATGAAATAATAACCTCTTCCTCAACCTCCAAATAATGAAATTAAAAGTCAAACACAGACAGCTGGGGGTGATAACATATAATACAATGTAACAAAATAATAAAAACAATACTAATAATAATAATAACCTCTCCCTCAAACTCCAGTGAATGAAATGTGAAGTCCTACGGAGGCCGCTAGGGTGATAACAAAAAATAATATACAATGTAACAAAATAACAATAATATAATAATAATATAAAGTCCTACAAAGGCCACTGAGGTGATAACATACAATAACATAGAGTTTAACAATATAATAATAATAAACATCTATTGCTATTAACCCGCAGATAACGAATGATTTCTATTTGCAATCAGTATTTTTCATTTCAATTGAAAATTTTCATTACAACATTTTGCGCTAGGATTACACAAATCCAAATCTAATAAAATGACATTTAGAAAACTGCCGACTCTGTGATTTAAAATGGATGGAAGCCCAAAATTGAAAAATTGCAATTTTTAATATATAATTCTGGTTCCTTTTATGTTTGCATTCTTTGTCACATGTTTTACTGCTGCTGATCTCCCGCAGTCTCTTTGCAGCCAATTCCTATCTACATGCACACTGACATTTCCCAGGGCAGGTTTTCTGATAATGACAACAGCTGAAGGGTTTTTATGACTGTATTATGTAGCATCAGCCACTTTTAGTCTCCATCGGAAATACTTTTTCTTACTACATATTTGTCGATGGACTGAAATTGCTTATTCGGATTTTGCTTCACACTGTGTGATTCTGACAATGTGCATTAAAAGCTGCAGCACGTCAGATAGACCCTGCCTCATTTCTTGGCTGAAGGACATTCAGCATCATCTAGTCCTTTTCTCCCCAGCCTAACTCACCCAACCCACCCCTTTTAATTTATTGGATTTTAGTTCTTTCAATCATGGAGGCTCAGCATCACATGTGGGCATTACCTAGGGTGGTCTATGCATTTTGACATAGATTTGCCCAATAGCAAACCCTATGCTTGGATTGGGACTGAGGGCTCTTAAGAGGAGTACTGAGGCAGGGTGCTGTGATGTTTTCAGGAAACTATGAACAGCATCCTGTCAGCCCTTCCCAGAGCCATCTCTTCTATGCATTGGTGTCAGTCAGTGCAATAATACCCCCAGTATTGTTGTCAGTGGATACAATAATAATCCACAACACTGGTGTCAATGGATGCAATAATAACCCCCAGCATTGGTGTCAGTGGATGCAATAATAACCCCCAGCATTGGTGTCAGTGGATGCAATAACCCCAACATAACCCCCAGCATAGGTATCAGTGGATGCAATAACCCCAACATTGGTGTCAGTGGACACAATAATAACCCCAACATTGGTGTCAGTGGACACAATAATAACCCCAACATTGGTGTCAGTGGACACAATAATAACCTCCAGCACTAGTGTCAGTGGATGCAATAATAGCCCCAGTTCTGGTGTCAATGATACTCCCAGTGTTGTTGTCTGTGAATACAATAAAAAAAACAACACTGATGTCAGTGGATGCAAAAATAACCCCCAGCACTGGTGTCAGTGGACACAATAAAAGCCCCCAGCATTGGTGTCAGTGGATGCAATAATAACCCCAACATTGGTGTCAGCAGACACAATAATAACCCACAGCACTGGTGTCAATGATACTCCCAGTGTTGGTGCCTGTGAATACAATTAAAAAAAAACCCCAACACTGATGTCAGTGGATGCAAAAATACCCCCAGCACTGGTGTCAGAGGATGCAATAATAGTCCCTAGCTTTGGTGCCAATGAGTGCATAATAACCCCAACTTGGTGTCAGTGGACACAAGAATAACCCCCAGTGTTGGTGTCTGTAAAAACAATAATAACCTCCAACACTAGTGTAAATGGACGCAATAATAACTCCAACATTGGTGTCAGTGGACACAATATTAACCCCCAGCACTGGTGTCAGTGGACACAAGAATAACCTCCAGTGTTTGTGTCCGTGAATACAATAATAACCCCCGACACTGGTGTAGTGGATGCAGAAATAATCAGTGGACAAAATAACAGCCCCCAGTAAATGATGCTGGACAATGCAAATCATTCAGAAGCCAAGCAGGAAAAGCTTCTGTTGGACGCTGGGATTGGAGGTTTTCCCTCCCGATTCAGACCTGCTCAACCATGACATGCTTAGGAGGTGGGGCCACTCTACGGAGCTAAAATTGCTATTACTGTATAAACGCCCAGCAGTTACAGGGGATTTAGGACTAATTTACATTTCTGCTATGCGTTAATGTCACATTAATGTGTCACAATAATATCACATTAACAGGAGATTGCTAATCACTTCAAAAAAAAGATTGAGACAATTTGTCTCGGCATCCCCTCCATTCTACAGATATCTCCCTCACTTTACACTCTTTGTCCTCCTGTACAATCAAAACTCTTGTTTAACCCAACTACTACAGAGGAAGTCAATAAACTTTTTTCTAACGCCCACCTAACCTCCTGTCCCCTGGACCCCGTTCCTTCTCAAATACTACGGTCACCCTCTGACTCTATCCTACACTCTTTAACTCATATCTTCAACCTCTCCCTCTCTACTGGCATCTTCCCCAACCCTCTGAAACATGCACTAGTCACTCCCATACCAAAAAAGGCCTTTCTGGACCCCACCAATCTTAACAACCTAAGACCCATCTCCTTACTCCCTTTTGCCTCCAAACTCCTTGAACGTTTAGTCTACAAACGACTGAGCGACCACCTCATTGAGAATAACCTTCTTGATCCCCTTCAGTCTGGATTTCGTCCACAGCACTCCACAGAAACTGCTCTCCTAAAACTCACAAACGACTTACTAACAGCTAAAACCAACGGTTATTATTCTGTACTCTAATGCCCTGTACACACGGTCGGATTTTCCGACGGAAAATGTGTGATAGTACCTTGCTGTTGGAAATTCCGACTGTGTGTAGGCTCCATCACATCACTCCATCGGATTTTCTGACACACTTATGCCCCGTACACACGGTCGGATTTTCCGATGGAAAATGTCCGATCGGAGCGTGTTGTCGGAAATTCCGGCCGTGTGTGGGCTCCATCGGAAATTTTCCATCGGATTTTCCGACACACAAAGTTGGAGAGCAGGAGATAAAATTTTCAGACAAAATTCGTTGTCGGAAATTCCGATCGTGTGTACACAAATCCAACGGACAAAGTGTCACGCATGCTCAGAATAAATAAAGAGATGAAGGCTATTGGCCACTGCCCCGTTTATAGTCCCGACGTACGTGTTTTACGTCACCGCGTTCAGAACGATCGGATTTTCCGACAACTTTGTGTGACCGTGTGTATTCAAGACAAGTTTGAGCCAACATCCTTCCGAAAAAATCCTAGGATTTTGTTGTCGGAATGTCCAAACAAAGTCCGACCGTGTGTACGGGGCATTACTCTTGGACCTCTCCACTGCCTTTGATATAGTTGATCACCTCCTCCTCCTCAAAAAACTCAATTTGCTTGGTATCCATGGCTGTGCTCTCCGTTGGTTCGAACCTTAACTATCTCACCGCACCTTCAGTGTCACTTACAACTCTACTTTCTCCTCTCCAACACCTCTTACCGTTTGGGGTCCCCCAAGGTTCTGTCCTTGGACCTCTACTATTCTTGATCTACACGTCCTCCCTGGGTCAGCTGATAGCCTCCCATGGCTTCCACTACCGTTTATATGCCGATGACACCCAAATCTGTGTCTCTACCCCTCAGCTCACCCCATCAATCTCCTCACACATCACTGATTTACTAACAGACATATCAGCCTGGATGTCACACCACTTCCTCAAACTGAATCTAAAACTGAGCTCATAATCTTTCCTCCCCACGTGCCCCTTCCCCTGACTTCTCTGTCAAGATCAATGGCACATCTATCAGTCCGTCCCTACATGCCAGGGTGCTAGGGGTAACCTTAGACTCTGAACTGTCCTTTCAGGCCCACATCCAATCCCTGTCCAAATCATGCCGCCTCCGCAACATCTCTAGAATACGCCCCTTTTTATCTGATGACACCACCAAGCTTCTAATTCACTCCCAGGTCATCTCTCACCTCGACTACTGCAACTCCCTCCTCATTGGACTACCCTTACATACACTACCCCCCTTCAGTTCATAATGAATGCTGCTGCAAGACTCATCCACCTTACCAACCATTCAGTGTCCTCCACCCCTCTCTGCCAATCCCTCCACTGGCTTCCATTCACCCAATAAATAAAATTCAAAGTACTAACAATAATTTACAAACTGTCCTCCACAGCTCTGCCCCCAGCTACATCACTAACCTAGTCCCAAAATACCAACCAAGCCGCTCTCTTCGGTCCTCCCAAGACCTCCTGCTCTCTAGCTCCCTTGTCACCTCCTCCCATGCTCGCCTATAGGATTTCTCCAGAGCTTCTCCCATCCTTTGGAACTCCCTACCCCAATCTGACCGACTGTCCCCTAATCTATCCATCTTTAGATCCCTGAAAACCCTTCTCTTTAAAGAAACCTATCCTGCTTCTAACTAATACACTGTTTCACTTTCTCCATCAGCTCATCCCCCACAGCTATTACCTTTTGTATCAACTGACCCTCCCTCCTAGATTGTAAGCTCTAACGAGCAGGGCCCTCTGATTCCTCTTGTACCAAATTGTAATGTAACTGTAATGTCTGCCTTCATTTTGGTAAGCGCTGTGCAAACTTTTGGCGCTATACAAATCCTGTATAATAATAATAATAATAATTAACATGCATCACATAAAGGCAGCCCAGTGATAATAACGGGCTACTAATGCATTAAATTGCCATGGACGTGTCACAGAATTTTTAGCGCAATGCAGTATGATGCATTACCATGCACTGAAGTACAAAGTCCATGGGGCGACTGGGCCAGGGACAGTCAGGCTGGGGAGGAAAGAGCTAGATGATTCTGGATGTCCTCCAGTCAGGAAATGACTCTACCTGACTTGCTTTAGCTTCTGATGGACATGAGAAGCTCACAGTGTCCAGTAAAATCAGAGAAAATCATTTCAATTTGGTGGAATCGTAATGTAGCCAGCCTACTGCCCAGTACACGCGAGCGGAAATTCCTCCAGCAAAAGTCCGATGAGAGCTTTTGGTCCGAAAATGCAACCGTGTGTATGCTCCATTGGACTTTTGCTGGCGTAATTCCAGCCAGCAAAAGATTGGGAGCAAGTTCTCAATTTTTTGTTCGGAAAAAGTCCCGATCTGAAATTCCGATCGTCTGTACCAATTCCGACGCGCAAAAGTCCTACGCTTGCTCGGAAACAATTTGACGCATGCTCGGATACTTTGGACTCTTGGTCCAATCTTTTTGAAAAATGTTTCCTGGTATGGCCAACCAACGGAGATCAGAGAAGTAATGACATAAGGAACCTCTTTGCTGATGTAGATGCCCCCCTTTCTGTATACATAACATGAGCAGAAAGGGAAGCAAAAAAAAAAAAAAAACAAGGAGCTGGGACTTTTCAGGTGCTAATCATCAGATAAAAATAAATATTAAAGACGTTAACAAGCAATAAGCGTTATTAAGTGCATTATTAAAGTGATACTAAAGGCTGTTTTTCATGGGGGCACCCAAACGCGCTCACTCCCGAGCCGCCCTGTCTGCATCGATTGACACAGAGTGGGTGGCTTGGCCCCGCCCCCCACTCCCTCGTCACAGCATTTGATTGACAGCTGCTTTCGATCTGCTAGGGAGACGGCGTTGAGACCCACTGCTCTAGTGCACATGGTTGGAACGGATCTGGCTCGGGTAAGAAAAATGGGGGGGGTCCTTGGGGAGCTGCAGCACAGAAGGTTTTAAGAATGCATTAAGGTAAAAAAAAAGTGTTTGTTACCCGAGCATTTCAAATTCCTGATAAAATTCCTGATAAAGTGAGAAAGTATCTTGTATTGCTTCCTTTGCGTGAAAATCCCTTGTGTTCCTGCCAGTCTGCCTCTGCTTTCCTATTAAAAACTGACCACGCTAAGCAGGAGAGCACATTGTGGTCAGTTCTCTAGCTGTGCTGGGAACTCAGTATGCTCTCCTCCAATGATCAGACTTGTCCTGACACAACCCTCCCTGTGACAGCCATTTACTGTAAAGTTCAGTGTGCTGTTGCTTCCTCTCCCCTAGCTCTTATGCAGACAACAACAGATGGAACAGAGGGAATGTGATCCCTCATAACAATGGGGAAAAAAAGCATTTATAATGTTTTTTGTTTTTTTTTTACAATATATCTACATCACAAATAATTTGCCTTTCATTTCAATTTTAAACTGAATGAGTTGTTTTACAAGGTGATCGTTTACAATCACTTTAAAGGCCAGTTCACACCACATGCAGTCCAGTGTGGTTTTTGTTTCTGCATCAAAAACGCATGGAAGGTAGGTTATATGGTTTTCAATGGCATCATTCACACCAGTGCTTGCAGTTCCAGTGCGTTCCAGTTCCAGAACAAAAGGTAGAACAGGCTGCATTTTTCCTGCACTGGACTGTACTGGAGCACTGTAAAATGCATCAAAAACATACTGGAATGCACCTAAATGCACAGTGGTGTAGTTGGTAGCACTCTTGTCTAGCAGTAAGAAGGGTCTCTGGTTCGAATCCCAACCACAACACTACCTGCCTGGAGTTTGCATGTTCTCCCTGTGCCTGCGTGGGTTTCCTCCGGGTACTCTGGTTTCCTCCCACACTCCAAAGACATGCTGGTAGGTTAATTAGATCCTGTCTAAATTGTCCCTAGTATGTATGAATGTCAGTTAGGGACCTTAGATTGTAAGCTCCTTGAGGGTAAGGACTGATGTGAATGTACAATGTATATGTAAAGCGCTGCGTAAATTGATGGAGCTATATAAGTACCTGAAATTAAAAAAAAAAATAAATGCACCAAAAATTCACTGGAACACATATGTCCTTAAGAAAAAAAAATGGGGGTAAAATGCACTACACTGCATCAAAAACACACTAAAAATGCATCAAAAATGCACTGGAACGCATCAAAAGCACGCATGCAGAAAAGCATCTGGAACACATCTGGACTGCGTTTCTATGGTGTGAACCAGCCCTAAGGCTTTAATGCAAACTTAGATTGTAAGCTCCTTGAGGGTAAGGACTGATGTGATTGTACAATGTATATGTAAAGCGCTGCGAAAATTGACGGCGCTATATAAGTACCTTAAATAATGATGCAAGGCAAAGCATGCCTCTTCTGCATTAAAATTCCTGCCGGTTTGCCCATTTTTATCTGTGGCCTAAAGTTCCACTTTAATGCACTTGCCTTTAACAATACGCTTCTATTAAGCTTGCTACTAAATTGGCCCCTTTGGATAAATTAAGTAGTTGTTAAAGATAAAGCTTATTATTTTTATATTTTTATTGCTGTTTTGGTTCTTCAATACTTATTTTTATCTGATGATCAGCTCCTGAAAAGTCCCAGTTCTTTGTTGGGTATTTGATGCTATTAGGGCCGAGGCTAGGAGCCCCCTTTAGGTCACGTACATTAAATGAGATTTATATGGGGCCGTTGTTTTAGTACTTTGAAAGACTTTTATTACAGTTGAGCAGGAATGATTTACATTGTATAACCTCTCGAGTGCACATTGTTCCCCATGCTGACCCACAGATTAGATCAGCCAGCTAAGACAAGGCACGTTCGATGCTCCGCACATACGCACTACATGCTGGATGGGCCTAAAGGTGTACATTCCTTTATCTCCGGACATTCTGAAATAATCAAGAGGCAGCAGCATGGTGGCTGAATGATTAGCAGAGTGGGCTCAATTACCAGCAGTCTGCCTGTTACTTGGGGCAGAACCCCCCCCCCCCCCCCTCGGTACCGCTCAGTTAAATTGCATGTAAAGCCAGAACTTTTTTCTGTAGTTTTGGCTAGATTGAAAAAGAGTTAAGCTCACCACCCATGTTACAATCTGACTGTACCGTCTCCTTAAGATCTACCAACAACTACACTACATTACCAAAAGTATTGGGACGCCTGCCTTTACACGCACATGAAATTTAATGGCATCCCAGTCTTAAGCTCGGTACACGCGATGAGATTATCGGACAAATGATCGTCCGTTTTTTGTTTTGCATGCAAGCCTCAGATTGAATCTGATGAGTTTACTAAAGTCACAAAAATTCTCGTATGACAAAATAAAAATTTGGAAGTGATATCACGTCTTGCAATGCATTTGTATTACATTTTCGAATGACAGCTGTACTGATTAAATGAAAATTGTATGATCTAGCATCGTATGAATATTATTTTGTGCATGTCCGATTAAATAATATTGGATGAACTGTCCTGATCGGCTCTCGAAAGCTCTGTACTAACGATCCGATTATTGTACGAATGCTTCGAAAGCGGTATTTTTCTTAGAATTTTCTGATTATGTGTACAGGGCATTAGTCCGTAGGGTTCAATATTGAGCTGGCCCACCCTTTGCAGCTATAACAGCTTCAACTCTTCTTCGAAATTCGTCCACAAGGTTTAGGAGTGTGTCTATGGGAATGTTTGACCATTCTTCCAGAAGCACATTTGTGGGGTCAGACACTGATGTTGGACAAGAAGGCCTGGCTCACAGGCTACGCTCTAGTTCATCTATCAGGTTTAGGTCAGGACTCAGGACAAAGTTGGGATCATGAAATTGTCCAAAATGTCTTGGTATGCTGACGCCTTAAGAGTTTCCTTCACTGGAACTAAGAGGCCAAACCCAACCCCTGAAAAACAACCCCACACCCTAATCCCCCCTCCACCAAATGATTTGAACCAGTGCACAAAGCAAAGTCCATAAAGACAGGGATGAGCGAGTTTGGGGAGTTTGAGGTGGAGGAACGTGACTGGCCAGCACAGAGTCTTGACCTAAACCGGATAAAACACATTTAGGATGAATGGTCAAACATTCCCATAGACACCCTCCTAAACCTTGTGGACAGCCTTCTCAGAAGAGTTGAAGCTGTTATAGCTGTAAAGGGTGGGCCAACTCAATATTAAACCCTACGGACTAAGACTGGGGTGCCATTAAAGTTCACGTGTGTAAAGGCAGGTGTCCCAATACTTTTGGTAATATAGTGTATGTAGTGCAATGGCCTGCCTGACTGAGAACAAATTGATTGGATAGTTTAGGTAGGTCCTCATATTACATAGTTTTGTTTTAGTTAATTGTATAGAGATTGTATGGTCAGATTGTAACGTGACCCTTATATCCCCTGGCAGGTTTTTACACAACTCTGTTTTATTGCAAATTACTTTGGTAGGAATGCCCTGATACCGATACTAAGTGTTTTCATGAGTACTCATGAAAATGCTCCCCAATACCGAAACCGATACTTTGCGGTGCGATTTGCATCCATACAAAATGAATGAGCGCAAATCGCACTGCAAAGAATCGCATGCAATTTTCTCCACAGCTTCTGTGTGTGAACCCAGTAAAGAAAGCGAAGCGCCATGTAGTGCAGCAATAGGACGTCTATTAAAATGTTATAACTCACAAAGTAAATATCTAGTCAAATACATATCTGCAGCGTCCCCATCCTGCCGATGATAGCAAACCACGGCCGCTGGAGGTGCTCACAGGGCTGGAGGAGATGTCCGGCGGTCCACCCCTAAGCTGACATCACTTCCACCCTAAACCCACAAGAGTCCCGCAATGTCTCCTCCGGCCGTGGGAGCACCTCCAGCGGCCGTGGTTTGCTATCATCGGCGGGATGGGGACACTGCAGATATGGATTTGACTAGATATTTACTTTGTGAGTTGTTATAACATTTTATTAAAGCGGAGTTCCACCCTAAAGTGGAACGTCCGCTCATCGGAACCCTCCCCCCCTCTGGTGCCACAACTGGTATCTTTCAGGGGGGAGGGGGGTGCAGATACCTGTCTAATACAGGTATCTGCACCCACTTCCGGGCATAGATAGCTACAGAATAGCCGCAGACACCCCCCCCCCCTGTTGTGTTCTGGGAAACAAACAGTCTCCAGAACAAAACGGGGACCAGTGAAGACGCGCAGCGTGACTCGCGCATGCACAGTAGGGAACCAGGCAGTGAAGCCGCAACGCTTCACTTCCTGATTCCCTGACCGAGGATGGTGGCGGGGGCAGCCGAGAGACGAGCGATCGATCAGCTTCGGCTGCCGACATCGCTGGACCCTGGGACAGGTAAGTGTCCATTTATTAAAAGTCAGCAGCTGCAGTATTTGTAGCTGCTGGCTTTTAATAATTTTTTTTAAGGTGGAGCTCCGCTTTAAACTGCCTATTGCTGCGCTACATGGTCCTTCACTTTTCGGGGTTCACACACACAGCAGCGGTGGGGGAATTCGCACGTGATTCAGATAGGAATTGCACTTCATTCCTGTTCAAATGACATGCGATTCTTTGCAGCGCAACTTGCGCATGTTCATTTTGTATGGACGCAAATCACACCGCAAAGTATCAGTACTCAGTATCGGCGAGTACTTGACTGAAAATATGTCGTACTCGCCAATAAAGGAATGGTATCTGTGAGTCCCTAAATTGGAATGGTATCCGTGAGTCCCTAAATTTGGTATACAACAGAAAAAGAAGATACACAGTGTATGCCAAGTTTAAGATACAATGGTTAGACCAGCCATTTTCAACTTTTTTACCCTATAGGAACCCTTAAAACAACTTTCAGGTCTCAGGGAACCCCTGATAAACCCAATTCACCAGAGGGGAAAATGGCCCTTATAATGGTGGCTAGTGAGAAGAATGGCTCCCTCACAGTGGTGGTCTGGATGCCACATATACAAGCAGATTAAGAGATCAATAGGTTCATGCAGTTGGCTTTGCCAAGTTACATTGACCCAGGACCATATGTAGGTACCATCAGATGGAAGGTCAATCGACCGCAATCCAAAGAACCCCTCGCAACCTCTGGAGAAACCCTTAGGTTCCATGGATATGGTTGGGATGGCTGGACTACAGAAAGTAGCAGACATTTAAGCAGTAGAGGTTCTACAGGATATGCAAATGTCAAGGGCTGCAAAACCACATTTGGGCACTGTGGACTGAAAGGTCAAGGAGAGAAGCAATGAGTCGGGTTTGTTAATGTACAGACCAGAGAGTAAGCATGTCAACTGAGCAACTCAGTCATCTAGTGCCATCGTGGTACATGAAGCAGTCATGTACAGGGAAGAAAAAGTCCATATGAGCAGCACATCTCTGAAGACCCCAGGTAAGAAAGTGTAACAGCCTCAGCCTGGGCTCCAGCCAGGCCACACTCCCAACGCGTTTCAACCCACCCCGCAGCTTAATCTTGGGGAACTAAGGCATCAATGTCTGGTTCGATGGATGTAGCAATTCTCAATTAATTCTCAAGGTGCTCATCAAATATTTCGGTTCTGATTTTGCCATTTTTGTGCTTCATCCTTGAAAAAAAAAAGTTCCTTACAAATATAGGCGCTGCCAAAAACTGATGCCATGAATTGCGATTGTAAAGAGTGGGATATTTTTCTTCGGGAAGCTAAAACTTATAAAAGTCAAGTATAGAGACACTGTCAATTTTTTTGCTCGGCCGCATGTTTTTACTAAGTGTAAATGTATTTTTACAAAAAATCAACATTTTCGGGAATCTTTATGATTTTGTGTTGTGCCGCATTCATAGCCGTCTGGGGCCACATGCGCCCCTGGTCTAGATGAAAGAGCACCAGAGAAGATCAGGAAGGGTTTTCTAAAATATGCTACATTTTCCAAACCCTACTGTATTGATCAACAGTTGTTAATATAGCTGTAAGATACGTCATCCCTTTGACATCTCTGATCCTGGCGCAGATCTCCGTCAGCGAGGGAGGTTGACGTCATTTCCAATAAAGGGCAAGTAAGCATTGCATGAGGACATGCACCGGTAGTTGTTTAGAGGTTTTAGAAAAAGCCGGAGGAGGTAAATCTAAAAGGAACAAGTGTAAAAGGGATCCAAGCATCAAAAAGGTGGTAGATTAAAGTGTGAACAGCTTGTCAATAAAGTTTCATAAGAAGGCAAAGCCAGTATATCTGATGAATCGTACCAAGAGCTTTCTTGCATGTCCAGCATCTATTGTCAGCTGAAGGGTATACAGCAGGGGTGTCCAAACTTTTTTCAAAGAGGGCTCAATTTTATGAAGTGAACATGCGTGAGGACCGACCATTTTGCCTGACATTCTTTGAACCATTAAAATTCGGTCTGTGTTAGTCCGAGCACTAATACACTGCCCAACAAGAATTCTCTTGCCTTTGCGGCTGTGTGTGGTGACGAGATGAGCTTGGGCGTGTTATTTGGATATATATATATATATATATATATATATATATATATATATATATATATATATATATGTATCTTTTGTGGCCCCCAAGGAATCCCAGAGCGCCGCTCAGGACTAAGAATAAGCTTGGACGCGTTATTTGGATATACCGTATGTATCGGCGTATAAAACACGCACCTTTACATTCAGAGGGAAATTTCAGGGAAAAAAATAAAATTTTAAATAAAGAACTGTGAAGCAAAATAAGGGTCAGTGCCCATCAATGCACCCTAATCAGTGCCCATCTGCAGCCTTACCATTGCCATGAATACAGCCCTACCATTGCCATGAATGCAGCCTCACCATTGCCATGAATGCAGTCTCACCATTGCCATGAATGCAGCCTCACAAGTACCATGAATGCAGCCTCACAAGTGCAAGTGCCATGAATGCAGCCTCACCATTGCCATGAATGCAACCTTACCATTGCCATGAATGCAGCCTCACCATTGCCATGAATACAGCCCTACCATTGCCATAAATGCAGCCTCACCATTACCATGAATGCAATCTCACTATTGCCATGAATGCAGCCCCACAAGTACAATGAATGCAGCCTCACAAGTGCTAGTGCCATGAATGCAGCCTCACCATTGTCATGAATGCAACCTTACCATTGCCATGAATGCAACCTTACCAGTGCCATGAATGCAGCCCTACCATTGCCATAAATGCAGCCTCACACCTCACCATTGCCATGAATGCAGCCTTACCATTGCCATCAGTGCAGCCTTATCCATGCCCATCTGCAGCCTTGGAGGGGACAGGGAGGGGGCGGGACGAGCGCCAACAGATTACATACAGGAAAATCTCATGTTTACGCTGCGGCCTCTTTAATACAAAATCCTGCCTCCTATGATAGACAGAACAGTCGTGCAATGCCAGCCCAGGAGACGGGACTTCCTATTATAGAGGCCGCCGAGTAAACAGACCCCTGTCCCCTCCGAGGCATCGCCGATAAATACGGTACATATCTTTTGTGGCCCTGGGGGCCACAAAAGATATATATATCCAAATTACCAGGGGGGCCATATTAAACCAGAATGCGGGCTGGACTTTGAACATTCCTGGTAAATAAAAATTTTGGAGCCGAAACCAAAAATTCAGGATGCACTTGGCCCAAACCAAAATTGAATTTTTTTAAAATAAATAGATATTTTTATAACTAACTATATTATATTCAACTTTTTAATTAATATCATGAATTTAAATTAAATACATTTATTGTCGGCCATTTTCGGCACCTTTTGAAGTAGTGTTAAAAATCCTGCTTGCTGTATTTTTGGTGCATATTTGGCAAATCGCACCAAAAACGCACTTCCCCATTGAAATGCTTCGAAAATGCAGCAAGAACGCATCAAAAATATATCCATGTTACATTTTTTATTAATTTTTTGAGTCAGATGACTATGTAAAAAACACCATAAGCAAGGTAAAATCGTGGCAGAATCTCGGCAAAATTTGGGCACAAGGCTGAAAACCCTATTTTCAGCTGATAATTTTTAGCGGCTGAAATTTCGGTGCATTACTAGTACTGTATGTTGTATTGGTTCTATTTATATTTAAATGAACATATTGAGTTAATGGCAGACTGAAACCATAGTCCCCTGTCAGGTTTTGTTTTTTTTTTGTTTTTTTTTCAGTTTCAAACATGTTTTATTGAAGATGTATATCATATACCAGGGGTAGGCAACCCCCAGCACTGGTGTCACAAGCACGCGAAGTCTCTTTTGTCGGCACTCCACTCCCTCCCCATCAGCAGAGCAGTGCAGGTAAGTGTCGGTAAGACACTAATGCATTCCAATTTCAGAGTTCCCCATGCCACACCTGCACTGAGGGGGAGGCACTGTGCCCCTACACAATGTAAACGATGGGAAACATTGATTGGTTCTCTAACTTTGCTGTAGCTGCGATCGTCAGCTTTTGTGATGGGGAAGAGATTGGGTGCAGTTCTGCTATCACGTACATCCCGTACATCCCAGACATCACATACATCACAGACATCACATACATCCCGTACATCATGTACATCCCATACATCCCGTACATCACAGACATCACATACTGTACATCCCATACATCCCGTACATCACGTACATCACATACATCACATACATCCCATATATCCCGTACATCACGTACATCACATACATCCCGTACATCACATACATCCCGTACATCACGTACATCACATACATCCCGTACATCACATACATCCCATACATCCCATAGATCCTGTACATCCCGTACATCACATACATCCCATACATCCCGTAGATCATGTACATCCCGTACATCACGTACATCCAATACATCCCATACATCACATACATCCCATTCATCACATACACCACGTACATCATGTACATCACATACATCCCATTCATCACATACATCCCATTCATCACATACATCACGTATATCACATACATCCCATACATCACATACGTCCCATATAGGGATGCGCCGATACCATTTCTCATACTCAGTCCTGATGCAAGCAGTGGGCTGACTCTAAGGAGGAGTTATGCAAATATCAAAATGCCTTGATGGGTGGGTGTCCATCTGGAGAAGTGGGTGTTCCTAGGCAGGCTGTATGTGCTGCTAAACCTCCATGATTGAAAAAACTGAAATCCAATGAATGAAAGGGGCGGGCCAAAGACAAGCTCAGGCTGGCGAGGAAAGGCCTAGATCTGGGGTGCCAAGGTTTGCCATCACTGGGCTAGATGATGCTGGATGTCCTCCAGCCAGGAAATGAGGCGGGCTCTATCTGACTTGCCGCAGCTTCTATTGGACATTGTAAAAAGCTCACAGTGTGCGGTGAAATCAGAGTAAGTCATTTCAGTACAGGAGAGGAGCCGGTACAACTGTGCAAGTCTGAAAGGAAGACAGAAGAGTACTGCTTTAAGGGCACATTTTGTATTTGTGGCCGACAGCGAGCAAATTCGAGAAAATCAGCAGGGGAGTCCAGCGATTAACTGCAGGAGGTAGCCCCATTGAAAGCAATGGGAGAATGCGGACACCTGTAGAGTAATTGAAGCGGTTTGCAGGTAATCGCTAAGCGGTGATTACCTGTGAGTGGTCGGCCCTGGACGCAGCCAGTGCTTCCCTGTACTGCTAATGAAACACTGAAAACAAACTGACCAGGTTTTTAACTACTTCCTACTCTATCCCCCCCAAAATAAGAGTTTAATTTTAGATGTACTGTAATTGGCTTCTGACCAGCGATGAACTGATGTCGGGAATATGTGATAGAACATATATTTAAATGATGTCGCAATTATAAAATAAGTCATCAGAATTTGGTCCTTACAGTTCTCATGCACCAGGATCAGCATGTTCTCTGTCCTAATGAATGGTAATAGGACATCGCATAAGGTGTCCTAGGACTGAACCATCCCTTGTGGGACCTAATTTGGAAGATCTCCCAGGTATTACACATTAAATATTAGTTTGCTCTGTTCACTGTTTTCATAAACCATGGCCATTTATCTTTTTCTTTTTTTTTTTTTATATAAAATACCATTTACACCTTTTTTCATTTTCCCAATCCTAATATTGCTGATCTCCAGCACCCTCTTTCCACCACTTCCTGTCTATATGCACTGCAGCGTCGCTACACAATACAGCTCCGGACCTGCTCACTGATGATGATAACAGTGAACCATGCCTGTGCAATGTGTGTCTGCCCAGCCAACGGGGAGTGCTTGTGACAGGGTGACAATGCAGGAGAACATTTGCGGGACAGGGACTGAGCGTTGTCACCCTATAACAGGAAGTGTCCAAACAAAGACCTTTAATTAAAAGAGATTTATGGGGTTTTTTTTGTTTTTTTTTTAGAATCATACTCACCCAGATGGTGCATCTGTCCCCTGGTGCCTCTAACACTGAGAACTGAGCGATCGAACACCAATGATCGCTTGGCTCTCACAGCTCCGTAAGCAGAGAGCTGCTGCAGTAAGCAGCTCTCTGCTCTGTCATCCCCCCCGCCCCCAATGCTCACTGGAGCACTGGGCTGTGGAGGGGAGGGGGTGGAAGCAGCCAACTCAGGCTCTCAGTGGTTTGCTGGGAGGCTGAGCCGGGTGCCGGTCCAAGCATGTGGGCGGACCCCAACTCCATTGTCACGATCTTGCCCAAGCCCGGACTGGCTCTGTGACATCAGCTGACAGCGCTTCAGCCCGCTGTCTGATGAAAACGGGTCACAGGAGTGCAGAACGAACTGCACTCCTGTAATCCACAGGTGGTGTACAGCCAAACAAGCTTTGGCTGAACTTCTCCTTTAAAGATGTGTGTGGCTATAGATGCACATAGCCCGGCTCAGAAATGAGCATGCATGTCTGCCCTCCTAGCAAGCAGCTTGCAGGGGGGTAGACACAGAATAGGAGGAGTGAACAGCGCCAGCAAGGGACCCCAGAAAAGGAAGTTTGGGGCCGCTCTGTGCAAAAATATTGCACAGAGCAGTTAGGTACAGTATAACATGTATTTTAATAAAAAAAAAACCTTTACAAATGCTTTGGAAACACATTAGATGCTACTTCAGGTAGGATTTGTAAATCGCATGTCATACTGGTGTGACCGGGGGGCTTAAAGCTGCAGATTTTAAATGATTTAAAACGTTCAGAATTATATTATCTTGATCATGGTAGTGTTTGGAGTTATATCTACTCTAAGTCTGAATTCACACTTATGCAATATGAATGGGTGCGATTCTCATGAGGATTTTTGCTGGAGTTCAGTGCAATTTTGCGTTGAGATTTGTGCTAAAGACAATGCAAATTGAATGCGTTTTCGGATGGGATTAACAAACAGACTTGGGGGGGCACACCCTAACAATGCATTACATTAAAGATGGTGCTGCTAAAAGACCATACAAACAGAACAATGTGTGCATGCGTGTGTAATTTCCTGTTCGTTTCTTTCGGATGGGATTGGGCGCAGCTGCGATTTCTGCAAGGAGGGAAATATGTAAAGATCTACACAGAAAAAGCAGCATTCGCACACATCTGAACACTAGATGCGATTTCATGTTGGTTTCCATTGATGTCTATGGTGAGGAAAATAGCAGTAAACTCGCACAGGACCCTTTTCGTTTCTGCCTCGCATTCGCATAGCAATCACTACACATAGATGTGAACGACCATCATTTAACAGAATGTGTTTTTGGATGACATGCGAATCAATGCTTTTTGTAAAGCATCAATTTTACAACAAATTCGCATCAGTATGAACCGCCATTAAAACAGACTAATGCCCTGTACACACGGTCGGATTTTCCGACGGAAAATGTGTGATAGGACCTTGTTGTCGGAAATTCCGACTGTGTGTGGGCTCCATCACACATTTTCCATCAGAATCTCTGACACACAAAGTTTGAGAGCTTGCTATAAAATTTTCCGACAACAAAATCCGTTGTCGGAAATTCCGATCGTGTGTACACAAATCCGACACACAAAGTGCCACGCATGCTCAGAATAAATTAAGAGACAAAAGCTATTGGCTACTGCCCCGTTTATAGTCCCGACGTACGTGTTTTACGTCACCGCGTTTAGAACGATCGGATTTTCCGACAACTTTGTGTGACCGTGTGTATGCAAGACAAGTTTGAGCCAACATCCGTCGGAAAAAATCCATGGATTTTGTTGTCGGAATGTCCGATCAATGTCCGACCGTGTGTACGGGACATTAGACAAAAAAAGAATGGGATGAGTAGGCGGAGCTGGGAACCTAAATGCAGATATCTCACATCTGGGGTCCGTAAAAGATATAAGGAGCAAGAAGGAGATCCACTGAAATATATCAATGTTGGGTGGAGAGCAAAAATAACAAAATGCTAAATCCACACCAACTGCAGAAAGGCGCCTGAGGCTGGAGGTATAAAATAGGAGCTTTAGAGGGGTTGGAGGTATAAAATAGGAGCTTTAGAGGGGTTAGAGGTATAAAATAGGAGCTTTTGAGGGGCTGGGGGTATAAAATAGGAGCATTAGAGGGGCTGGAGGTAAAAAATAGGAGCATTAGGGAGGTTGGAGGTAAAAAAAAGAGCATCAGAGGGTCTGGAGGTATAAAATAGGAGCATTAGAGGGTCTGGGGGTATAAAATAGGAGCATTAGAGGGTCTGGATGTAGAAAATAGGAGCATTAGAGGGGCCGGGGGTATAAAATAGGAGCATTAGGGAGGCTGGAGGTATAAAATAGGGGCATTAGAGTGGATGGAGGTAACTAATAGGAGCAATACAAGGGCTACAGGTATAAACGTGAACATTACAGGGGCTGGAGGTATAAAATAGGAGCATTGGAGGGGCTGGAGGTATAAAATAGGAGCATTAGAGGGGCTAGAGGTATAAAATAAGAGCTTTTGAGGGGCTGGAGGTATAAAATAAGAGCATTAGGGAGGCTGGAAGTATAAAATAGGGGTATTAGAGTGGATGGAGGTAAAAAATAATAGCATTAGGGAGGCTGGAAGTATAAAATAGGGGTATTAGAGTGGATGGAGGTAACAAATAGGAGCAATACAGGGGCTGGGGGTATAAAATATGAGTATTAGAGGGGTTGGCGGTATAAAATAGGAGCATTAGAAAGGCTGGAGGTATAATACTAGAGCATTACAGGGGCTGGGGTTATAAAATAGGAGCATTAAACGGGCTGGAGGTATATAATAGGAGCATTAGGGGGGCTGGAGATATAAAGTAGGAGCAATAGAGAGTCTGGAGGTAAAAAAAAAATAGGTACATAGAGAGGCTGGAGATATATAATAGGAGCATTACAGGAGCTGGAGGTATAAAATAAGACCATCACAGGGGCTGGAGGTATAAAAATAGGCGCATTAGAGAGGCTAGAGGTATAAAATAGAGTTGATAAAAGAGGCTGAAGGTGTAAAACAGGAGCATTAGAAGGGCTGGAGGTATAAAATAGGAGCATTAGGGAGGCTGTTAATCTGGAAGAGGTAGAAAGGACGGAGGCTGCTTTGTCACAATTGAAGTCTCCAGAGAAAAGCGCTTATTGCAGCCTCACATGCAAGGCCCATATTAACTCTTGGATTAGGCCACTGGTACCTGTAGGTTTCTGGCTAATGGGGAACTATAAATGCCAGCTTGGTCTTCAATGCAGGGACTTCGGGAGCAGCTAAGGACTGACCAGTTACTTATCTCTACTATAGATTAACACGCTACTTCAATATTAAAGAAACATCCAATTCATGCTGCTACCAAATTACAACACCCAGGTCAGTAGCTTTGATCCCTACATGACCTGATCACCGCCACTTTCCTTGAAAAATCTCTGCAAAACCTTTCACAAAGTCCCAGAATACTGAACCGTTCACTTTAAGAGATATATCATGGCAGCCACCTGTTTCAGCTGTAAAAACTGGAAGTGATTTGTTACATTTTGCCACAGTACTTTAAATCTTCGTTTAAAAGGGCCATTTAAAGCGATCCAAATAAACGGGCAAAGTGCAGTGATTGGGTTCAAAGTGCAGTAATCCAGCAACCAATCGCATTTCCATTTACTGCAGTCACATGGGAAAAAGGAAGAAATCCTACTGGCTGCAACGGTTAGTGCAGTGTGCTCATAAGAACTGCACACTGAGGGAATAAAAATGGGACAAAGTTTTATTTTTAAAGGGTTTTTATTTATTTGTATGTCTCCCCCCTCATCTAATGACACCCCCAAGGTGCCCAAATACCCATGCACACATCAAGTTTACAATTTACTATTATACCATTCTAATGTAATATCTGCATCTCTCTTACAATATTCAACATCAGCAACATTTGGAGAATAAGCGTCCCTTATGTCAGGCAGCTTAAACTGTGCCAGTCTGTGCCACCACAGCTCTGCCATTTACCCCACAGATGGCAGCAAGAACAGCAACTTCTGAGACAAGAACCAGCACAGGTGCTCATCAATTTTTTGCCAACGATAGGAAAGAAAATGTATTTGATGGCAGAATTTTTTAGTGACGGCTACCCCATGTGCCTCTGGATCGTGCAGAATCAGGAGTCCTTGTGCAAACATAGGCCCAACCAGCAATCCTCCATCTGTTCCCTGCCAAGCAGGGCTGGTATTACTGCCACCCCCAACATATCACCAAAAATCCTGAGGTTTTCTCAGATTCAGCTTATGTCTGGTCATCCTGCCACCCTTCTCTGTTGCCCATCATCCTGCTGTACTCTTACATGCCTCAACACATTGCCATCCACCCCTGGGCTCAGCACCCCTGCCATCCTGCCCCAACCATCTGCCATCCTCCCCATGCCCAGTCACTGCTGTCTTCCCCATTTCCCAGGGCATCCTGCCCAAGCACCTTGTCATCTATCTCAAGCCCCACCACCCTGACACCCTTCTCCATACCAGCTTGCCACCTTATCCATACCCCTACTACCCCCCCTATACCCCTGCTATCCTCCATACCCCTATCAACCTACCCCATACCCCTTCCTATCATCCACCCTATATCCCTGTCATCCCCTGCAATCCCCCATATCCCTTCCACCACCTGTCCCTGTGATCCTCCATACCCTGTCACCCCCACCCCTTGTGATCCTCAATACTTATTGCATCCACCATACTCCTGTGGTTCTATATACCCCTGCCACCCCCTATACTCCTGTAAACCCCTCCATACCCTAGTCTCCCACCATACTCCTGCGATTCCCCATACCCCTGTCATCCCCCTATGCCCTTGTGATCCCCCATACTCCATCACCCTCCATCCCTTGTGATCCTCCAAAATCTATGCATCCCCCACACTCCTGTGATTCCATATACCACTGCCACCCCCTATACTCCTGTGATCCCCCTCTTCACTAGTCTTCTCCCATACTCCTGTGATTCCCCATATGCATGCCATCCCCCTATGCCCCCGTAATCCCCCATACCCTGTCACCCCCCCCCCACCCCTTGTGATCCTCTAAAGCCTATGCCACCCCCCATACTCCTGTGATTCTATATACCCCTGTCACCCCCTATACCCCTGTGATCCCCCGATATCCTAGTCATCCCCCATACTCCTGTGATTACCCATACCCCTGCCATCCCCCTATACCCCGTGATCCCCCATGCCCATTACCCCTCACCCCTTGTAATCCTCCAAAGCCTATACAATCCCCCATATTTCTGTGATTCCATATACCCTGCCACCTCCTATACCCCCGTAAACTCCCGTTCCCTAGTCTTCTCCCATACTCCTATGATTCCCTATATGTCTGCGGTCCCCCTATGCCCCCTTGATCCCCCATACCCTGTCACCCCCCACCCCTTGTGATCCTCCATACCTATGCCATCCCCAATACTCCTGTGATTCCATATACAACTGCCACCCCCAATACCCCTGTGATCCCCCCATACCCTAGTCTTCCTCCATACTCCTGTTATTCCCCATACCCCTGCCATCCCCTTATGTCCCAGTGATCCCCAATACCCATCACTCCCCACCCCTTGTAATCCTCCAAAGCCCATGCCATCCCCCATACTCCTGTGATTCCATATACCCCTCCCTCCCACTATACCCCTATGATTCCCCACATACCTGTGATCCTCATACCCCAGCTATCCCCCATGATCCCCCCATTCCTGTGATACCCAAGCCTCTGCTATCCTCAATGATACCCTCATAGCCTTATGATCACCCCATATCCCTAGGTATGTTATCCCCAATATTCCTGCGACCCACATACCAGTTTGATCCCCCATACCCCTGTGCCCCCAACTCTATACCCCTGGGCCCTTTCCTTATACCCCTGCACCCACCTATCCACCTGTGCCCCCCATAGCCCAGCCATCCCTCATATTCCTCACATCCTCTGTGCCCCTCATCCTTCTGTGGGATCCCCTTTATTTTGATGACCCCCTATAGCTCTGTGTCACCCCAATACTGTCTCTCCCACACACCCCAATCCTCAGTAGGTGTCGGTCGGGGGACCCCTCTCTGCCCCTTGTACCCCCGATCCCCGCAGTCAGTAGGTGTCGGTCGGGGGACCCCTCTCACCTCCATCGGAGTAGGTCTCAGTGCCGTAGCCATCCTGCAGCCCGTTGGTCCAGGTGCCCTCGTACTTGGCCCCGGTGCCGGTACACTCCCGTACCCCGTAGCGCCCCTTGAAGCCGTTGGTCCACTCTCCCCGGTACAGCCACTTGCCCTTGCTCTCCAGGCCGATGCCGTGCCGCTTGCCCTGCGCCCAGGTGCCCCGGTAGGTGTTCCCACTGGGCCAGGTGTAGACCCCGAGCACCTCGAAGCCGTGTGACCAGGAGCCGCTGTACTCGCCCTGCCCCTTGGGACCCGTACAGATGCCGTGCCCGTGAGCCTTGCCATCCTGCCAGCCTCCGCAGTACGACCCCCCGTCATCGAAATTAAATCTGCCCCCACTGGACATGCATGTAACTGGCCGGGGCCACTGCACCGAGATCAGGGGCCCCTCCGATGCTGCATGCTCAGATCCCCGGCGGGCGCCCCAGCAGACCGGGGAGGGGGGGAGGAGGGGGGGAGAAGAGCGGAGGAGGAGCGGGAGGAGCAATGCAGCTACCCGTCCGGGAGAAAACGCCCCCACCGCCACAGCCAATGGGAGAGACGAGGGACACACCGGACCCGAGATGCCCCAATCCTATAGCTGATACCCCCCGGTATAGAGGATACCCCTCACGTATAGAGGATATCCCTCCGGGTATGGATGATGCCCCTCCGGTATAGAGGATACCCCTCCGGTATAGAAAGATGCCCAATTCTATGAAAGATTTACCCATCCATATGGATGATACCCCTCCGGTATGGAAGATGCCCTATTCTTTGAAAGATTTACCCATCCATATAGAGGATACCCCTCCGGTATGGAAGATGCCCTCTGCTATAGAAGACACCCCTTTACTATAGATGGTACTCATATCCTATGGATGATACCCCTCTCCTATGGAAGGTACCTCTCTACTAAAGATGATGATACCCCTCCGGTATGGAAGATGCCCTCTGCTATAGAAGACACCACTTTACTATAGATGGTACTCATATCCTATGGATGATACCCCTCTCCTATGGAAGGTACCTCTCTACTAAAGATGATGATACCCTCCAGTATGGAAGATGCCCCTTTCCTATGGAAGATGCCCCCTGCTATGGAAGGTAGCTCTCTACTATAGATGATACCCCTCCAGTATGGAAGATGCCCCCTGCTATGGAAGGTACCTATTTACTATAGATGATACCCCTCCAGTATGGAAGATGCCCCTTTCCAATGGAAGATGCCCCCTGCTATGGAAGGTACCTCTCTACTATACATGACACCCTTGCCCTATGGATAAATCACCTCTCCTATGGAATATAGCCCTCAATAATGGGATATACCCCTTTCCTATGGATGATACCCCTCTCCTATGGAAAATAGTCCTCTACTATAGAAAATACCCCTCCTGTATGGAAGATGCCTCTTTCCTATGGAAGATGCCCTTTGCTATGGAAGGTACCTATCTACTATAGATGATACCCCTCCAGTATGGAAGATCTCTACTATAGATAATACCTTTGTCCGATGGATGAAGCCTCTCTCCTATGGAAAATAGCCCTCAATAATGGGAGATACCCCTCTTCTATGGAAGATAGCGCTCTACTTAAGATGATACCCCTCCAGTATGGAAGATGCTCCTTATCCTATGGAAGATAGCCCTTTACTATAGATGATACCCCTCCAGTATGGAAGATACCTCTTTCCTATGGAAGATGCCGTCTGCTATGGAAGGTACATCTCTACTATAGATCATACCCTTGTCCGATGGATGGAGCCCCTCTCATATGGAAAATAGCCCTCAATAATGGGAGATACCCCTCTCCTATGGAAGATAGCTCTCTACTTTAGATGATACCCCTCCAGTATGGAAGATGCTCCTTATCCTATGGAAGATTCCCTTTTGCTGTGGAAGGTATCTCTCTACTATAGATGATACACCTCCAGTATGGAAGATGCTCCTTTCCTATGGAAGATAACCTCTGCTATGGAAAATAGCCCTCAATAATGGGAGATATCCCTCTCCTATGGATGATAACCCTCTCTATGAAAGATAGCCCTCTCCTAAAGATGATACCCTGCCGAAGATACCCCTCTGCTATGGAAGAAGCCTCACTCTTAAGGATGAAACCCATCTGCTATGGAAGATACCCCTTTCCTATGAATGGTGCCCCTTTCCTCCAGGAGATGCCCCAATAGAAGATACCCATCTTCTGTTTCTAACACTCTAATGTCTCTAGTGAAGCTAATGATGCCACCAGTGATGCACCTTCTTCTGTAGATGGTGCCCACAGTGATACCCCCTCTTTTGTGGATTATGCCCCCTCTTCTGCAGATGATGCTCCTAGTGATACCCCCTCTTTTGTGGATAATTGCCTCTCTTTTGTTGATAATCCCCCAGTGATACCCCCTCCTATGGATGACGCCCCCTCTTCTTTAGTTGATGCCCTCAGTGTTTACCTTTATCTTATGGATGATGCCCTCAGTGATGCCCCTTTCTTATGGATGATGGCCCCATGATGCTCCTCTCATATGGATGATGCCCCAGTAATGCCCCCTCTCCTATGAATGATGCCCTCTATCCTCTGCATGATGCCCCTCTCCTATAGATGATGAATGCCCCCAGTGATACCCCCCTCCTATGGATGATGCATGCCCCCCAATGTTGACCCTCTCCTATGGTTGATTCCCCTTTCCTATGGATAATGTTGCCCCCAGTGATGCCCCTATCTTTGGATGAGCCCCCCCCCCCCCCGTGATGCCCTCTCTCCTATGGATGATGTCCTCAGTTATGCCCCCTATTCTATGGGTGATGCTTCCAGTGATGCCCCCTCTTCTATAGATAATGCCCTCCCCTATGTATGTTATCCCCAATGATGCCCTCTCTACTATGGATGATACTCCCTCACCTATGGATGATACATGCCCCCCGGTTAAGCCCCCTATCCTATGGATGATGCCCCCTTGCTATGGATGATGTTGCCCCCAGTGATGCCCCCTTTCCTATGTATGATGCCCTCAGTGATGCCCCCTCTCCTATCGGTGATGCCCCCAGTGATGCTCCCTCTCCTAGGATGATGCCCCCCCTATAAATGATGATGCCCCTAGTGATGCCCACTCTCACATAGGTGATGCCCTCAATTATGCCCCCTCATCTATGAATGATGCCCCCTCTCATATGGATAGTGCCACCTCCTACTTATGCTGTTCCCAGTGATGCCTCTCCCCTATAGATTATGATACCCCTCTCCCATGGGTGATGCATTCAATTATGCCCCCTCTCCTATGGATAATGCCACCTCCTATGTATGCTGCCCCCAGTGATGCCCTCTCTCCTGTGGATGACACCCCCCCCAGTGATGCCCCTTCTCCTGTGGATGGTGCCCCCTCTTTTCCTGCACAGGATCTGCTAGCATGGGCGGCCTAACACAGCACAGCTCCAGCCAGAGCTCAGCAGAAGAGGCATCACTGAGCGGGGTCACCTCATGTCTATATGTGATACGTTGTGTCTGTATGTGATACATTGTACATGTTATGTGTGTAGATACGGTAGTCAGTTTGATATACGGTATTGTACTGTGTGTATTATGTGTGATATATTGTATTGTCTATTATGTGTGATATATTCTGTTGTGTGTATTGTGTTTGATATATTGTACTGTGTATTATGTGTGATATATTGTATTGTGTGTGATTTACTATACTATGTGTACTACGTGTGATATATTGTAGTGTGTATTATGTGTGATATATTGTATTGTGTGTATTGTGTGTGAGATATTGTACTGTGTGTATTATATGTGATATAATGTATTGTGTGTATTATTTGTGATATATTGTATTGTGTGTATTATGTGTGATATATTGTACTGTGTGTGATATATTGTATTGTGTGTAATATGTGATTTATTGTACTGTGTATTATGTGTGATATATTGTATTGTGTGTATTATGTGTGATATATTGTACTGTGTGTATTATGCGTGATATATTGTAATGTGTGTATTATGTGTGATATATTGTACTATGTGTATTATGTGTGATATATTGTATTGTGTGTATTATGTTTGATTTATTGTACTGTTTATTATGTGTGATTTATTGTATTGTGTGTATTATGTGTGATATATTGTACAGTATTATCCGTTACAATGTTACTATTTATACTGTGTGTGTGTGTCTGTGATATATTGTTACAATGTACTTTATGTACTGTATGTGTATGTGTTGTGTTAAGACTATCACTGTAAACTGTGGGGGTGATGTACTAAAACTAGAACACACAGAATCGGGTGCAGCTGTGCATAGAAACCAATCAGCTTTCAGGTTTTATTGTCAAAGCTGAAGGCTCCGTTCACACCATGGCATTCTGGATCATTGGTGGAATCGCCGCAATTCTGCCCGTGATTCTGAATCGCCGCAAAATGCTGGACGCGCTTGGGATCCCCATTACTTTCAATGAGACCCCAATTTTGCCATGATTGTCGCCCGACTAATCTCTGTAAAATCGTGCAAACAGAATCACAGGACACCTGTCACTCAAAAAAAGAACTTCTTTTGGGTGACAGGCGTCCGACGATTCTGTTTGCCATTGAAAGTAATCAGGATCCCAAGCGCGTCCTGCGTTTTGCGGCGATTCATAATTGCGGGCAGAATTGCGTCAATTTTGATCCAGAATTCCATGATGTGAACGGAGCCTAATTGAAAAAACTGAAGTTAGATGCTGATTGGTTACCATAACCAGCTGCACCAGTTTTAGTAAATCTCTCCCTATGGGGTTGATTTACTAAAGCTAAATAGACTACACACTTTGCAAGAGCAGTTGCTCCAGAGCTTAGTAAATGAGCAGAAGCTCTGCTGACTTCCATCATCCCACCATGTGCAAGCAAAAATGCATTTTTTTATTTTCCTTGCATGTGATTGAGTACTTTTTGCAAAGTGAAGCTTTTCCTCATTTACTAAGCTCTGAAGCAATTGCACTTGCGGGGGGCAACTGCACTTTGCAAAGTGCACAGTCTATTTGCCTTTAGTAAATTAACCCCAATGTGTCTTACACTTTATAGAGACTGTATGTGTGTTACATTTTGTAGTGTGGGGTTGATTTGCGTAAACTGGAGAGTGCAAAATATGGTGCAGCTGTGCATAGAAACCAGTCAGCTTCCAGGTTTTATTGTCAAAACTTAAATGAGCAAACTGAAGTTAGAAGCTGATTGGCTACCATGGACAGCTGCAGCAGATTATTCACTCTCCAGTTCTAGTAAATCAACTCCTGTGTATGTCTTGCACTGTATTTGAACTGTGCATGTCTTACATTGTGTATTACACTGTATAGAGACGTTGTGTGTCTTACACTTTGTAAAACTGCGTGTGTCTTGCATTGTATAGAGATTGTGTGTGTCCTACACTGTATAGAGACTGTGTGTGTCATACACTGTATAGAGACTGTGTGTGTCGTACACTGCATTGAGATTGTGTGTTTCGTACACTGTATAGAGACTGTTTGTGTCTTACACTTTGTAAAACTGTGTGTTTCGTACACTCTATAGAGACTGTGTGTGTCGTACACTGCATAGAGACTGTGTGTTTCGTACACTGTATAGAGACTGTGTGTGTTCTACACTGTATAGAGACTGTGTGTGTCATACACTGCATAGAGACTGTGTGTTTCGTACACTGTATAGAGACTGTGTGTGTCCTACACTGTATAGAGACTGTGTGTGTCGTACACTGTATAGAGACTGTGTGTGTCCTACACTGTATAGAGACTGTGTGTGTCGTACACTGTATAGAGATTGTGTGTGTCCTACACTGTATAGAGACTGTGTGTGTCGTACACTGTATAGAGACCGTGTGTGTCCTACACTGTATAGAGACTGTGTGTGTCGTACACTGTATAGAGACTGTGTGTGTTCTACACTGTATAGAGACTGTGTGTGTCATACACTGCATAGAGACTGTGTGTTTCGTACACTGTATAGAGACTGTGTGTGTCCTACACTGTATAGAGACTGTGTGTGTCGTACACTGTATAGAGACTGTGTGTGTCCTACACTGTATAGAGACTGTGTGTGTCGTACACTGTATAGAGACCGTGTGTGTCCTACACTGTATAGAGACTGTGTGTGTCCTACACTGTATAGAGACCGTGTGTGTCCTACACTGTATAGAGACTGTGTGTGTCGTACACTGTATAGAGATTGTGTGTGTCCTACTCCTACACTGTACAGAGACTGTGTGTGTCCTACACTGTATAGAGACTGTGTGTGTTTCCTACACTGTATAGAGACTGTGTGTGTCCTACACTGTATAGAGACTGTGTGTGTCCTACACTGTATAGAGACTGTGTGTGTCACATTGTACAGAGACTGTGTGTGTCCTACACTGTATAGAGACTGTGTGTGTTCTACACTGTACAGAGACTGTGTGTGTTCTACACTGTATAGAGACTGTGTGTGTCCTACACTGTATAGAGACTGTGTGTGTCCTACACTGTATAGAGACTGTGTGTGTCACATTGTACAGAGACTGTGTGTACCGTACACTGTATAGAGACTGTGTGTGTCGTACACTGTATAGAGACTGTGTGTGTCCTACACTGTATAGAGACTGTGTGTGTCCTACACTGTATAGAGACTGTGTGTGTCATATTGTACAGAGACTGTGTGTGTCGTACACTGTACAGAGACTGTGTGTGTCCTACACTGTATAGAGACTGTGTGTGTCCTACACTGTACAGAGACTGTGTGTGTCCTACACTGTATAGAGACTGTGTGTGTCACATTGTACAGAGACTGTGTGTGTCCTACACTGTATAGAGATTGTGTGTGTCCTACACTGTATAGAGACTGTGTGTGTCCTACACTGTACAGAGACTGTGTGTGTCCTACACTGTATAGAGACTGTGTGTGTCACATTGTACAGGGATCACGTGTGTCTATTGCTCATTGATTGGTATTTTATCTCATGAATTGTAGGGGGAATTAGGTGATGAGCAAAAAGAGATCACAAGCAACAAGGAGTCTTCAGCATGAGTCCAAAGAATCAACAAACTGGTAAATCTATGTGTTCAGGTATCCAGTTCCCCCTCTCCAACTTCCCATCCCTGGATTACATTTTATTTATTCACACTGTTTTTTTGTCAAATTTTAATTGAACAAGCTGAAAATAGAAGCTGATTGGCTACCATGGACAGCTGCTCCAGATTCTGCACTCTCCAGTTTTGGTAAAAATTACAAAAAGCTATTGTTGCTAGCTGTGGACAAGAGTGCCCACTTCTGTGTGCCCCCTCTTCATGAAGTATTTGATTATTCCCCAGCACTGATTGTCCCTTAACCTTTTATCACTTCTTGATGGCCAGAATTGGGACTCCCTTGCACCCCTAAGGAAACCTAAGAGGTTAGAGATATATATTTCTATAAGTTGGCAATGACTTCTTTGTATCCTTCATTGTAACCCCCCAATATCTACGTGTTACCTTCCAGTTGATGCAAGAGAAGCACAGAATTAGATCAGAAGATGCTCTCATCTCTCAATCATGCTGCCCCAATGCTGACGCTCTAATCTCACCCTCTTTATAGTAGCAGCTGCAATAGTGACACCTACAGGCTATTTACCAAACTCAGACACTTGATACCATAGAAGACATTAAAATGTATAAAAAAACAAATGCCTTTAATAAAAGAAAGAGTTATATTTATAACCCATTAAAAATATTTAAAGGGGTTGTAAACCTTTGTGTTTTTTCACCTTAATGAATCCTATGTATTAAGGTGAAAAAACACCTGGCGGCGACCGCCATTGGCTCCTGCTGCTGCTCCTGCTGCTGTCAATCAAATCCAATGACGCGAGCGCTGGGGGGCGGGGCTGAGTCATACATTCGGCAAGGTAACCCCCTCGGGAGAGCGCTTCTCCTGAGGGGGGGTTATCTGATGTGGGGAGGAGCCGCGAGAGCCGTCGGGGGACCCCAGAAGACGAGGTTCGGGGCCACTCCGCGCAAAATGAGCTGCACAGTGGAGGTAAGTATGATATGTTTGTTACTTAAAAAAAATAAAAAATGAACCCTTACAATCACTTTAATTAGTAGCTCATCTCTGGACAAATATAAAAGAGTGCCTCTTCTGCTGATGGAGACTGGATTCAGTCTATATTCGTGGCCTGCTGATGATGGGTCTTGTTGCTGCCCTTTAGACCCCTTTTACACCAGGGTGCTTTTCAGGTGTTTTAGCACTAAAATTTGCACCTGTAAAGCGCCCCTCAAGCCACCCCAGTGTGAAAGCCCGAGTGCTTTCACACTGGGGCGGTGCGCTTGCAGGATGGGAAAAAAAGTCCTGCACTTTACCGCTAATGCCAGCACCGCCCCAGTGTGAAAGGGGTCTTATTGTGATGTCACTGCACCGGAGTCTTCAAGACCGGAAAGGATTTCACTGATGGATAGTCAATGGAACACATCTATGTCACCAGGCAGCAACATAGACAATCAAATAAGAATACTTCCCTAGCTGCAGTTCCAGAATTGGGATCACATGTCCATGGATTTAGGTGAGCATTTTTTATTTAATTTTGCTGCAGCAAAGGGGTATTGCATGTGTGTGTCAGGGCCGCCCGCCGATAGGCATGTACCACCGGGCCTCCTGTAGGGGACCTGGGCACACAGGGGGGTCAGTCTGGTGGGACGCGAGGACAATTAGAGAACAATGCACTGTGTCTGTGTCTCTCCCTGCAGCAGCTGAAAGCCAGGTTCTTCTCCTCTCCCTCCTGCTGGCTTTCAGCTGCTGAAGAGAGAGACACAGACACAGTGCATTGTTCTGGAATTGTCCTCCCGTCCCGCTGCACCGATCCCCCTCCCTGGACTGCCCACATCTGATTCCCCCTGTCACTGTGTCGGTAACCCCTCATGCCGCCGGGTTCCCTCTCCTGATGGCTGCTGCGGGCGCACAAGCAGATGGAGAGTGGGGGAAGGCGCCAGTAAATATGTCATTTATGGGCCCCTTCCTTTTCTGAATTGGACACAGTGAGCGATTGGTGCCGATCACGCCTGTGTTCATTCATAACTGAGTTTACTACGCTTCGGTTTATTAGTGAACGGGAGCCTTTGTCTCCTGTTCATTCATCTTCAGTGCAACGACTGAGACTAAAGAGAAAGGAATTGAAGAATCTGTGTACTCAGTCCCTTTCTCTGTCTCGAAGATGAGATGTCAGGGATCTGTTTAGAGAACCCCCTCCCCTCAACAGTAATATATAAAAAAAAACTGTAAAAAAAAATTAAAAAAACAAATAAAAATAATTTTTAAAATGTTAAAAAAAAATGTAAAAGTTAAACATTTTTTTTTAAATTTTTTTAAATGTTTTGTATTTCGGGGGGGGGGGGGGGCAGGGGGGGGCCCTGTTTTCAGGGGAGCTGTACAGGGCCCCGTGATTTCTAACGGCAGTCCTGGTGTGTGTGTGGGGGGGTAGGGTGAAATTTTTTACTTTTACTACCCATTAACTTCTCTGATGGATATTAACCGCTTGCTGACCATATCACTTACACGTAAAGGGGCAAGGTGGCTCTGCTTCATTGAATCGCATACTATGTACGTGATCCGGCACCTCCAGGTAGGGGGCGCGCACGCGCACTGCCGGCGACCCAGCTGTGCTGTGATTAGACACAACAGATGACGATCAGCGGCTGCCAGCCAACGGATGACCGCATGCACCCACCGGTCATCGGGAAGACACACAGGACGGAGCTCTGCATATATCTGAACAAGGCAGAGCTCTGTCCCATCAGCGGGGAAGTGATGGATTTTCTTTCCCTGCAAAGCTGGGAAGAAAAAATCCATCACATCCCTTAGTAAAAGCAGCACACATAGTACACACATAAACACTGGTTAGGCACACATTTAACCATTTGATCGCCCTAGATGTTTAACCCCTTCCCAGCCAGTGTCATTAGTACAGTGACAGTGCATATTTTTATCACTGATCATTGTATTAGTGTCACTGGTTCCCACAAAGTGTCAGTTAAGTGTCAGATTGCTCGCCACAATATGAGTCGCTGATCGTCGCCATTACTAGTAAAAAAATAAAAAAATAAAAATTCCAGTATATATATCCCATAGTTTGTAGACACTATAACTTTTGCACAAACCAATCAATATACGCTTATTGAGACTTCTTTACCAAAAATATGTAGCAGAATACATATTTATGAAGAAATTAGATTTTTTTTTTTTTTTTTTATTGAATATTTTTTATAGCAGAAAGCAAAAAAAAATAAAAATTTTTTTCTCAAAATTATTTTGTTTATGGTGCAAGAAAAATAAAAAAAAAGTGCTGATCAAATACCACTAAAAGAAAGCTCTTTTTTTGTGGGGAAAAATATACGCTTATTGAGATTTCTTTACCAAAAATATGTAACTGAATACATATTTATGAAGATTTTTTTTTTATTATTGAATATGTTTTATAGCAGAAAGCAAAAAAAAAAAATTTCTCAAAATGTTTTTGTTCAGGGTGCAAAAAATAAAAATAAAAAATACAGTGCTGACCAAATACCACCAAAAGAAAGCTCTATGGGGGGAAAAAATGACATACATTTCATTTATGGACAGAGTTGCAAGACCACGCAATTTTCAGTTAAAGTAACGCAGTGCAGTATCGCAAAAAATGGCTTGGTCATGAAGGGGGGTACATTTTTCAGGAGTCAAAGATAAACGTAGTGACATATTGAAAAATAGAGCTTGCATTGGCCGGGAATCGAACCCGGGCCTCCCGCGTGGCAGGCGAGAATTCTACCACTGAACCACCAATGCTCTAGCTGTTTATCTGTCTGAAGCTCTGCACTTTCTGCAGCTGCTCGGTTCTAGAGACAGCGCTGAGTAGGGGTGGGGGCTGGATTTATGGATCTGTTTGTTTCCAGGTTTGTCTCTATAATTTAAGTGAGAACAGGAAGACACATTCCGTATTTCAGGATTCCAAAGAAACTCTATAGATGATTATCTCCAGGAATAAAATCATCATCATATGACTGTGTGCAATATCTAATGTCTCTAATCTCTGTTAGGAGGGAGATGGGATGGAGCAATGCTCTGCAGATCTCTAGAGAGGTCAGTGATGGAGTAATCTGCAGAATATATCAATATAGATCTATCAGGGGGAGATGGGATGGAGCAATGCTCTGCAGATCTTTATAGAGGTCAGTGATGGAATAATCTGCAGAATATATCAATATAGATCTATCAGGGGGAGATGGTATGGAGCAATGCTCTGGAGATCTCTAGAGAGGTCAGTGATGGAATAATCTGCAGAATATATCAATATAGATCTATCAGGGGGAGATGGGGTGGAGCAATGCTCTGCAGATCTTTATAGAGGTCAGTGATGGAATAATCTGCAGAATATATCAATATAGATCTATCAGGGGGAGATGGTATGGAGCAATGCTCTGCAGATCTCTAGAGAGGTCAGTGATGGAATAATCTGCAGAATATATCAATATAGATCTATCAGGGGGAGATGGGATGGAGCAATGCTCTGCAGATCTTTATAGAGGTCAGTGATGGAATAATCTGCAGAATATATCAATATAGATCTATCAGGGGGAGATGGTATGGAGCAATGCTCTGCAGATCTCTAGAGAGGTCAGTGATGGAATAATCTGCAGAATATATCAATATAGATCTATCAGGGGGAGATGGGATGGAGCAATGCTCTGCAGATCTTTATAGAGGTCAGTGATGGAATAATCTGCAGAATATATCAATATAGATCTATCAGGGGGAGATGGTATGGAGCAATGCTCTGCAGATCTCTAGAGAGGTCAGTGATGGAATAATCTGCAGAATATATCAATATAGATCTATCAGGGGGAGATGGGATGGAGCAATGCTCTGCAGATCTTTATAGAGGAACTACACATCCCATGAGGCATTGTAAAAAACTCTGACATTCACAGACATGACTAGGCATGATGGGAATTGTAGTTCCTGAACAACTGGAGGGCCGTAGTTTGAACGCCCCTGTTTTAGGGGGTCAGAGGGGACAGAGCAATGTTCTGCAGATCTCTAGAGAGGTCAGAGATGGAATATTCTGCAGAAAATAGCAATATGTGTCAGGAGGAAGATGGGATGGAGCAATGTTCTGCAGGTTTCTAGAGAGGTCATTGATGGAATAATCTGCAGAATATATCAATATAGATCTATCAGGGGGAGATGAGATGGAGCAATGTTCTGCAGATCTCCAGAGAGGCCAGAGATGGAAAAACCTGCAGAATCTATCAATACGAATTTGTCAAGAGGAACATGGGATAGAGCAATGTTCTGCAGATCTCTAGCAAGGTTTGCAGTGTCATAATCTGCAGAAATTATATGGACAAGGTATCTGTTAGGGGGTCAGTGGGATAGAGCAATGTTCTGCAGATCTCCAAAGAGGTCAGAGATGGAATATTCTGCAGAAAAAATCAATGTGTCAGGAGGAAGATAGGATGGAGCAATGTTCTGCAGATCTCTAAAGAGGTCAGAGATGGAATATTCTGCAGAAAAAATCAATGTGTCAGGAGGAAGATAGGATGGAGCAATGTTCTGCAGATCTCAAGCCAGCTTTGCGGTATAATAGTCAGCAGAATATATCGAAAGGTATCTGTCAGGAGGAAGGTGGGATGGAGCAATGTTCTGCAGTACTCTAGGTGCAACACTCTGTAGAACATATCAGCGTCATGCAATGTTCTACAGATCCTTGAGGAGCGATCATCTGTATGATGGCAGCAGCAGTACGCGGGGGAGCTGGAACTTTGCAGTCAGTCGGTGTAGATTGAGATGTGATCGGAATATCTGGGTAGGTCTGTAGCACAGTTGCGGCCCCAATCATCACGTAGCATCATAGCACAGAGCAAGGGGGGCCCCTAGTGGGCTGGGACCGGTACTGCATCTCGCAGCTCTTCAACTCTCTACTACGCATGCCTCTGCTTGTGACCAGAATGGAAATTTTTGGTCATTAGTTGGAAGGAATGTTTTTTTTCCCCAAACATTCCAGTGTGTAGACAGAGGAGCGGAGAGAGTTCAGGAAGCAAAGATTTTCAATGCTTAGTGAATGATCTGCAGTCCCACCAGTTAAAGTGATTGTAAAGGATCACCTAGTAAAACAACCCATTCAGTTTAAGATAGAAATGAAAGGTAAAACATTTTTGTATAGATATAAAAAAAAACATAAATACAGTTTTTCCCATTTTAAAAGTGATCATGTTCCCTCTGTTCTCAGCTGCATAAAAGCTGGGGGGGGGGGGAGAAGCAGCAGCACACTGAGCTTCCCAGTGAATGGCTGTGCAGCTGGGGGTGTATCAGCACAAGTCTGACCATTGGAGGAGTACAGGCTGAGTTCCCAGCATAGCTAGAGAACTGACCACATTGTGCTCTCCTGCTTAGTATGGTCAGTTTTTAATAGGAAAGCAAGGGGACTAGCAGGAACACCAGGGAATTCACATAAGGGAAGCAATACAAAGAGAACAGAGCTGTGGGAGGGACCCAGTAGACCATATAACCATATAACGCTGACAATTGTCATCAGCCTCCAAACATGTGTCATCAATCTCCAAGGTAAAATGGACCCATCATCAGATACAGTATACTACTTCATGATAAGTGCAACATGCTAGGTAATGTGTGAGTGTAAGCCTTCCAGGTATTTATTACCTCTGGCAAAGATCACAGTACTCCCCCTGCCTGCACCATCTTTGCTCAGGCATCATCCAGGGTCACCATCTACTTCCTGAACTGGGATGTCGACTTAGAGATGACACAATCATGAACATTCTGGTGCTTGTGTTACTATTATCATCGCCCCCCCCCCATATAGTGGCCATAATGCAGTATTTTCCTGATTGCATTATTTCAGGAAAATACCGCATTTTGGCCACAAGATGGAGCTAATGGTCATACGAAATATCCATATTAAACACATTTCATTTTGCATTATTTGCAACGGCTTAGAAATAGATCCTTTAGTGGTGGTGGTGATGGTGCATTTTTCATGCAGCTTTGTGCATTCTGTATGCGGAAAAAAAAAAGTTGAATGCCCTCAAAAATGCGTGTAAAAGTTCTTGTGTTGTTTAAGGTAAAGCAGTAGAATAGGACTGTAGTGGATTTAGACTTTTACAAAAAAAAAAGAAACAAAAGAATATGTAACTTGGAGCTGAACTCTCCCGTCTCATTGGCTGAGACACAGGAGAGGGAGCCATTGGTTGCTGCTGCTGTTAATCACAGCCAGTAAGGAGGGAGCAGGGGCGGGGCCAAGCTGCATTGTGTGCATACCTCCCAACATTTTGAGATGGGAATGAGGGACACCTACTAACATACATATGTAGGCATAGGACACTCCCCCTGACACACCCCCTTAAAGGAGCATTAACCAAAAAAAAAAGGTTAATTAAATCCACAAGGGCTTTTTTTTTTACCACTACTATTCCTTTATATTGGCTTTTAAAATTTATAAATGCAGCAATTTAGAATTTGGATGAAAGATTTAGAACTGGGAAACACTTTTTGAAAGATAAAAAGTGCATTTTATATACAATTATATAGATCAGACCAAAATGAGGGACAAATGAGGAGGAAAGAGGGACAAATCAGAGACTTTGCTCCAAATCAGGGACAGTTGGGAGACAGTTGGGAGCTATGTGTGGGTGTCTCATAGACACACAGTGGCGGCTCAGGAGCAAGCATGCTCGAGTGTCTCCATAGCAAGCTGCTTGCTATAAGACACTCAGCAGAGGGGGAGGAGCCAGAAGCTCCGGCGGCGAACTTGAGAAGAGGAGGATCAGGGCTTCCCTGTGCTAAACCATTGCACAGAGCGGGTAAGTATAACATGATTGTTACTGCATGTAAAAAAAAAATGTTTGCCTTTACAAGCGCTTTAAACTTGCATTCAGATTTAAAGGGTAAGTTCACCTTTGTACACTTTTTTTTTTCTAAAGTCCAGCTCCCCTATGCACCAATATGGCATTCATGTACTTTTTTTGCAAAAATATGAAAGCTTTCCATTAAATCTACAGTCACTTACTTTTCTTGTCCTAATCCATGTTTCCAGACGTTTCCATTTGTAATGTCGTTCTTCCTGATCAGACTGTAGGTCATGACACAGGAAGGAGTTGAAATGCAATCAATCAGTGATTACCCTTCTCACTAAATACACAATATACAATCAGATCGCATAGTGTATGGCAATGTTTATACACCTAAAACTACTAGCTGCGCTTTCAGTGCCATTAATAGTTAATGGCACACCAAACACAGAAGCAAACACACATTTTGCCATGTGAAAAAACGAGGGCAAATGCTGCAAAATGCACAGTAAAAAACACGCAACCCACAAAACGCCAAAATGTCCCATTAACCACATGCAACCAACAGGCTGCCCTATGCGCGTCACAGGAAAAACAAGACACAAAATGTGCGCTCCCACTATGCTAGATGTGAATGGGGCCTGAAAGTGAAATTGTTTAAAGGAGAGATCTGGGGAATTGGCGCTGCCCTAATTTCAATAGATGTTAATTAAAGATCACCGAACCTTATAAAGTTGTGTATAAAACAAAAAGTAATAGATAATAAATAATTTGTGTGGCCCTTAGGTAGATTTACCCCTCCATTTGTGCCAAAATATATAAATAAATAAAAATGTGTTTCTTTAACGTGAACGTGCTAATCCTCTGTATTGCATAAATAAATTTCACAATATATGGGTTTGATTTAGATTTGCCCCACCTCCATTGCAGGACTCCACTTTTAATATATATCAAACTTATTGAAAAATTGTTATTAAGTAGCCTCCTATAGTGTTAGTGGGGTTTGTAACGAACCACACTAATTGGGGGCTATCAGTAACTGTGTGAGGTCCCCTTGTATCCCTATTATATATGGTGACAAAAGTGCACTGTGCATAAAGTGAAACAAGAGTGCATTAGCCCTTTAAAATACTAGAATGCATATAGAATAAATTCATGTATAAAAATTCATAAAAATATAAATCCAAACCATTAACACTCATATAAAAAATAACAAAATAAAAATACACATCTGTGAAAAAAGTCCCTGTGATGAACCCAAACAGGGTTAAAAAGTCTTAATTTTTAGAGACAAGGATATTAGAAACGTCAGGATCAGTTGACATGGGGTGGTAATAAGTGACTTCCATGCATGTAGAAGCTGGTGACTCCAAGTGCTCCCCCCCGTGCTCCCCCACTCACCAGATTCCGTCACCCCCTAGGGGGTATTAGGCAAAAGAGTGGGTGTCTCAGGATGACTGCCTTTGATGGATGTCCCTCTTAAGCTTTACTGCTCCCTGAATTCCCTCTTTTACACTGATGGTAAGGGACCCCTTCTGCTGGTCCGGGTCCAGGTGCCTCCACTACTATCCACCTCCGTGCTGCTAGATCCTCCTCCTTTACTCAGATTGGCTCTATGAGTCCAGGCAGGAGGAGAGCAGAGGAATGTCTCCCTTTGTGTCAGGCCTCTCTCTACTGTCCCCTGACACCACAGGTCCAACTTTACACACCAATTCCTGTGAACAGGGCACAAGCGAACGTCCTGGAACAGGCAGGCTTTCCCGGCGACCCAACCAGTCCCCCCACACTGGAACAGTTCACCGTTGGTGGAGATGCACCCGACTGGCAGTGGAGGCCTGAATTGCGCAGAGAGATCATCTGAGAGACAGAACCTCTCCCTCAGGTCTGGTCTCTTCCCTCCCTCAAGGCTGACTGAACTTTACCTCGGGACACAAAATGGAGTCTTTTTCAAAAGTGAAAGTGAAATTGGTAGATGTGCACTTCGTTTAGTTCCGAATTCGTTTTTTAACAAATTTTGACAAATCTGTCAATCTCTGAAGTTTCGAATTTCCGAAATTTTTCAATTTCCGAAGTTTTGAATTTCTGAATTTCCGAATTTCTGAATTTCTGAATTTCCGAATTTCCAAATTTTCGAATTTCAGAAATTTCGAAAATTCGAAATTACCAAATTTCGCAAATTCGAAATTCGGGAATTCTAAATTCCGGAAAATTGAACTTTCGGAAATTGGAGATTTCAGAGATTGGAAATTGGGAAATTTTGGAAATTCAAAAATTTCGGAAATTCGAAATTTCGGAAGTTGGGAAATTCGAAATTTCGGAAATTCGAAAATTCAAAATTAGGAAATTCGAAAATTCGAAATTAGGAGAATTCAAAAATTCAAAAAATTGGAAATTTGAAAATACAAAAATAAGAATGAAAATCTGAACATTCAAAAGAATGAAAATCTGAAAATTCTAAAACCCAAAAATCTGAAATAATAACTAACTAATAATAGATATTAAATTATAGGTATTGGAATTTCCTTTCAAATTTGGCTGTTAGTGAATGTATTTGAACGAATTATCTGAAATAACCAATGCCGTATCTAAACGAATGGAACGTAACGATCTAATAATAATAAATAACAATAATAATAATAAAACCCATTTAATTATTATTATGTATTATTAATTTGTTGCATTCAATTTGTTTAGATACGGCATTCGTTATTTCGGATAATTCGTAACTTCAGATAAATTTGTATTTGTTACGTTCACAAACAGCCAAATTTGAAAGGAAATTCCAATACCTATAATTTAATAGTTAGTTATTATTAGTCAGTTATTATTTCAAATTTTACTGATTTTCTTTCTTTTTTTCAGATTTTCGGATTTTCTTTCTTTTTTTCAGATTTTCGGATTTTCGAATTTCTGAATTTCCAAATTTCTGAATTTCCAAATTTTCGAATGACGAAAATCCGGAAATTCGGAATTTGAAAATTTGGAAATTCGAAATTCGAAAAATCGGAAAATTTCGGATTACCGAATTTTCGAATTTCTGAATTTTCGAATTTCCAAATTTTCGAATTTCCGAAAAAAGCAAAAAAAAAATTAAACGAAAACTAACAAATTTTTTGTCAGTGCACATGTCTAGAAATTGGTGCAGTAACACAAGAACAATGAGGCTTCATTCACATCTGTGCGTTTTCCTTGCATTTCAGACATGCTCTGCACCAAAAATTGCAGTAAAAAACACACCAAGCTCCGCTCTAAAAAAAATTTCTGAAGTTCTGAAGCTTCTTTGGGGCGATTTTTGTGTGTAGGGCAGCACATTCAGGTGGATGGGCTGCCCTATGTGTGATGAGTGAAAATGCTCCAAAACGCTTCTCCCCTCGCTTAAAAAAAACGAAACACATTTGGGAATGCGAGTTCCCGCTATGCAGAGTTGTGAACGGGGCTTGACAGCTGAGTGTTTCTGTCCACTCCCTCCTATGTACTTGTATAAAGATGGCCATACACTATGCAATCTGATTGTGTATTTAGTGAGAAGGGTGATCACTGATTGATTGCATTTCATTTAAAAAACGTGCATCTAGGAGTGGGAGGGTGGATGATGCAGAGTGTGTGCTAATGAGGTCAGCTGGTCAACTCCTTCCTGTATCATGACCTAGAAAGGTAAAAATAGTCGCACTAATAAACAGTGCAAATAAATTACCGTATATACTCGAATATAAGCCGATGCGAATATAAGCCGAGGCACCTAATTTTACCACAAAAAACTGGGAAAACTTATTGACTCGAGTATAAGCCTAGGGTGAGAAATGCGCAGCTACCGTAAGTGGAAAAGAGGGTCAACAATGCAGCCTCACTGTGCCTATTTACAGCCATAGGTCCCCGAACTTCAAACTCGGTAGTTAAGGGTTCCTAGATGCCCCCCTAGCTGCAGCCAAAATTTGGGGTCTCTGGACCCAAAGGGTCCTGAAATGTCATTGCTGCAGATGGGCACAGTTGACCGACTTTTGGGCCCCGTATGTCGGGGCCACTTGGTATGAGGAACCCCAAATTTGGTGTGCAAACCCAGTGAAAATAGCACTACAACATATCCAAAGCTGTGGTTCCTAGAACTAAGTGGCCCCGAGATACGGGGCCCCAAATTCGGTTCAGAAAATGTCAAGTACTTTTCTGCAGCAGAGAATTAAATTTTCAGAACCGACTTTGGGGCCCCGTATCTCGGGGCCACTTGGTGCTAGGAACCCCAGCTTTGGATATGTTTTAGTGCTAGTTCCACTGGGTTTGCACACCAGATTTGGGGTTCCTAGCACCAAGTGGCCCCGAGATACTGGGCCCCAAAATCGGTTCCGAAAATGTCAAGCACTTTTCTGCAGAAGAGAATGACATTTTCCGAACCGACTTTGGGGCCCTGTATCTCGGGGCCACCTGATGCTAGGAACCCCTAGCACCAAGTGGCCCAGAGATACAGGGCCCCAAATTCGGTTTGGAAAATGTCATTTTCTGCTGCAGAAAAGTGCTTGACTCGAGTATAAGCCATGGGGGGCACTTTCAGCACAAAAAAATGTGCTGAAAAACTCAGCTTATACTCGAGTATTTACGGTATGCATCAAAAAAAAAATTCAATACATAGAATAATATATAACTCCTGTGTGATAAAAAATGCAGTAGTGACACATACAACTCAAGAGTCTCTTGTAGAGTAAAAAGTTAATAAAAGTGACTTTATTGAATATAGTCTCTCTAAAGATGGTAGGTATAAAAAATTCTCCAGTGATGCAACTGTGAAGAGAGATGAAGAATGCTGGAAAGTTTCCAGCCGCCATCAAGAGAAAGGGTGGAATCCCTCCGTGGTGCGAGGGGCAGAAAAAATGAATACTCTTACCAGAAGATGTGGACCTCCTATTATAGCGAGGTCATATATGCCAGCAGATATAGCCCTCTGCAGGGTCTGAGGTGGGTCCTGGACCAAGATGTATGGATCAGCCACGGATGTCCTCCTCACTCACTGGCCACCATCCGCCCGCTTACTTCCAAAAATGTCAATCTCCCAAAATGAGCGTGGAGCAGGCAAAGAAAATAAAAGCTCCAATGGTGCATTATCGTTTTTAAAAACACTGCTCATTTATTTGTAAAAAGTTATCCATAAATATGTACAATAACAGCTTAAGAAGCACTTTCCGGCAATAAAATTTCAAAGGAACGCCTGTGTTCCTGGGGTCACGTGAGGCGTGATGACATCAGCGCGTAGCACCGCCCGACATGTTTCGTCGTACGTGACATCTTCCTGGGGCATGACCTACGGTCTGATCAGGAAGAAGACAATACTAATGGAAACTCTGGAAAAGTGTATTAGGACAAGAAGTGACTCTAGATTTAATGGAAAGCTTTGATATTTTTGCAAAAAAAAGTACATGAATGCTATATTGGTGCATAGGGGAGCTGGAATTTAGAAGGAAAAAAAGTGTACAAAGGTGAACTTACCCTTTAATGATGTATCATTGAGCGCAAAGCTGCATTCATTTGTCTCTTTTATATTTCCCTGGGGTTCAGCTTTAAGAATGCTAAACACTAACATACAAAGTAACTATTGTTACTGTTTGGTTAGAAAGTCCATTATTCCCCCATTACATACCCATCTGCGGAGATGCTATCGATCAGTGTGGAACAAAGGAGGCGCTTTTAATTCTGCAAATTCCGTAAGTTAAACAAACCATCAATCTTAGTGCGCAATAGAATAGGGATCAGATGGGGGTCCTGGATGAAACACAATGGATGCTGAGACTCTTAGCTCTGCACTGGGGATAATTACATCAAATTACGTCTAATCCCAGAAAGAAGCCGCAAAATCTTCTTAAGACTCTTCTGTCATTTGGTTTGTGCTTTGTATGTTCCGAGGAATTGGAATAAAAGGGCGATTAATATCGATGACTATCTCCTGACACCTGCAGAATTCTGGGCAGCTAAATGTCCGTCCACCGACATGCCCCAATACCGCCCCTTTGTCAGACCGGCTGATTTGTAGATGTGGTGCTTCTGTGATAACAATCCTATAAAGTCTCCTATAAGATGATCGTTGCCCATTCCTAGCAAGTTGAAAATCTTATGATGATTCAAAGACCTTCATATTGCCTTCTGGAGAAACTCTACCCTGGCTTATAGATTTGAGTTGTGTGCAGCCCACTTAACTAAAAGCCTGTGATGTAAACTACACAGGGGGGATGAATGTGCACAAAAAAAATCAAACTAATAGATATCAGTGGGATATGGACAAAAAGTTACTAAATATAAGCATGTATATGTCAGAAAACTTCTATATAGCAGGGGGGGTATGGGCACAAATAGTTCTAGACAACAGGAGGGTATGGGCACAAATACTTCTAGACAACAGGAGGGTATGGCCACAAATATGGTACTTATAGACAACAGGAGGGTATGGGCACAAATACTTCTAGACAATAGGAGGGTATGGGCACAAATACGTCTAGAGAACAGAAGGGTATGGGATCAAATACTTATAGACAACAGAAGGGTATGGGATCAAATACTTATAGACAACAGAATGGTGTGGGATCAAATATTTCTAGACAACAGGAGGGTATGGGCACAAATACATCTAGACACCAGGAGGGTATGGGCACAAATACTTCTAGACAACAGGAAGGTATATGCACAAATACATCTAGACAGAATGGTATGGGATCAAATACGGTACTTCTAGACAACAGGAGGGTATGGGATCAAATACTTCTAGACAACAGAAGGGTATGGGATTAAATACTTCTAGACAACAGGAGGGTATGGGATCAAATACTTCTAGACAACAGAAGGGTATGGGATCAAATACTTCTAGACAACAGGAGGGTATGGGCACAAATACATTTAGACAACAGGAGAGTATGGGCACAAATATTTCTAGACAATAGGAAGGGTAAGGGCAAAAATATTTCTACGCTACAGGAGGGTATGAACTGAAATACCTCTACACAACAGAAAAGTATGGACTGAAGTACATCTACGGATCAGGAGGGAATGGACACAAATACTTCTAGACAACAGGAGGACAAGACGCAAATACTACTAGACAACAGAAAGGTATGGGCACAAATAGCTCTATACCAGTGGTCTCCAAACTGTGGCACGGGGGCTTTTTGCTTGCTTTTATCTGGCCCTTGGGGTACTATTTCATTCACTGATACCAACAATGGGGCATAATTTCTCTCACTGACACCAATGAAGTGGCACAATTCCTCTGAATGACACCAATGATGGAACACAATTCCTCTCACTGATAAAAACAATGGGGCATAATTCCTCCCACTGACACCATAGAAGGAGCATTGCTTTTTCCCCCTGCTGTCAGGACCTTTTTTACTCCAAATGGCCACAGTTGGCCCCCCTAAAGTCTGAAGGACAGTGAAGGACAGTAAACCGGCCCTTTGTTTAGAACGTTTGGAGACCCCTTCCACATGAAAGAGAAATACAGTATATTTCCAATATATTTAGGAAAAAAAATTGATATATGTGGCATATAGTTACAATATATTGTATATATACTGTATGTCAAATATATAAAAAAAAAATCTAAATATATTGGAAATATATTTCTCAACCATGTGGGCTGCTTTATACAACAGAAGGGTATGGGCACAAATACTTCTACACAACAGGAGGGTAATGGAATAAAAAATCTCTAGACAACATGGAATATGGGCACAACAATTTCTAGAGCAGAATGATATGAGCAGAAAAATTTCTACACAACAAGGAGTACCTTACTTGAGTTATTGCACAAAACCTTTTAGTTAACAGGAGGGTATAAGCAAAAAAATCCAATCAACAGGGAGGTATGGGCACCAAGTGGCCAGTTCCATTGCTGCCACCTCTGTTAGTTTGTTCGGCATTTAGTACTACAATAAGTATTCCCTGACCATGTGCTGTGGTTCCATTAACTAACCCCTGTGTCTTTACATGCAAAACAATAATGTAGGGGTGGGAACCACAGTGTGCAGCAGGGCACAATCCTGGAAGCATCAAATGCTTAATAGGCTGATGGAGTGTAAGAGTACTCACTGGATTTCTGCCAGGTCTTACAGAATTTCAAGGATTCCTGGAACTTCCAGTATTCACAAGATCCCTGCCGGGCTTTTCCTGTCTGGACTGGACTACTTTCTCACCTGCTGCCTGCCTTGACCCTTGGCTGGATCTGACTACTCTCTCGACTAATGCCTGTCTCAACCCTTGCCTGGACCTGACTAGTCTCTTGACTGCCACCTGCCTTAACCCCTGCCTGGACCTATCTACTCTCTCACCTGCTGCCTGTCCTAAATCCTGCCTGGACCTACCCACTCTCTCAGCTGCTGCCTTCCTCTCCCCCTGCCTGGACCTGACTACTCTCCTGCCTGTCCCCTGCCTCAACCTTAGCCAGGACCTGAATACTGTCATGCCTGCTGCCTGCCTCTCCCCATGCCTGGACCTGACTACTCTCCTGCCTGTTGCCTGCCTCAAGGCATGACAGGACATGATTACTGTTATGCCTGCTGCCTGCCTCAAACCCTTGCCTGGACCTAACTACTCTCTCATCTGCTGCCTGTCCTAAATCCTGCCTGGACCTGACTACTCTCCTGCCTGTCCCCTGCCTCAACCTTAGCCAGGACCTGAATACTGTCATGCCTGCTGCCTGCCTCTCCCCATGCCTGGACCTGACTACTCTCCTGCCTGTTGCCTGCCTCAAGGCATGACAGGACATGATTACTGTCATGCCTGCTGCCTGCCTCGACCCTTGCCTGGACCTGACTACTCTCTTGCCTGTTGCCTGCCTCAGTCTCTACCTGGACCTGACTACTCCCCTGTCTGCAGCCTGCTAAGACCTCTGAATGACCTGACCTGTGAACAGTCTCGACACTGTAGCTTTTCTCTTTTAGCCACCCACCTTGGTTTGACAATCCTGAAACCAGGTGTCAGTTTGCAGCAAAAAGAAAAACAGGACCACTAACGTTCCGAATCCTGGCCCATCTCCACCGCCAGGAACTCTGAAGAAGACCAACTGCCAGACCCCAAGTCTCGGTTAAGCCCAATTCATCTGCCAGGGGGACCATAACATGGAGACTTCATCACTGGAAAAAAAAAAAAACAGCTAATGCCCTGTACACACGACCGTTTTTCCCGTCAGAATAAACTCTAAAGGTTTTTCCGACGGAGTTCCCATGGAATTCCGCTCAAGCTGTCTTGCTTACACACGGTCACACCAAATTCCGACCGTCCAGAACGCGGTGACGTACAACACTTACGACGGGACTAGAAAACGGAAGTTCGATAGCCAGTAGCCAATAGCTTCCGTCTCGTACTTGCTTCAGAGCATGCGTCGTTTTTGGTCCGTCTGAACAGCATACAGACGATCGTTTTTCCCGATAGGAATTGGTTCCGTCGGAAAAATTTAGAACATGTTCTCTTTCTAGGTCAGTTGGGGCATACACACGATCGGAATATACGATGAAAAGCTCCCGCCGGACATTTCGCCCGTGTGTACACGGCATAACACTATAACGTTGATTCTATTGCCAGGAACTGGTTTAGAATTTTTTCAGACTCGATATGGTCACTTTAGGGTGATCACGTTCACATAGACAACTAAACAAAGACGTGTTTTTTTGTGACTCCAATTTCCTATTGAAGAATAAAAAATGCAGATGTTGGCCAAACTGTAACCATTAGACTGACAGGATAATAAGCCAAATGTTTTTTTTATAAATGTGGTGATCGTATTGGTGGTCCTCTTTATAAATAAGTGTCCAGGAATTTTTGAAGCATCTAGAAAACACCTGATGGAGAGAGGCACTTGTCAAAGTGCTAACCGAGCTGTCTCTGCGTTCAGCGGTATCTGATATATCAACGGGGATTGCGGAAAGCTACTTTAACTCGATGAAAATGGGATTGCAGAAAATCCCCATTCAGCCTAATCCACTGATTTGTGGAAATACACATGTTTTGGCCTGATCTGACAACTGCGGATTATCCAGCAAGAGCTGGCATAAAACTGCACTTCTGTAAACTTCTATGTAAAAGAGCAGCTAATCGCATTCATAAATATAGAGATAAACATCGCTGATCCAACGTTCCAAAAGTCAGCGGGCAGTTAGAAGGACGTTAGAGGCAGTCTCAGCATTCTTTAGCAGAATGTTGGACAAGAAATGTACAATGGAAATTCCCAGAGCAGGAACTTAATATCATAGATATCAACTTTCCTGGATTCGCCAGGACACTCCCACATCTGTCAAGCCTTGCAGTGTCCCAGGCATTGGACCCCCCATATTATGTGCAAGCTTATGAGGAGGAGGGGGAGAAAGAGCACAGCCTGCACCTCCTCCCAGCTCTCTCCTCCTCTCCTTGCTGCTTCCAGCACTGGGCTGACAGAAGTAGTGATCCCGCAGTCACTACTCCTGTCAGCCTTACAGTAGAAGGAATTTGCAGTGCCCCCCATTCCTACAATATCCCTTCTGCCCACCCCTTGTCCAGGCCCTCATCCCAGGCCATGTCCTGGGATCACAGCATCAACCTTACTTGAGTTATTGCACAAAGGGAAGTGAATGTGTGCAAATCTGACACGCCGACTGTTGACTGTCAAATGGAAGTTATTAGGCCACTGTGCACCCCAATCCCCACAGACCCCCCAGCCATGTTTCCTGGCCTCCACACCACTGACCAGGCTGGGCCACCAGGTAGAGGGAAGGGAGACCAGCTAACATCATTTGCTGATCTCACCTTCCTACTAGCAACCCAAACGTGACATGTAAAATATCACTTTCAGGTCGGACTGCCATTTCTGCCTGCTGTGACCAGGAAAGAAGCTAACGGAGCACAATTTGAAGTCCATTAGCTTTATTGGAGGGTAGGTGAGACATCAGGGGCTTAATAGACCCCTGATGTCTTATTAAGGAGAAAAATGAATGAATAAAAACCAAGCGCTGATGTGGATAGATATGTTTGATATAAATAAATTGTGCTAAAAAATATATATAAACCAATATAGTTAGTGCTATAATAAAATCAGTAAATTAAAGCTGCTATCAATATAGGGTGTAGTCGCAGCAGCATATTGTGCACTATTTATTTAAAGCGCATCAATTTTATACTTAGTACTTATTAAGGAGAACCTGTCACAAAAAAGTATCACATAGAGGACTTTTTGTCACCTATGTGATAACAAAATAATATAAAGTCATATAATGTGCCTGTGGTTTCAGCCAATCAGGTGACGGATAACAGACCTGAGCACCTGACTGGCAGAGAGGCGGTTTAGTGTTAGGAAAGCGAATATTCATTGGCTTTTCTAACACAGCTGGGTAAACTGTGAGCACCAAGCATGGCGCCTGCTGTTTACCTTTTTTGACGCCTATTAGAGCCTATGGCTCTAATCAGGTGCTTCAAGGTTTAGCTTTAAGGCTCAGTTCACATCATACATTTGCGACCAAGCCCGGGCACGTTCCTGCACGTTGTGTGTGGGGCAGCCCATTCATTTTAATACGTACATGAAACATGGAAAAGAAGTCCATGCAGCACCATGCGGTTTGACACGTGCAAAAACGCGCAAATTTGCAGATGCATGGGGGCGCCATTAAAGGAGGGGTATGGCCAAAGCTTCTTTTTTTTCGCTGAGAGGCTGAGCCAGCTGCCGGTCCAGGCTCCGTGGTGAATCCAAACTGTAAAGTCGAGATCGATCCAGCGCCTGGATCGGTTGAATAACATCAGCCGACAGCTGACTTTAGCCTGCTACCAGCTGAAAAAAGGTCACAGGAATGCAGAATAAATTGCACTCCTGTGATCCATAGGAGAAATACATTTATTGTTAAAAGAGAAGTTCGGGGTTCCAAAAAAATGCTGCACCTGTCCCCCTCCCCCTCCATAGCCCAGTGCTCCAGTGAGTGCTGGAGGGGCAGAGCAGAGAGCCGGTGACTGATAGTCACTAGCTCTCTCTTTAGAGTGGAGGGGAGAACTGAGCGACCCCCAATCATCTACAAAGGCCACGCATTTGCTAAATGGCAGCGTATTCCAGTGCCATTCATTTGCAATGCCACCTAAAATGCGCTGCGGTTGCATAAACCATAAGTCAATTACAGCGAACCGCAACGCGTGAAGCTTGTTGCCCAAAAAGGAGCAGGAGCTTTTTTTGGGCAGCAAGCTTCGTGTGTTGCGGTTTGCCATGATTGCCGCGTGAGTTGTGCCCAATAATCCAGGATTAATGGTGCACAAAATGCACAAAATGCTGCACCTGTCCCCCTCCATAGCCCAGTGCTCCAGTGAGTGCTGGAGGGACAGAGCAGAGAGCCAGTGACTGATAGTCACTAGCTCTCTGTTTAGAGCAGAGGGGAGAACTGAGCGATAAGTAGTGTTTGTTTGCTCAGTTCTCAGTGCAGAGGTGGCAGGGGACAGATACAGCATCGCATCAATACTTCATCCATCTAGGTGAATATAATTGTTTTCTTTTTTTGGAAACTCGAACGTCTCTTTTAACAATCAATGTACCATTAATTGTTAATGGCACCTCAATCATCTACAAAGGCCACGCATTTGCTAAATGGCAGCGTATTCCAGTGCCATTCATTTGCAATGCCGCCTAAAATGCGATGCGGTTGCATAAACCATAAGTCAATTACGGCGAACCGCAACGTGTGAAGCTAGTTGCCCAAAAAGGAGAAGGAGCTTTTTTTGGGGCGGCAAGCTTCGTGTGTTGCTGTTTGCCGCGTGAGTTGTGCCCAATAATCCAGGCAAAATTGCACCACGTGCTATTGAAAATGAATGGCACCCGAACTTGCGTGATTTGCGCATTTATATAGAGCGTTTTTTATTAGCCAATAGAGAAAACTATCATCTGTTGAATCTTTTGTTGCAAGGTTTTTCAGCTTTTCTAGCTTTTCCATCAGCTTTTATTTCTTTTTTTATTATTATTATACAGGATTTATATAGCGCCAACAGTTTGCGCAGCACTTTACAACATGAGGGCAGACAGTACACTTACAATACAAATCAATACAGGAGGGATCAGAGGGCCCTGCTCCTTAGAGCTTACAATCTAGAAGGGAGGGTCAAGTGGAACAAAAGGTAGTAACTGTGGGGGGTGAGCTGATGGGGAAAATGAAAATACAGTTGTTAGGTGTGGGTAGGATAGGCTTCTCTGAAGAGAAGGGTTTTCAGGGATTGTCTAAAAGCTAATGCAGTAGGAGATGATCGAACAGATTGGGGTAGGGAGTTCCATAGGATTGGAGAGGCTCTGGAAAAGTCCTGGAGGCGAGCATGGGAGGAGGTGACGAGGGAGCTAGAGAGCAGGAGGTCTTGAGAGGAACGAAGAGAACGAGTAGGTTGGTATTTAGAGACTAGGCTAGTGATGTAGCTGGGGGGGTGGTCAACCATATCAAAGGCAGCAGAGAGGTCCAGGAGTAGGAGTACAGAATAGTGTTGATTGGTTTTGGCCGTTAGTAGATCGTTTGTTAGTTTTAGGAGAGCAGTTTCTGCGGAGTGTTGAGGACGAAATCCAGACTGAAGGGGATCAAGAAGGCTATTATCAGCGAGGTGAATGCTCAGTCGGTTGTAGACCAGATGTTCAAGGAGTTTGGATAAGAAGGGGAGCAAGGAGATGGGCATAGGTTGTTACGACAAGATGGGTCCAGTGAGGGCTTTTTAAGTATGGGTCTGTCAAGTGCATGTTTTAGGGAGTTGAGGAAGATGCCAGAAGAGAGAGAGGGACTGAAGATGTGGGTTAGTGAGTGTAGCATAGAGCCAGAGGGTGAATGTAGCATTTGCAAGGGAACACTATCCAGAGGGCAGGTGGAAAGGTGGATGTTAGCAAGTAGTTTAGTAACCTTGTCTATAGTTGTGGGGTTGAAAGAGGGAAGTAATGATTGTGCCTGTGGGCATGAAGTGTAAAGCGTGGAGGGACAGTAGAGATCTCCTCGCAAATTGTATCAATCTTCTGTTTGAAGTGATTGGCAATCTCCTGGGCAGTGAGTGAGTTGGCGGGTGGAGGCGGTGGAGGACGAAGTAGAGAGTTGAAGGTAGAGAAGAGTTGAAGGGGACGGGATGATAATTTTCTAGTAAGAGTAATAAAATAGGTCTGCTTGGCAGTGAGGAGGCTGGAATTGTATTTGTGGAAGGCAGATTTATATTGGTTGAAATCTCTCTGAGACTTATGCCCCGTACACACGATCGGACATTGATCGGACATTCCGACAACAAAATCCATGGATTTTTTCTGACGGATGTTGGCTCAAACTTGTTTTGCGTACACATGGTCGCACAAAGTTGTCGGAATTTCCGATCGCTAAGAACGCGGTGACGTACAACGCGTACGACGAGACTAGAAAAGGCCAGTTCAGAACCAAGCGCGGCACCCTTTGGGCTCCTTTTGCTAATCTCGTGTTAGTAAAAGTTTGGTGAGAGACGATTCACGCTTTTTTCAGACTCGTGGTTTTCAGATCGTTTTCTGCTGTTCAGTTTGTGCTTGTGGGTTTGTATCTGCTCTTCAGTGCCTGCAGCAAGTGACGCGTGACTCTTGTCATTGTGTTCTTGTTAGTTCGTTACTGTTTTTCAGGTCGCTGTTCACAGGCCTTGCTGTTCTTTATTGCGTTCTGTTACTTTGTTCTAAGCAGCCGACCGTTTTCTAGCCATGTTGCGTATACGTACTCCTCGTAGAGTTCGTGCTGTGCGGGGGCTTGCTGTTGGGGTCCTGACCTTGACACAAGTCCAGTCCATGAACAGGGTGGGGAGGAGTTCATGGACCAAGAATTGATTGCTTCAGCGTGACCAGTTCTCTCACATGCCTTTGCTCCGTGAGATCCGTGAGAATAATCCTGATGATTTCAGGAACTTTCTCCGGATGACGGACCCCGTATTTCACCGTTTGTTGGCTTTGCTGACCCCCTATATCAGCAGGCAGGATACCTGCATGAGGCAAGCCATCACTCCGGAGCAGAGGCTCGTCGCCACCCTGCGGTACTTGGCGACGGGGAGAAGCCTGCAGGACTTGAAGTTCTCGACAGGCATCTCCCCCCAGGCTCTGGGGATCATTATCCCAGAGACCTGTTCTGCCATCATCCAGGTCCTGCAGAAGGAGTATATGAAGGTAAGATTTTTATCCTTTAATATCAAATTTTATTGTATTTAATGTTTGCTAATATATTGTATTTCTTTCCTCATTCCCTAATTACCATGATTGGAATATGCTGTGAATGTCCCCTTTGTTCTCATGCTGGATTTTTCTGTAATTATTTTTTGTCCTTCATACATATTTGCCTTCACTTACATCCCCAGCATGGTCTCCTGGCCCTATATTCACCTCATGTAGTCACTTTACAATGTATTTTATCAGCTCCATAGTAGTGCTTTACCCCAAACACCCCCAAAATGTTTTTAAATGTGATTTGTGCTTTAAATTCAGGCAGTGTGCCAGAGGCTTTTTTTGGGGGGTCCCCAAATCATTTGGAACCCTCCCTCCCCCCAACTGCTTAGTCAGCTGATACCAATTCTCTATCTATCCTCAATCATCCATCTACTGACTTTCCCAAACCCATACACACTATACCCATCTCTGTTGTGCTCAGATGTATGGATGAATTCCCCAAAGCATGTAGCGCAAGGGCCTGCCTGTATACTTTCAAATGGTATTGTTTAAAGTTTTGGGATCCTGTTATTATCTTGATAGGTAATAGCAGAATGTCCAAATGTGCTAAAATGTGTACATTGTGTATTTATATCTTTGTATTATGACACTTCTTACCTGTCCAGTGGGCTGCCAATAGTGTAACTAAGGAGGGGCTGGCCAAAGTAATACCCATTATTTAGGCATTCATCTCTCAATGAAGTGGAGAGGGTTACCTGTCCAAGAGTTCCCCCCCTCTATAATGTTAGAAATGGCCCATGAGGGGGGGTGGGGGAGGGGGAATCTGATAGGTGTACCTTATACTTTGATCTTTAAAAACTCCCTCAAATAAATGTTATCTTGATGTTGGCCAAGAATGTTTGTGTCTAATCTGCTTTCCCTGTTTATGTGCAAAATGAATAATATTTTTTTCTTGTTTGACTCCACAGTTTCCTTCCACGCCACAGGAATGGCAGACTGTGGCCTCCCACTTTGCCCTCCCACTTTGCCCAGCGGTGGGACTTTCCTAACTGCGGAGGCAATTGATGGGAAACACGCCCACATTGTCCCACCACCCAACTCGGGGTCATACTATTTCAACTATAAAGGGTTCAATAGTATTGTGATGTTGGCGGTGGTGTCGGCTACTTACGAGTTCCTGTTTGTGGACGTGGGGAAGAATAGCCGGATGTCATATGGTGGAGTCATCGCCCAGACGGAGTTCTACAGGCATCTCCAGAATGGCAGCTTGGACTTGCCACCTCCAGAAGACAATGTGGAAGGACTCCCATTCGTCTTCGTTGCAGATGAAGCGTTTGCGCTGGGGGACCATCTTATGCGGCCATTCCCGATGAGGACCCTCACCCTGGACCAGAGGGTTTTTAATTACCGGCTGGCCAGAGCCAGAAGAGTGGTGGAGAACACGTTTGGAATTATGGCCAGCCGGTTCCGCCTATTTCTTACACCCATACACTTGGCGGAGTACAAACTGAATCATATCATCCTGGCGTGCTGTGTTCTACACAACTTTTTACGGCAACATTCTGCCAACTATGCTGGCTCAGTTGGGCCTGAGGCTGGAATTCAAAATGAACCAACCCTGACGGCGCTTGAAAGTAGCCGTCCTGGCTTGCCCCCCCTGAGTGCCCGTGATGTCCGTCTAAGATACCTTGAATACTTCAATATGCAGACAATGTCTGGAACCTTTTTCAAATAAAAAAAAAGAATTTAACTACTAAAATCTTTGGTGACATTTACTGCTTGTGTTTTTTTTAGCTGACCCTGACAGAAATGTGGTAAGTCCTGAAAATGGCGTGATTGTGTAACATTACAAAGCATTGTTGGGTGTTATTTACTAAAGGCAAAGACACTTTGCACTACAAGTGCACTTGAAACTGCACTTGTAGTGCAAAGTGGATTTTCCCTTAGCAAATAACCCCCATTGTCACTGAAAACACCAATTAGAGCACAACAAAAGTTTTGGAGCGTTGAAACAATAATCCACACATTCTTGATTAACAATCTTTTTAATACCAGCACAATCACATGTGCATTTAGAAAAGGTTTTAAAACAAACCAACATGTTTGTTGGATATCAATTTTTGGGGTCACATTAGAAAAAGTAGAAATGTCCATTTACGATAAAACAGGCATGTTTAAAACAAACAAGAAAGACACAAATCTTGAACTTACAAAGTTCACATTTGGTAGAACTTGAAGGCAATATCAGACATGAGTATTTACAAACTGTGTTTGATATTGCGTTCAGATGGGGTGAAGTCACCCCTAGAAAAGCCAAATTTTGAAGATGCACACCAATTGCCCAATGTCAAGATGTGCTAGCTGCCATCATGGGGGATCAAGGGACATGTTTTGTGGGTGCAGCCCCTTCCTCACAGCTACTTTATTATTGAGGAAGGGGTTGCACCCCAAAAACGCGTCCTTTGATCTCCCGTGATGGCAGATAGCACATGTTGACCCACTGTGTGCCTCTTCAAAATTTGGCTTTTCGCAAATATGTCAAAAAATGGTAAACATTTTTAGATGACAAAAAGCGCAAAAAAATTAGGGATTTTAAGAGGTTTTAAACTCTCCCTAAAACATCAATGATGTTTTCATTTTTTGGAGAACATCATTGATGCTTTTCTGGATGTTTTCCAAGTCCCTATTACACCCCATGATCTCCCCAATCAGGATCTGTGCACTTTCCGAGGTGAAATGATCTGGATCCACAACATCACGATCACCTAAAAAGATAGAAACAAAAACACACCATGTATTATAAATATGCCGCCATCCATCTCTTACCTGAGCCTGTGGTCGCAGACACTCACCTGTTGTGGTGCCAATTTCCACCACGTCTTCCTCCTCCTGCTCTGCTTGGTTTGGGTGGATTTTCCCTTCTTCCAGAGGTGGGGGGTCTGTGGTCTCCTCGGATGAGGGGTGTCCTCCGAGTCTTTTATCCCCTATGTAAAAAAAATAGGTATACTTAGCACACAGATATTTGATGGCAGAAATAGGAATATGAAACATTGCTTGGAAGTGGGGTACAATTGTCTATTTTGGCAGAGTTCCCAGATGTAGAATTTTTAGTGTCCTTTGTCAAGCTTCAATACTTTACCTGTTTTGTAAAGCTTCACAGATGGAGACACCCCTATAGTATACACTGGAGCACCTGTGTGGGCCCCCTAATAAAAAGGGTGTTCTTGTGTCCCACACTAGAGCTCCAGCGTCCAGATGTGTCAACAGCTGCTGAGTGTCCTCTCCTTACACAGAATCTAGTTTGCATTTCCGTCTAGTTACTAACCCATCTACACAACCAAATTATTTGCAGACAAGTAGGCCAAAAAAAATGTGGGCAAATACATATGGCCTAAACAATGGTGTTTTCTAGGCCGAACAAACAATGTTTTATACGAACGAATAATGTGCCCATGAACATGAAAGTTGCCATTTTAAACTGGATAACAGTTAAGAAAAGCACATGAAGCAGCACGAACTTAATAAACATAAAGTATAGGAACACAGGACAACTACTTACTTTTTTGCAGCACTCTCCGGATCTTTCTGTACTGCTCATGTTCTCTTAATTTGAGGTCCGACCACCGTTTCCTGAACTGATCTTTCGATCGACGTACCCCGAAATTCTGGTGCAGACTCTTGACCACTTTTGCCATGATCTTGGCCTTTCTGACATTGGGGTTGGGGTAAGGTCCATACTTCCCGTCATAGTCGGCCCTCTTCAGGATGTCAACCATCTCCAACATCTCCCCAAAGGACATATTTGAGGCCTTAAATCATCTCCTTCCTAATCAGGACGTTTCAGGCTCCGGGCTTTCCTCCTCCTTGGTGTAATTATCAGACACCTGTTCTGACTCCACCATGTGCTCTTCCCCCACAGCGGCGAAGGAGAAGGGGTGGGGAATAGACTAGAAAGAATGTCAGGGGCGGGCGGAGTTTCACGCATGAGCAGTGTCTATAAAGCGTAACACGCGTGTGTAGTACGTACGATCTGTGAGCGGAGGAAGGAGTAACGGAGGCGCCGATCGTGATTGCGAAGGTAAGATTTAACATTGGGCCTATACTGCTTCTAGATTGAGGCCTGTATTTGCACAAGTTTAGAAGACTTTAGGCTGACATTAGGGTTTGTCTTGTGTTGTGTCTTGCAGTGAAAATGGATTTCTTGAAAGATAAGGACTTTTAAGGAAAGGAAAATTTGTTTTAAGGAAAATAAGGAAAATTTGTTGGAATTTGTGAAGACGGTGATCCCCACGGCAGACATCACCTATTTGAAGATCCTAATTGGTGGCCTGAGGAGCACTTATCTAAGGGAGCACAAGAAGGTCCAGGATTCCCAGAGATCAAGAGCTGCAGATGACATTTATGTCCCCAGGCTGTGGTACTATGACAGACTGCATTTTCTGGCAGGTCAGACTGAACCCAGGCCAGCACTCTCCACTCTTCCTTCCATGCTTCCTCCCCCCCCCCAGCTGAGGCTTCAGACGCCCAACCTGGGCCTTCCAGGCAGCAACATGTGGAGGAGCCCAGCTTGAGCCAGGTATAGCATTCTTCTACACAGTGTGGAGGAGGACTTTGCTGGCCTAACTGCCTGCAAAATGATGCAGATGGAGGAGGGCCAATGACTCCTGTGTGAGTTTTTAATTTTGGAAGCTCTCAATAAGGGGTTGAGGGGCCAAATAACATGTGCTACCCACATTTATGACCTCACACATAGTCCTCCTCCTCCTCCTCCAGGTCCTACTCCTCCTCGTCCTCCTCCAGGTCCTACTCCTCCTCCTCCATTTCCTACTCCTCCTCCTGCCACATCTCCAACACCAGAGCCACAGCCGGGAAGGAAGCGTGGAAGGAAGACCAGAGAGTGATGATCCTGGGTTCAGTCTTCTCTGGCAAAAGATGCAGCCTCTTGTAGTACCACAGCCTGGGGACATACATGTCATCTGCTGCTTTCCGGATCTCTGGGACTTCTGGACCAGACTGCACTCCCTTAGATATGGACTCCTCAGGCCACCAATTTTGCTGGAAAAGAATTGATGTGTGCCCTGGGGGTCCAAGGCTTCGCCAATTTTTGATGTTTATCCAACAATGCCTCCCTCTTTGTTTCTGAGCCCTTAATAAAGGAATTTTTGGTTCAATTGTACTCGCCTATGTGTGTTTTCCTTCAAAAAGGACAGTTTGTGAGGAGGCAGGTACATTTCAAAAATACAATGTGAAACTAACAAGGGACACCAACACCAAGCAATCTCCTTGAGATTAAATAACACAAGATACCAATGGTGTTGTGGTAACTTGACACACAAAACACACACAAAAATATTATGGAGTAAAACCAATTAAAAAAAAAAAACACATCAGCCTTGAAAAAAATACAAAACAAAAATAAAAAAAACAGCCTTGAAAAAAATAAAAAACAAAAATAAAACAACAAAAAACAAATTTGGTCAGATGTGACAAATACCCAAGATACTCTACCTTTTTAGAGCCATACCAATTCCAATGCCTTCAAGCTTTTTCAAGATTCTAAATACTAAATTGAGAAACGTGGTCTGGAATAACCAAAAAACAAGGGTAGCTTTCTCTATTTTAACATCTTCTAAAAACAAAGGGGGTATGAACTTACCTGATATGCATAAATACTACTTACTACTCAACACTTTTGGATCAAATGAAATACTGGTTCTTCCCAAACGACGATAAGCTGTGGTTATCCATTGAAAGAGAAATCACCAAGGGAAATGATTTATTTGCCCTGTCAGTGGCTTACATGATATTCCCTAAGGTCATAGTTCCTAAATTGCTTTCCATTAAAGCTACCCTGTTAGCATGGAAGTGTCTTGTCTCAAACTTCCATGCTCTAGGGCAGGGATCCTCAAACTATGGCCCTCCAGCTGTTGCAGAACTACAAATCCCATGAGGCATTGTAAAGCCCTGACATTCACAGACATGACTAGGCATGATGGGAATTGTAGTTTCTGAACACCTGGAGGGCTGCAGTTTGAAGACCCCTGCTCTAGGGCATTTACAAAAGATACCTATACCACTCAGAGCCCTTGACTACTGTAGAGGCCGACTCTCGATGAACAAATGGATTGCTGAGGGCTTTAACTTTTACGTACACCTTCCCTTCAGGATACAAAGCCACGATCGATGATAAGTTAAATAAGCTTAATCATCTGCAAAGCTTAAATCTACATCAAGATTTTGAAATTCCATCTTTAATTTGGTCACACCTCACCATTAACAAACCTGTAAAACATAAAAGTATAGCTTTCTTCTATAAAGTTTTTTCTCAGTATCCTAAATATGAGAAAAACCACAATATGTATAAATGGGAAAAAGATTTAGGACAATCCTTTTCGGATGAATGTTGGTACAATGCTATGAGAATAAACCAAACTGCAACATCCTGCTTAGAGCATTGGGACAACTTTCAGAAAATATTGAATAGATGGTACCTAACTCCTTACATATCATCTAAACTATATCCATCTACATCACCACTATGCTGGCGTTGTACGGATCGAGTTGGTTCCTTCTTCCACTTTTTATGGAGTTGTAAAAATCTGACCAGTTTCTGGAACTCGATATCCACCTTTATTGCCTCTCTCACAGGCAACTTGATAAAACTATCACCTGCTATGGCCCTTTTAGGTATCAACCTTGACACTTTCCCATTTCAATACAGAATATTAGTGGCGAATATTCTTATAGCGGCTAGACTTACCGTAACGAAAATGTGGAAATCAATTGAGGCCCCTAACCTGATGTCATTCTTAGAGTCAACACCCAGGCGTACTATGAATTACCGTTAGCACTTAAAAATTATAACGTAATTCACTTTAAGAAGCACTGGTATGCAGGGGCGTTGCTAGGTCTACAAAAGACCTGGGGCTAGAGCCCATAGCAGCGTAGTAAAGAAAGTCATACGCTTGGGCGGGCATGCACATGTATATACAGTAGTATACGTGTGTGTGTGTATATATCCCCAGAGAGCCCCCCATTTACATCAGGGTCCCCAGAGAGCCTCCCCTTACATCAGGGTCCACAGAGAGCCCCCCCTTACATCAGGGTCCCCAGAGAGCCTCCTCCTTACATCAGAGTCCCCAGAGAGCCTCCCCCTTGTATCAGGGTCCCCAGAGAGCCCCCCACTTACATCAGGGTTCCCAGAGAGCCTCCTTTACATTAGGGTCCCCAGAGAGCCTTTCTCTTAAACCAGGGTCCCCAGAGAGCCCCCCCTTAAAATCAGGGTCCCCAGAGAGCCTCCCCCTTGCATCAGGGTCCCCAGAGAGCCCCCCTACTTACATCAGGGTCCCCAGAGAGCCTCCCCTCCCCTTGGGGACCCCTGCAGAGACTCGGGGCTATGGGCCCCAGATTCGGGGCTATAGCCCCAAAAGCCACCCCCTAGCAACGCCACTGCTGGTATGTATGGATCATACATCCTAAAGCATCTACAGTACTAAAAGACTTGTACGCTCAGTCTTAACTACCACTAGGTAGCCTGTTGGTATCACTTATTCCTTGTAGAGACTTATGCTGCTTTCATTTCCTGATTGGTTTGACTCGCTAGAATGCATTGATTTACTAGACGACATCCTGTTCTCTCTTTTGTTTATTCAAGTTAGAATAGACCTGTTCACAGTTTGCTCCCCTAGGGGTGAATAGGTTTATTCTTGGAGGTTTACTAGCTAGAAACTGAATTAAAGATATGAATTTGAAGGATTATTCACAATTATTATACTGACTTAATGTATTTATCAAAAATGCATTCGCTATACTATGTAACTGTAATAGTATGAATCCTGTTATACTTTTCTTAATGTCTTTATTTGTTATTTTATGTTCTGATAACTAAATAAAAAAAAAAAATTGAATGTTAAAAAAAATATATTGAGGGAATCACAATAAATAATAAAGAAAGAAGTTTGTGAGAAGTCTGTGTGAATATGAGCAGCAAAACTACTTCATTATAAAGAAGAAGAGAGTGCGCTGTATTAAACAATTTTTTACATTGCAGCGTGACGAAAGTGCTCTATCCATTCCGAACGCTAGTTTTACCAGACCGAGCTGTTCCGTCTCGGAAATTTCTTCTGAGCATGCGTGGCACTTTGTGCGTCGGAACTGGCCACACGCGGTCGGAATTGACGCGATCGGATTTTGTTGTCGGAAAATTTTATAGCCTGCTCTCAAACTTTGTGTGTCGGAAAATCCGATGGAAAAAGTCCGATGGAGCCCACACACGGTCGGAATTTCCGACAACACGCTAAATCCGACCGCGTGTACGGGGCATAAGTCTTATGCCGCGTACACACGGTCGGACTTTTCGTCTACAAAAGTCCAACGGACGCTGACGGACTAAAGCTGGCTGGTAATCCGATCGTGTGTGGGCTTCTCCGGACTTTCAACTGACTTTTTTAGCCTCAAATCCGACGGACTTTAGATTTGAAACATGCTTCAAATCTTTACGTCGTAAGTACGACGGACCCCGAAATCCGCTCGTCTGTGTGCTAGTCCGACGGACAAAAACCCATGCTAGGGCAGCTATTGGCTACTGGCTATGAACTTCCTTATTTTAGTCCGGTGTACGTCATCACGTACGAATCCGTCGGACTTTTGTGTGGTCGTGTGTAGGCAAGTCCGTTCGTAAGAAAGTCTGCCGCAAGTCCGCCGAAGGTACGTCGGAAGTATGTCGGACAGGCTGTCGGACTTTTGTAGACGAAAAGTCCGACCGTGTGTACGCGGCATTAGGCCACAGGCACTCATGAGCACGACTATGTTTTTTCAGACTTTTGGTATCATCTGTTTGCCAAGGTTGAAGGGGTCGGGGCCTGATTCTGTGTGTAGTGAGGGGGGCCAGTGAGTCCAGTGAGGCTAGAAGTGAAGCATTGTAGTCAGGAGTGGCTAGGTTGGTGCAGGATAGGGGTGAGATTTTGTCGTAAAGGTTGTCGATAGCAGAGTAGAGAAAAGAAGGGTTGAGATGACGTAGGTTTCTGCGGGTAACTTTTAGGTGGTTGGAGGGTGAGGAGGCAGAGGAGAGGGAGAGAGTGAAACTAATAAGGTGGTGATCAGAGAGAGGGAATGGATAGTTAGAGAGGTTGCATGGAGTGCAAAGGTGAGAGAAAACAAGGTCAAGGGTATTGCCTTCAGAGTAAGTAGGAGCGAGTATCTACTGCTTCAAGTCAAAGGAGGAGATTAGGCTGAGAAGTTTGGAAGTGGCAGGAGTGTTAGTATTAATAGGGATGTTGAAGACCCGAGAATGATTGTGGGGATTTCAGAAGAAAGAAAGTAGGGTAGCCAGGCAGAGAAGTCATCAAGAAAGGTTGATACTGGTCCAGGGGGCCTGTAGATCACAGCTATCCTTAGATTTTATTATTATTATTATTATTATTATTATTCATTCATTTTTTTTTTTTTTGCTTAGGGTAAGGGGTTCGGGTTAAGGTTAGGTTAGGGTTAGAATTAGGGGTTGGGGTTAGGGATATTTATTGTTTATTTTTATTTTTTGTTAGAGTTAGGGTGTTAATACTACTACTACTAATATTAATAATAAAAATAAATGAATACGTAAATGTAAAATAAATACACAAATAAAGAAAAACAATGATAAATAAATAATAAATTAATTAATACAATGCATGAGTAGTATGTACTAATACAGAAATAATTAACACCTAACCTTAACTCCTAACCCTTAAAAAAATAATAATAATAGTAATAATAAAATAATAATAAATAACTAAGCTCCGTAAACCTAACACAAAATAAATAAATAATTATTATTGTTATCAATATTATTAATAATTTTTTTTGTTCAGGTTTGGGTGTTTATTTATTATTAATAATAATAATAATAATAATAATAATAATAATAATAATAATAATAATAATAATAATAATAATATATTTGTTTTATTTGTTTAAGGTTAGGGGTTAATTATTATTTATTTATATATTATTACATAATATAAAATGTATTTATTTATTATGTATTCATGATGATTTTTTTTTTTTGCATTTATTTTACCTTTATCTATTCATATATTATTACAATTTTTATTTTTTTTAACATTTTTTTCATTTGTGCAGAAAATCGCACAAAAACATGCAAATGGCGCGCTTCCATTCATTTCTATGGGAATAAATATTCGCCAAAAACATGAAAATTTGCCCAATTCGAGCTACAAAAAAAGCTCCTCCCCAAAAAACAAAATGCATACTATTGTTTCTTAGCCCTACTATGGGTACAAAGAACAGATAACACACACCTATGTGCTGTCACTGCGATCGTCAGGAGTAAGAGCCCTTTCACACTGGGGCGGTTTGCAGGCATTATTGCGCTAAAAATACTGCCTGCAAACCGACCCAAAACAGCCGCTACTGTTTGTTCAGTGTGAAAGCCCGAGGGCTTTTACACTAAAGCGGTGCGGTGGCAGGAGAAGAAAAAAACTCCTGCAAGCCGCATCTTTGGAGCGGTGTATTCACCGCTCCTAAACCACTCCTGCCCATTGAAATCAATGGGGCAGCGCGGCTACATCGCTGCAATACCGCGGCTATAGCCGCGCTATGCGAGCAGTTTTAACCCCTTTTCGGCCGCCAGCGGGGGGTTAAAACCGCTAGCGGCCGAATACCGCTGCAAAAACGGTAAAGCAGCGCTAAAAATAACGCTGTTTTACTGCCGATGCCCTCACCTCCCCAGTGTGAAAGCAGCCTAAGAGAATTTATTTTGCAGATGTTTGTAGTGGTGGGTCATGGTAATGGCATAAAAATATATGGATCAATTATAAAAATGTATTTTTTTTTTTACTAGTTTTGGCCAAGAGATTTCCATTACATACCAAATAAAAGCCCAATTTGTCCTGAAATTTATATAGTAAGTATTTGGGATGATATGTACAGTTTTTACCAACACAAGTGAAAGTTGCAATGCTTGGTTGAGGTGTTGAGGTTTACTCTGACGGCAGTTATGAAGGGGATAAGGCCGCTTTAAAGGGGTTGTAAAGGTTCGTGTTTTTTCACCTTAATGCATCCTATGTATTAAGGTGAAAAAACACCTGGCAGTGACCGGCCCCCCAGCCCCCCCCCCCCCCGTTTTACTTACCTGAGCCCTGGAACTTGACCCGGCGGGGATGCGCTGTCTCTCTGCCCGGGGTTCCCGGCTCTTGATTGGATAGATTGATAGCAGCGCAGCCATTGGCTCCTGCTGCTGTCAATCAAATCCAATGACGCGGGCGCCGGGGGGCGGGCCGAGTCATACATGTGGCGTCTATGGACGCCGAATACTGGACTCGGGAGCGCGCCCGCAAGGTAATCCCCTCGGGAGAGCGCTTCTCCTAGGGGGTTATCTGATGTGGGGAGGAGCCACGAGAGCCGCCGGGGGACCCCAGAAGAGGAGGTTCGGGGCCACTCTGTGCAAAACGAGCTGCACAGTGGAGGTAAGTATAACATGTTTGTTATTTAAAGGAAAAAAAAAACGAACCCTTACAATCACTTTAAGTAATCTCTGTAAATGTCAGTGTTCCTGTAAGTCCCAGGCAGGGTCAATGTTCTTTAGCAAGGAACATACATTCCACATTAATAATTATGCTCCAAAAATGATTGTGTCCTGTAAACTGCCTCCAGCATTTCTCCTGTGTTTTCTTGCTGGAGGCTGCCATTTTGCTGAAGCCCAAAGCCATAGCTCCCAACTGTCCCTGATTTGGAGGGACTGTCCCTGATTTGGAGCAATGTCCCTCTGTCCCTCTTTCCTCCTCATTTGTCCCTCATTTTGGTCTGATCTATATAATTGTATATAAATTGCACTATTTATCTTTCAAAAAGTGTTTCCCAGTGCTAAACTTTTCATCTAATTTCTAAATTGCTACATTTGTACATTTTAAAAGCCAATATAAAGGAAAAATAGTGGTAAAAAAAAGCCTTTGTGGATTTAATTAACCTTTTTTGGGGGTTAATTCTCCTTTAAGGGGGTGTGGCAGGGGGCGTGTCCTATGCCTACATACGTTCGTTAGTAGGTGTCCCCCATTCCCATCTCAAAATGTTGGGAGGTATGCCAAAGCCCCTGAACAGCAGTAAATCATAAAGCGGAACTAAACCCACCGATTTACTGGTTTCAAAAAAACAGTTTCTTTCCTGGAATGCTGGAAATGCAAACTGTCACTTTAAGACAGGTCCTCTTTGCTTGTCCCCCCCCTTACTGTCACGTGACTGGCCAATCAGGCTGCTCTCCTCCTTCCGAGGACCCGCCCACAGGACCGCCACTCAAGGGAGGAGGCTTTGGCCACGCCTCCTTCTTCTCTTGCTGATTGACAGGCACACGCCAGCGCTGGCGCCGGGAGATTGACACGGCCGGCAGCCAACGGCAGCCACGTCCTGCGCGCAGGGGGCGGGACGGCGAGCGCGGCCGGCCAATGGCGCGCAGGGAGGAGGGCGGGACGTGGTGCCAGCGCGAGGCGTTCGCTGGTAACGGTTCCCGAAGAGAGCAGAAAACGGAGAGGCGGCGGACGGATCCTTCCCGGTGTGTACCGGCCTGTGCATGGGGGGTGTGTGTGTGTAAGCGGGAGGGGGCGGGGTCCTGGGAGTGCCCGCCCAAGGCATGCTGGTAGTTGTAGTTAACCCTGTGCTCTCCGCTGGGCCGGACCACATAGGGTGTCCGCTGTCACCGGCGCCCGGTCGGAGGTTCACTGCCTGAGCATGGCATGCTGGGAGTTGTAGTTAAGCCTGTCCTTGTCGATGGGCCAAACCACACTGGGGGACCGCCATGGCTGCCAATCCATGCGATCGTCCATGGCAACGACCGCCGAGGTTGGATCGCCACTGCCGTTGGCGATTTCTAGCTGGGAGACCGTAATCGCATCCGGAGATCGGTTCTGAGGTGTAAACAAGGTCGTGCCGTACAGCTGTCCCCACATGCTGCAATTCGATTGGACGATCGGGGCCTGTTCAGAACGATTGGCATAAAAGACGAATGATTGTACGATGTGTGGCCGAGGACGCGGCCAGATGTGACGTCTCCGGACGTGTCGCGGGTATTTGGTGAGCTGCGATCAGATTGTACTGTGTCACGGGGGGGATGGGGAAGCCGATACGGGGGGCAGACTGGGTCGCAATATCACCTCTTCAAGGCTTACATTTATTACTATTTGTGTTTTCTGGTGGAGAGATCCCCTTCAATTCCTGTCCTGGACCAAAACAGGTGTCCCCGTGGGAGGATTTCCCTCTCTTCCTGTTCTGGTGACAACAGTAACTTGTTGGATTTCCCATCACTTCCTGTCTCAGTGACATCAGAGGGGAGGAGCCTCCCCAGCTGACTGTCATCAGATACATTGTAACCTTTCCTCTGTAGATACATTGGAATGTCCGGACATTGGATACATTGTATCCCGCCTACTCCACCAGTGTTTATAAACAATCTGGCATGGGTGAGCTGAGATCTGATTGGCTGGGAGGGTGCAATCTGCATATTACCATTGTGTAGTGTTATTGGATCAGTCTGATCATGTGATCTGTTGTATGGCTGTAGGCCCTGGAGACCTACAGTCTCTGACCATCTCCTTTATTATGTCTGCAGTCTCTGACCATCTCCTGTATTATGTATGCAGTCTCTGACCATCTCCTGTATTATGTCTGCAGTCTCTGACCGTCTCCTGTAATATGTCTGCAGTCTCTGACCGTCTCCTGTAGTATGTCTGCAGTCTCTGACCGTCTCCTGTAGTATGTCTGCAGTCTCTGACCGTCTCCTGTAGTATGTCTGCAGTCTCTGACCGTCTCCTGTAGTATGTCTGCAGTCTCTGACCGTCTCCTGTAGTATGTCTGCAGTCTCTGACCGTCTCCTGTAGTATGTCTGCAGTCTCTGACCGTCTCCTGTAGTATGTCTGCAGTCTCTGACCGTCTCCTGTAGTATGTCTGCAGTCTCTGACCGTCTCCTGTATTATGTCTGCAGTCTCTGACCGTCTCCTGTATTATGTCTGCAGTCTCTGACCGTCTCCTGTAGTATGTCTGCAGTCTCTGACCGTCTCTTGTAGTATGTCTGCAGTCTCTGACCGTCTCTTGTAGTATGTCTGCAGTCTCTGACCGTCTCTTGTAGTATGTCTGCAGTCTCTGACCGTCTCCTGTAGTATGTCTGCAGTCTCTGACCGTCTCCTGTAGTATGTCTGCAGTCTCTGACCGTCTCCTGTAGTATGTCTGCAGTCTCTGACCGTCTCCTGTAGTATGTCTGCAGTCTCTGACCGTCTCCTGTAGTATGTCTGCAGTCTCTGACCGTCTTCTGCAGCACTACAGGAATTGTGTGACACACGACGAGATTATCGGACAAATAATCCTCAGTTTTTTGTTGCTGGTCTCGTATAGAAAGTGAAGAGGTTACTCAACTTACGAAAATTCTCACACGACAGAAAACAACGACGGATGTGATGTAATATTTTGAATGGTTTTGTAATGTATTCTTTTGTTTCTGAGCTTGCTTAGTCTTGCTCTTTAGGACGAAACCTGTGCTAATTAAACGAAAAGCGGACATTGTGTTCACATACGTTAGAAATCTTATAGTCTGCACCTTTAGGTTTTGTTATCCGAAAAGTCGGAATCGGCTGTCGCAGGCACTATACTAACAATCAGATAATCGACCGATTGTTTGTCAGATAAAATTTTACTTCCAATTTTCTTATCGCCTGTTTGGGCCTTTTAGTTTTCTTCTGTGTTTTGTATGGACCTCAATGGATGATCTTCATAGTTAATGGTCAGTTATTGGGGAGCCCACTGGGTCCTCCTGTGGCGAGTTTTGTATTTAATTTTATTATGGAGCTCCGCCCCTGTGTTCTATGACAGCTGTCAGTGAGTGAAGTGACAGGTTTTCTTATAAACCCCACCCTCCTCCCTCTCCTCCTATAGATATCCTCACTGCGCTCTTACTATACGTAGATCCTGTACTTCCCACTATGGGGATCACGTGACCACCTCCCCTCCTTCCTGGCCGCTGTCACATGGGGGAGGAGGTCAATCAGCTCTGATTTTAAAGCAGAACTTTTTTTTTGTTTTCATTTTGGATAGAGTAAGGGAGGGTTATAACCCCTGTCAGTTTTTTTGCCCTTTGTGTCCCATTGGGGAGATTTTCCTTTACTTCCTGTCCCATTGTCACAACAGGAAGTGAGAGGAAATCTTTTCAAAGTGGTTGGTTGCCACCAGAACTAGTGTCCCCAATCGGAAGATTTCCCCTCACTTCCTGTACTGGGGGTTACCCAAAATCTAGGATATTCTTTCACTCTATAACAAGAAATTTAACAAATTGAGAGGGCGAATCTCCCTAATGGGGGGCATAGACAGCAATAAAAACCCAACAGGAGCTCTAATCCCTCTCCACTCTATCCACAATTAAAAGAAAACATTTTGCCTTTAGGTATACTTAGATTGTCTGGACGGGGTGTGGAAAGATTAGACCACCTGTCAGGTTTTTATTGCCATCTGTGTCTCTGTTGGGGGGGGAGGGGGGGGGTGTAGTCGTCCTCTCTATATTTCCTGGTGACCATTATTATTAAATGTGAAAATCCCAAATGTTGAGTTGTCACCAGAACAGAAATGGAGGTGAAATGTTTAATTGGGGACACTACCTCTGGGAACAGTGGTCTAGGAGGGGATTTAATAAGAATGAAGGGGGAAATCACTACCAGCATATTTTATCTCGTTCATAACTCCTCAGAGGAGTTCAAAAGGACGATATGTATGAGATCTATAATCATATTTCAGATTATCTGCATAGACTGATTATCTTCCAACACGTTTCACGGAACAAAGTCCACCATCTCAGGGATGTAAATGTGATTCCTATGATAAAGATGAATGGAAGGACAGATCTGTCATGGAGGCCTCAGGCAGACAGACATTATTTAATCATTACATATTGTTCATCATTTAGAGTATAGATCTCAGGTAATGGATCATAAAAGGTTATTGTGAGCCTTTATCCATTAGTAGAATATTCTTTCCTGGTGCTAGAGGGTAATGGAGGGGGGTCCGCTCCTCCCTGGGTTGGTGTCGAGATAATGGGGTGTCATTTCCCTCCTTTAAACAGTGTAGGGTAAATGGTGGGGTATCAGGTCTTCTCTTTGGGCTGATATAACAATGGGGTGCCCCCTCCTGTGGGTTCTAATTGATGGGGTCTCAGCTTTACCTTGGGTAACGGAACAATGGAGGGGTGTCAGTCCTCCCTTTGCCCAGCAGTCTACAATAAATGATGGGGTAACAACTTTTCCTACAAGGAGTATTGAGATAAGATTTGGTGACCCCCCCCCCCCCCCCCCCGGCTGTGAAGAGTAAATGGGGTGTCAGCCTTTCCCAACCTGGCAGTGTACAAGATATGATGGAATGTCCGGCCTTTCCCTGGGTGGTGTTGGGATAATGATGGGGTGTCACCCCCTCCTCTAGGCTGTGCAGGGTAAATGTTGGGTGTATGATAAAAAACGGGGTGTTAGGCCTTCCCTTGGGTAGTGTTGAGATAACAGTGGGCTGGTACCCCCTCCTCTGGGCTGTGTCAGGTAAATGGTGGGGTGTCAGCCCCTTCCAGGTAAAGTTCGATAAATTATTGAGTGTCAACCTTTCTCTTGGGTGCTATTTGGATAAAGATGGGGTGTCACCCCCTTCTTTGGGCTGTGTAAGGTAAATGATGGGATGGGGGCCTTTTGTCCAGGTTGTGTTGAGATAATGATGGGGAATGGGGGGGGGTGACAGCCATTCTTCTGCAGTGTTACATTGTAACAGTGTGTGTTGTGTTCCAGTAGGTGCGATGATTGAGTCTCCTGGGATGCAGCAGCGGCGGTGACCCCCTACACGGAGGAGGATCAGATCTGGCGTGTCACCATGGTGGAAAAAGCTCGCTGCCCCGTGCAGAGGGACACAGTGTACCGCTGGTTCTCCGAGCTCAGCTCCTGGCAGCGGATTGAGTTCCTATGCGGCTTGCTGGACCTGTGCCTACCACTGGAGCTGCGCTTCCTGGGCTCCTGTCTGGAGGATCTGGCCCGTAAGGACTACCACTCATTGCGTGACTCAGAGATCAAAGCAAACAACTCGGCGGATCTAGCCGCTCTCACCAACCTGGGTGACGAGGTCGTCCGCAGCAAGCTGCTGGTGTCGCTGGCCCTGCTGACCTCGGAGAACCGGGAGGCGGCAGGGGTGCTGTGCCGGACCCTTACCCACATGGATTCCATCATCAACAACCTGGGCCTGCAACTGAATGATGGACGAACTGGGGATGAGTTCCTGCTGCTCTTCACCATGGCCACCAACCACCCAGCCTTCAGCTTCCACCAGAAGCAGCTACTGAGGAAGGAGCTGGCACACCTCCAGGGCAGGCACGGGGCCACTGGGCACAGCGTGCCCACCCCCGCCACCACCACTGTCACCAGCAGCAAGGGCTCCTCCACCTGCCCCAAGGTAAGATCTCCTGGTGTCCCTGATTTACTGTACGGTTTTAGTGACTCTTATGCACCCATCATCTGCATGGTTTGGGACATTCTGACTCTTGATTGTCCTTGTGCCCACCATGGCCAGCCTGGTATGGGAAATTCTGACTCCTGATTGTCCCTGTGCCCCCCACTGTCTGCATGGTTCATAAGATTCAGAGTCCTGATTGCCCTGATGCCCCCCATGATATTCTGACTCCTTATTGTCCCTGTGACCCCATAGTTTGCATGTTTTGGCTTCTAGTTGCTCCTGTGCCCCCCATGGCTTACATACTATGGGACATTCTGCCTCTTGGTTGTCCCAGCCCCCCCCCCTTCATCTGCATTGGTATGAGATATTCTGATTCCTGAACATCCCTTATGCCTTGATCTCCTGCATGGTATGGGACATTCAGACTCCTTGCCATATTCTGATTCCTGATTACCTGGTTCCCCCCTATTCTCTCCAAGGTGTGGGGGATTCTCACTTCTGATTGTCCCCCCTCATCATCTTCCTAGTATGGGAGATCCTGACTCCTGAATGCCCCTGTGTCTTGGTCCCCTGCATGGTATGGGATATTCTGACTCCTATTGTCTGCATGCTTTTGGACATTCTGGTTCCTGAATGCCCTTCGTGGCCAGATCCCCTGCATGATATGGGACATTCTGATTCCCGATTTGTCCCTAGTGCCCCCATCATCGTCATAGTATGGAAGATTTAGACTCCTGATTGCCCCTGTGCACCTGCATAGTATGGGAGATTCCAACTCCTTTTTTGCCCCCATTGTCAGCATGGTATGAGAGATTCTAACTCCTTTTTGCCCTGGTGCCCCCCTTGTCAGCATGGTATGGAAGATTCTGATTCTTAAATGCCCCTGTGCCCTGATCCTCTGCATGATATGAGACGTTTTGGCTCCAGGTTGCCCAGCTGGCCTTGACTTGCTGCTTGGCGTGAGATCTCCCAACTTATGTGACTGTCCCAGCGACCTGACTTTACAGCTTGGCATAACCTCTCCTGGCTTATTGCCCTAGTGCACCTAATTTACTATATGACATGAAGCCTCTAAAAAACGCAGATTGCCCCAAATGCTCTTCATGTACGGATTTCTCTGGTTGTCCTAAATGATTCCTTTGTGTTATGGCATGAGCGCTCCTGACCAGCTTCCATACTGATGGGGCGCTGTACAGTCAATGCTCTGTACTAGTGCCCAGCTGGCAAGACTTTAGCCCCTAGTAGTCCTCCATTTACTAGCTTGTATATTCTACTGCCACTTCTGACAAGAGAGCCAACGCCGTTTTGTTGCTGCCTGGCTTTAGTATGCCTGCCATGGTGGGTCATGGTGCCCTAGGTAATTCAAACCCCTCTTCCCATTTATTACCAGTGTCACATAAATTTATATTATATATATATATATATATATATATATATATATATATATATATATATATATATATATATATATATATATATATATTTTCAGTCTCAATTACACTTTTAATTTAATTAAAATGTACATATTTGTTCTACTTACTAAATATTTTAACTGGTGAATCAGAGGTACCCCAGTGGAGCATCAGAGCCCATTATCGGCCTGCCTGCCACGGCTTTTGGTTCTATAGCCCATCTGAAAGGCATCTACACCTCTTGCCATGGTTGTCCGCAGTAGCGCCCTGGTGGCCAGTGAGGGTATTGCTGTTTTAGGGCTAGGCAATTATTTCGTCAGTTACAGGAAAAATCAGAAGTTGTTTCCAATCTTGTAAGAAAGGAAAAAAAATTGCACTGTTGTCTGCCTTTGAGAGTTTTCTGATGGGGTGCATTATACTGCCATTAAATTCATATTAAAAAAAATGTATGTGTGTGACCCCACTGGAGAAGTTGTTCCCTGCTTCCTGTCCCTGTGACACAATTAGAGGTGAAGTCCTCATCGGGGTAGGAGGGCACACACAATAGTAATATTATCATCAGAGGTTCTAACCCCTATTTTACCTGCCAGTGGATTTGTTATTCTGTCCATCCAGTTCCAAGATTTGCACAGCCCTGTCTGACAGGGAAGGGGACCTAATCTTTCTCTACTACAGTTCAGTAACATATACAGGTCCTCTGCCCACCCCCGCCCTGTGAAGGAGAAGGCAGTACAGTAATAAACTAATCTCGGTCACCCTGCTTTCTCCTCCTATCCGCATGCTCCATGTACTACAGTACAGCTAATTGGTTTGTGCTGCTTCTCTCTCCACCAGTCTAAGCTCTGCTGTACAGACACTGTAAGAAACTGATACCAGGTCATATATGTGCCCTTCTCACCCCCACCTTGTGATTGGACAATAAAAGGAGAAGCAGGGGACTGATGAGGTCTCTGTCACGCTGTTTTCTCCTCCTATCAGCAAGCTCCCTGCACGACATTAGTCTAGAGATTTCCCCCCAGCATCATTAAAGTTATAGTAAACCCTTACATACTGTATACCTAGTGACTGAACTATCATCAGGTGATACACAGAACTGAAACAAATCCTCCTATATAAGTTGTATCTGCAGTCTTCTCATCTCTACATCTGTTCAAAGTGCTGAATTTATAAAGCTTGTCTGAGAGTTCAGTAAAAAAAGGGGGCGGAGAGCTGAAGTTACACTCTGCGGAGCTCAGTGAGGAGAGCTCTAAGAGCTGATTGGACGGAAGACACACCTCCCCCCTTCACACAGCACACAGGAACAGAGCTGAGGCTGTCATTTAGTTGGAGATCCCTCATCTGTCACCTTTTTTTTCTTGGTGTCAGGAAAATTTGTTAGAAGTGATTCATGCTGATAGTAGAGGAATGAAGCTGCAGACAGAAATGACACTCAGTGCTCTTAAAGGAGAAGTATGGGTTTGAGTTTTTTTTCCCCTATTCATACTTACCCCTAGGTGGATGCAGCATTTGTCCCCCACCGTCTCTGCACTGGTTCTCTCGGCTCCCCAAGAGGAGAGCTGCTGACTGTCAGTCAGCAGCTCTCCTTCTCAGATCCTCTACACTCATTGGACCGCTGAGCTGTGGAGGGTGGCGGCTCGCTGAGAGGCTGAGACTGCCATCAGTCCAGGCACCTGGCGGATCGAGACTTCGGAAGTCGGGATGACACCGTGCCTGGACTGAACTTGGTGACGTCAGCGGAGAGCGGACTTCAGACCGCTGTCTGCTGAAACCGGGTCACAGGAGTGCAAAATGAATTGCACTCCTGTGATCCAGAGGAGAAGTCCAGCCAAACGAGCTCAGGCTGGACTTCTCCTCTAATTGTGACAAGTACACAGTATAGAGGGATATGCTTTGTTCATATATCATGATCTTCTCTCTTTCCCAGTTTGAGCTCTGCTGTACAGGGGACTGCAAGGAGTTAATACCGAGTTGGATTCAGATACTGGGCCGAGACCCTAATGCAGGCTTTACACTCAGCAAGGTTGCCAACCTTTTGTTGAAAGCTTCTGGTGGTGGCAGGCTATCTCAGCCTGTTTTGGTGATTGTGGTTGAAAATTGCCATTTGTAAATAATTACATTCAAACGCATTGACTTTGTACTATCAGCCAACTCTGCACAAGGTACAAGAATCCAAAACAAAATGAGTATAAAGGAATCGTAATAATGAATTTGTAAGTAATTAAAGTGGAACTTCACCCAAAAGAGGACGTTTCGCTTGTTTGCGTCTTCTGCATGTACCTGCTCCCACTTTTGGTCAGATGCACCGCAGTGATCGAAGCTGGAAACTCGGCCTCCCCTTCTTCCATCACAAGCCCCAGAAGACTACGGGGACCATTCACAAGTCGCAAGGCTCCACTGCCAGTTTCCCTTACTTAAGATGCCATTGCCTGCACCCGAAGCTGATTGAAGAGTCGGCTCGGGTGAAGGCAGCGCTGGATCCCTGGACAGGTCAGTGTCCTTTATATTAAAAGTCAGCAGCTACAGAAATTTATTTTTTTATTTCAGGGAGGAGCCTGGAGCGCCTCTTTAATTTTAAAATAAATGAGAATTTTACTATCCTGCCATTAATTGCACTCCCCATTCATTTGGGGCAGTGTGTGACACCCAGCATGCCGTGCAGATTAATTATCGCGGTCAGTGGTGTAGCCCACATGACCTTGGTGAAAGAAGAGACTTATCATCGTTCAGTGCGGCTGAATGTTGGAAGCTGAAATGCCAGTCATTTGGCAGTCAGACTCGGCTTACTATACATAGCAATCGCCCCGAGCTGGACAGGTAACCACAGCCCGGAATCCTGCGTATGACAGCTGTTGTATCCGGATCATAGGCCAGCAGCCTCCATCATGTATGTTCTGGGACAGCTCATTGGCTCAGTACACCCCATGGAAATTGTTGACTTTTTCGACATGTTTGAACAGGCAAATATTAGATCTTCATTCAGACAGTCCGTACAGGTAAAGGTGATTTCCCCCCCCCCCCACGACAAATGTCACATAAAATCATAAAAAAACTAAACCAGAGGTCTCCATATCAGTATGAGGGTCACATTGTATATTTTACTCTTATTTGTGGGCAGAAAAAGAAACGTTTTATGAATCAATGAATGATTACATATTACATGAATCTCCTTTTTAATCAGCATATGATTCAGAAAAGGGGAAGAATTTAATTAAAATAAAGCAAAGCCCGCCTTACATCAGGGTCCCCATCAGAGCCCCCCCTTTAATCTGGATCAGTTTTAGAAGTCCTCACTTACATTAGGGTCACCATCAGAGTCAGCTTTAGAAGCCCTCTTATATCCGAGTCCCCATGAAAGCCTACCTTACATCAGGGTCCCCACCAGAGCCCCCCTTTACATTAGAGTCCTCCTTAGGAGTCTCCCCTTACATCAGGGTCCCCACCAGAGCCCTCTTACATCAGGTTCTCCACCAGAGTCCCCTCACATCAGGGTCCCCACCGGAGCCCCTCCTTCCATCTGGTTCCCCACCGGAGCCCCTCCTTCCATCTGGTTCCCCACCGGAGCCCCTCCTTCCATCTGGTTCCCCACCGGAGCCCCTCCTTCCATCTGGTTCCCCACTGGAGCCCCTCCTTCCATCTGGTTCCCCACCGGAGCCCCTCCTTCCATCTGGTTCCCCACCGGAGCCCCTCCTTCCATCTGGTTCCCCACCGGAGCCCCTCCTTCCATCTGGGTCCCCACCAGAGCCCCCCACATTAGGGCCCCCCCTTACATCTGGGTGCTCATCATGGTTTCCATTGTAGTTGGGTAGTTGGGTCCACCTTAGAAAGCCCTCCTTACATCTAGGTTTCCATCATAACCCCCCTTATATTAGGGTCCACCTTAGAAGTCCCCCCCCCCCCCCCCCCACATCAGAACCCAACTTATATTAAAGCCTTATATTCGATTCTCTATCAGTGGTCTGCCCTTACCTTGCTTACAGCATGGCTTTGGACAGCATAGCGGTAGGGTGGGAGACGGCAGGTGGAGCAGGCATGAACGGAGGAAGTTCCATTTTCATACTGGGGCAAGCATGTCATCGGGTGTTAGAATGCCGGCAGCATTCAACCAACTGACTTGTAGAAAGTCGGCAAAGATGGGAGAACCCAACCGTAGCTTTGGGCTGGATGCAATCATGCAAGGGGCCGTAATTTGGCCTACGGTCCGTAGTTTAGAGACCACTGATCTAAGTTAACAAAAATGTAGATCTGTCATGTGGAAAAAGTTAATGCACTCTTACATTTTCTTTTTCTTGACAGTAGAGTTTTATTGAGTTTTTCCAACTTCACAGATAGTGGATACAGAGCAGATACATCCATTTGAAGGATCATATAATGGCATACAGAGATAATTTAGACATGGTCATACAAAGAGCAATACCATATTCTTTACACATAACAAGCTCAGACATTAGACATACAGCGAGGAGAAAAAAAAAGTATTTGATCCCCTGCTGATTTTGTACATTGGCCCACTGACAAAGAAATGATCAGTCTATGATTTTAATGGTGGGTTTATTTTAACAGTGGGAGACAGAATAACAAAAATATCCAAAAAAACACATTTCAAAAAAGTTGTAAATTGATTTGCATTTTCATGAGTGAAATAAGTATTTGATCCCCTATCAGTTAGCAAGATTTCTGGCTCCAGAGTGTCTTCTATACAGGTAATGAGCTGAGATTAGGAGCACACTCTTAAAGGGAGTGCTCCTAATCTCAGCTTGTTTCCTGTATAAAAGACACCTGTCCACAGAAGCAATCAATCAGATTCCAATCTCTCCACCAAGACCAAAGAGCTGTCCAAGGAGGTCAGAGACAAGATTGTAGACGTACACAAGACTGGAATGGGCTACAAGACCATCGCCAAGCAGCTTAGTAAGGCTCGGTTCACACTACCGCGACTTGGGATCCGACTTGTAAGCCCTCAAGTCGCCCCAAGTCGCCCCAGAAAGAGATTCACATTACAGTGCATGGGAGCGTCTTAATAGACACTACTGAAGTCGCTCCGACTTCAGAGCGTACTCCCTGTACTACTTGGATCCGACTTTGATCCGACTTCAGCCTATTGACTATCATTGAAGTCGGATCGCCGTCTCGCATGATCCGACTTCGGCATGCGACTTGTGCTCAGATGATCTTGAGGGGAACTCCGCGCCAAATTTTAAATAAAAATCCGGCATGGGTTCCCCCTCCAGGGGCATACCAGGCCCTTGGGTCTGGTATGGACCTTGAGGAGAACCCCCTACGCCGAAAAAACGGCGTGGGGGGTCCCCCCCAATCCATACCAGACCCTTATCCGAGCACGCAGCCCGGCCGGACAGGAATGGGGGTGGGGACGAGCGAGCGCCCCCCCCCCCGAACCGTACCAGGCCGCATGCCCTCAACATGGGGGGTTTGGTGCCTTGGGGGAGGGGGGCGCGCTGCGGCCCCCCCCACCCCAAAGCACCTTGTCCCCATGTTGATGAGGACAAGGGCCTCTTCCCGACAACCCTGGCCGTTGGTTGTCGGGGTCTGCGGGGGGGGGGCTTATCGGAATCTGGGAGCCCCCTTTAATAAGGGGGCCCCCAGATCCCGGCCCCCCACCCTATGTGAATAGGTATGGGGTACATGGTACCCCTACCCATTCACCTAGGGAAAAAAGCGTCAATAAAAAACACAGTACACAGGTATTTAAAATAATTTATTAGGCAGCTCCGGGATCTTCTTCCGACTCCGGGGGTCTCTCCGGCGTCTTCTCCCGGTGTCCGCATCTTCTGGCGCTCTTTTGCCAGCGGTGGTCCGGACCTCTGGATCATCTTCTTCCCTCTTCTCTTCCAGAGATGTTGACACGACGCTCTCCCCAGCCAGAATGGTTTCTGTGCGCTCTGCAAGGGACTTATATAGGCGGTGACCCCGCCCCCTTATGCCGTCACAGTCCCTGGGCATGCTGGGTCTGTGACGTTTTAGGAGGCGTGGTCACCGGGTGATGACCACGCCCCCTTATGACGGCACAGCCCCAGCATGCCCTGGGACAGTGACCTCATAAGGGGGCGGGGTCACCGCCTATATAAGTCCGTTGCGGAGCGTTCAGAGACCATTCCAGCTGGAGAGAGCGTCGTGTCAACATCTCTGGAAGAAAAGAAGAAGGCAGAAGTCCGGACCACCGCTAGCAATTGAGCTGCAGAAGATAGCGGAGGAGCCGGCAGAAGATGCGGACACCGGGAGGAGACGGCGGAGAGACCCCCGAAGTCGGAAGAGGACCCCCGAAGTCGGAAGAAGATCCCGGAGCTGCCTAATAAATTATTTTAAAAAACCTGTGTACTGTTTGTTTTATTGACGCTTTTTTCCCCTAGGTGAATGGGTAGGGGTACCATGTACCCCATACTCATTCACATAGGGTGGGGGGCCGGGATCTGGGGGCCCCCTTATTAAAGGGGGCTCCCAGATTCCGATAAGCCCCCCGCCCGCAGACCCCGACAACCAACGGCCAGGGTTGTCGGGAAGAGGCCCTTGTCCTCATCAACATGGGGACAAGGTGCTTTGGGGTGGGGGGGGCCGCAGCGCGCCCCCCTCCCCCAAGGCACCAACCCCCCATGTTGAGGGCATGCGGCCTGGTACGGTTCAGGAGGGGGGGGGCGCTCGCTCGTCCCCACCCCCATTCCTGTCCGGCCGGGCTGCGTGCTCGGATAAGGGTCTGGTATGGATTGGGGAAACCCCCCACGCCGTCCTTTCGGCGTAGGGAGGTTCCCCTCAAGATCCATACCGGACCCAAGGGCCTGGTATGCCCCTGGGGGGGAACCCATGCCGAATTTTTATTTAAAATTTGGCGCGGAGTTCCCCCTAAAGATTCATACCAAACACAGTGGCGGGGATCCAAGTCGGATCCCCGTTCATTGAAAGTCGGATCCACAAGTCGTGTTGAAGTCGGGTTGAAGTCGCGTTGCAAAGTCGCGTTGAAGTCGTGTTGCCCCTGTGTGAATCGAGCCTAAGAGGGTGACATACACAAAATAACTGTCAATCTCCCTTGATCTGGGGCTCCATGCAAGATCTCACTTTGTGGAGTTTCAATGATCATGAGAATGGTGAGGAATCAGCCCAGAACTACATGGGAGAAGCTTGTCAATGATCTCAAGGCAGCTGGGACCATAGTCACCAAGAAAACAATTGGTAACACGCTACGCCGTGAAGGACTGAAATCCTGCAGCGCCCGCAAGGTCCTCCTGCTCATGAAAGCACATGTACAGGCCTGTCTGAAGTTAATAAACATCTGAATGATTCAGAGGAGAACTGGGTGAAAGTGTTGAGATGAGACCAAAATCAAGCTTTTTGGCATCAACTCAACTCGCCGTGTTTGGAGGAGGAGGAATGCTACCTATGACCCCAAGAACGCCATCCCCACTGTCAAACATAAAGGTGGAAACATGCTTTGGATGTGTTTTTTTGCTAAGGGGACAGGACAACTTTACCGCATCAAAGAGACGATGGACGGGGCCATGTACCATCAAATCTTGGGTGAGAACCTCCTTCCCTCAGCCAGGGCATTGAAAATGGGTCATGGGTCGGTCTTCCAGCATGACAATGATCCAAAACACACAGCCAAGGCAACAAAGGAGTGGCTCAAGAAAAAGCACATTGTGGTCCTGGAGTGGCCTAGCCAGTCTCCAGACCTTAATCCCATAGAAAATATGTGGAGGGAGCTGAAGGTTCAAGTTACCAAACATCAGCCTCAAAACCTTAATGACTTGAAGAGGATCTGCAAAGAGGAGTGGGACAAAATCCCTCCTGAGATGTGTGCAAACTTGGTGGCCAACTGCAAAAAACGCCTGACCTCTGTGATTGCCAACAAGGGTTTTGCCACCAAGTACCAACTCATGTTTTGCGAAGGCGTCAAATACTTATTTCACTCATTAAAATGCAAATCAATTTATAACTTTTTTGGATATGTGTTTTTCTGGATATTTCTGTTGACATTTTGTCTCACTGTTAAAATAGACCTATCATTAAAATTATAGACTGATAATTTTTTTTGTCAGTGGGCAAAGGTACAAAATCAGCAGGGGATCAAATATATTTTTCCCTTGCTGTATAGAGGTATAAGGCTTTGTACAGGAGCATACAATATCATACTAAAGACCCCTCTGATGGGGGAGAGACGACAATTCAGGAAGGAAGCAATGCAACAAATCACAGGTCAGCCAGCTGGACCAACTTGGGTCCAAGATAGGTGAGTTTATACAGAGGAATAACCAAATCAACCATTAATTTCAGTTGTGAGAAAGTAGAAGGGCCTGACAGCGTCCAGTATGAGAATCTTTTTTTTTTTTTTTTTTTGGGGGGGCTTGAAAAGCGGAGTTTGGTTTTTGGTAGCTCCAGACTGTCCATCAAACCCAAAAGAAAAATGGACAGGTCATCCGCCAGCGTTATGCATACAATGACTCCTATGACAGTAATATACTGTTGCCAATAGTCCCTGATTTTGGGGCTAGCCCACTTCATATGCAGGATTGAAATGCTCTTCTACATTTTCCACCACATCAAATCAATCAAATTAAAATCTGATGTTCCAGAATATTGTGCCAATGCTTAGACATTCCTTAGGGAGTATCCCAGGTAAACCTCAACACATGTAGGGTCTTGTGTTCCTATTTCTATTGACGTGTGGTGTCCATGCCATGATCAGTAGAGCTCTGTAATGTCCTCAGATGTGGATGCCTACGAGTCTGGTAAAGGATTAAAAAGAACACCAAATAGAACCAATAGATTTCAAACGACTGCCAGCCCAGCAAGTTCAACCCAAGAGCTGACCGCTTGATGCTAAAAGCAGTCTCCAAGAACCCCAAAATTTCATTTTGGGGTGTTAGAGCAACTCTTGCAACAGTTGAGGTCAAAGTGTATGCATCTACATTTAACGATAGTACCAATTCAACCGCCACAGGAGGTCTTTTAATAAAATAAGCCTTTGCTGTCCAAAAGCACATTACAGCAAGATTACAGTTTACCATTAAATATATATTATAAGACCAGACCTTCCATAACATTGTGCTAAAGACCGATCCATTAAAGATAGGGTTGTTGGGTCACAATAACAAGAGACTTGTTTGTAGAGAACCAAAGCACTATTTCAGAACCAACTGGGAAGCATGGTGGTGGAAATATGGTTTTGGGGTTGCTTTGCTGCTTCTGGGTCTGGGCAGCTCACAGTCATAGCTCACCTTGCATTCTGCATCCTATCAAGGTGTGCTTGATGAGAATGTGAGGACATAATGTATATCTAAAAGTTGAGGTTGAATTGGAAATTCAGCATAATGATTTGAAGTACATTGAAAAATCCACCAACAATTGCTCCAAAAGAAGAAATAGATGGTTTTGGAATGCCCAGTTCAAAGCCCTGATTTCCATCCCATTGGGGATTTTGAAATGGGCAATTCACAATGGAGCAGTGGGAGAGCCTGGGAGCCATAACAGGGGGGAAGCACCACCTTCACTGTACTGAATAAACAGGAGCTTGTTTTAACCATTTATGTTCCTGACCATTTCTAAATGGCCGGTGGACGGCTAGTGTTTTAATAAAGATCAAATGTTTTCCAGTTCATATATGTTGAAAAAGTCCTCAATGTTCATGGGGTATACAAACTTTTTGACATGACTGTGTAGTTGCTTGTTTTACTGTATATTGTGTGAAATATAAACCTCTAAATCGGTGGTGTATCATCCATGGGTGCAGGGTGTTCACTGAAAACGGGCCCTGAAGGGGAGGGGGGCCCTCTGTGCTCCGACCCACACTGCACCCATGGATGATCCTTCCTTTGTTGACAGTCGTGAATGATTGATGCGGTGGTTGGGGCAGTTACAGTCCCAGATCTCCCTGTATAGCTTTCAGAGAAGAAGCTGACAGCCGCAGGAATAAGAGGATGAGAAGTGGAGAGGGAGGAGCTTCTCTTCCTCTCTCTCCCATGGCTGTCAGCTGCTTTATTGAAAGCTATACAGGGAGATCAGTGCCTGTAACTGCCCCCATCGTTGCACTGATCATCCCCGACTGTCCTCCAACCCCCCTGTTTCCTCCTCCGCCCCCATGTGTGTCTTCCGCTGGCCCCCCCCCCCCTGCATCCCCACAGCGCTTCCGGCTTCCCTCCTCTCCTCTCCCGCTGACTGTTGCAGGGAACTGTCAGGATGGAGAGCAGCGGAAAAGGCCGGTAAATATGTAATTTACCGGCCCCTTCCTTTTGAGAATGAACAGTCAGTGATGCATTGTTCACTGTGTTTACTATGCTTCAGTTTATGATTGAACAGGAGCCTCTGTCTCCGCTTCATTTTTCTTCAGTGCAGCTAAGGAGGTTGCAGAGAAAGGGACTAGGAAATCTGTCCTTCTTTCCCTATCTCTGTCTCAATGGGGAGATATCAGGGGTAATAATAAACAAAATTGTAAAAAAATATATAAAAAAAATAAATAAATACTGACACTGTTCACCCCCCTCCCTCATAAAATAAAAGAAAAGCATTGTGAAAAATTAAAAAAATAATAAATAAATAAACTGCTGACACCATCCACTGCCCTACCGACACTGTCCACTAACCCCTCTCCCCCCAAAAAGCATTGTGAAAAGAATTAGTAAAAATAAAAAAACTACCGACACCATCCACTTCTCTACTGACACTGTCCACTTCTCTACTGACACCGTCCACTTCTCTACTGACACCGTCCACTTCTCTACTGACACTGTCCACTTGTCTACTGACACTGTCCACTTGTCTACTGACACTGTCCACTTGTCTACTGACACCGCCCACTTGTCTACTGACACCGCCCACTTGTCTACTGACACCGCCCACTTGTCTACTGACACCGCCCACTTGTCTACTGACACCGTCCACTTGTCTACTGACACCGCCCACTTCTCTGACACCGCCCACTTCTCTACTGACACCACCCACTTGTCTACTGACACTGTCCACTGCCCCCCAGAAGCACTGTGAAAAAAGTTATTAAAAAATGTAATTTAATAAAAACTTAAAAATTCAAATTGTAAAAAATAATAGAAAATAAAATAAAAAAAACTACTGACACATCCAACTGTTCACAATTTAAATCACACCTACCTTTCCCCACAGTGCGCTATGCATGCCGCATTTATTTCTTTATCGATGCCTAGGGCCCACTTTTGATCTTGTACACGGGCCCACTTATTTCATGATACGCCCCTGTTCTAAATGCTATTTTGGTGTGCTAGCTTTGTTACTTTTGTATTGTTTCTTTGTGTGTGTAGAGCTGCAGTGTGTGTGCGTTACATTGTGTCGTGTCTTCCACAGCTGGCTCCGCGGACAGAGACCCTGGCTAGCAGCATCGGTAACAGTTTAGCAAATGCACTACATACATCAGCACATTCCATAGAAGATTCGTTACCTATGAGGCCTTCTGGAAAGCACTCCAAAGGTGAGCGCGATGTCTGTTGGCTGTATTATTCTGGGGTTTTCTGAACTCTGCGGCAACCTGTAACCTACAGAATCTGAAAAAAATAAACCTGTCCTGAAAAGTCACATGTTAAAATTTATGTCTGGGGGGGAAAAAGGAAAAAAATGCTCCCATGTTTTATACTTTTAAAATAATATTGCAAGTACAGAACAATACCTCGTAGTCCTGCCAGAAATCCGGAGAGCTCCCGACTTCCTGTGCACCGAACAAAAATCTCAAACAATGTTGTCAGATTCTATAGTGTGTGGTAAGGGTGAAGCACGGGAGCGATCTGACACTGGCTGTAGACGGGTATGGAGAAGAGTGAGGCCTATGCCCTTGGAGGACCAGAGCGACGTCATGACGTCACTTTTGGTTGCCAGGCCATAGTAAATCCTTTTTTGTTTAAAAAAAAAAAAAAAAAAAAAGTTTTTTTATTTTTTTAATCTTTTGCTTTTAAAGGTAAATGGGAGATATTTCAATAAAGAGAATCTGTCATCTTTATTTCTATTGCAAGGGATGTTTACATTCCTTGTCGTAGGAATGAAAGTGATAAAAAATAAAGGGATGGTGTAAAAATAAAAAGTAAAATAATCCGCACTGTCAAGTGTCTCCTTGGTCTTCCTCTGACTCTGGGGTCTCATTCCAGTGCCAGAAAAATCCCCTTCTTGCAGAAAGGCCGGACTCTGCTGTGGGCCGACCCTTCCGATAGCTGGGAACACCTAAACCCTGATTGGTTCATGCTGTAGAGACATTGGCGGCCATGTGACTGGAGTCTGACATGCTGCACCCATCCATTGTGTCTCTCTAAACGTCACACACCTATGGGGGGGTTTCATTGTTGCACTCGGCTCCATCGTGGTCAGCTAATGAAGTGATGTCCCAGACGATCTCTGATAGTGGTGTGTGTGCCTATATTTTCAATTTTGTTTTTTTTGTCCTTAATGACATTTCTGTAATATTTTATACAAGGATTCTCAAATAAAAGAAAAAAATGAAGAAAAAAAAGTAAAATAAATAAGAAAAAAATAAAAATTTAGAGCGCCTCTTTCCTCCGTGCTTGCACACAGAAGTGAACGCATAAGTAAGTCTCGCAAGCATATGTAAACGATATTTAAACCACACATGTGAGGTATCGCCGTGAATGTTAGAGCGAGAGCAATGATTCTAGTGCTAGACCTCCTCATGTAACTCAAAACAGGTAACCTGTAGAAAATTTTAAAGTGTCACCTATGCAGATTTTTTTAAAATTTCTTTGTCGCCATTCCATGTGCATATGCAATTTTAAAGCATGACATGTTGGGTATCTTTTTACTCGGCATAAGATCATCTTTTTTTATAATTTACAAAAAAAAAAGGGTTCTCTACAGTGTTTTTTTGCATTAAAATTCATGAAAGTGTATCTTTCCCCCCAAAACAATTGCATTTGAAAGACCGCTGCACAAATACTGCATGACATAAAATATTGCAACGACCGCCATTTTGTTCTCTAGGGTCCCTACGAAAAAAAAAAAAAAAATTATTTATATATATATATATATATATATATATATATATATATTATTAAAGAATACAGATTTCAGCTTTTAAACAAAAGTATGCCTTTTTAAGACTATGCCTGGCCTTCAAGTGGCTAGAACTACACTGTCCATGGGTGACAACAGGGTGGTGTGATTTCATTGCAGAACGAACAGCCATACCATTCCCGTCGAAATGCTGTGGATGTTGTAATGAGCAGTTAATGAAGGGAGACCCGCACGTGCGGAAAAGTGTCACCTTCTCATGAGCTGTGAACTATTCAGCTGCATAGTTTGCCGGTTCTGCTACTTTTGTCCTCCCCCTCCCTCCTCCCCCTTCCCCAGCCTACTAAAGCACCCAAGGCCGTCCCCTCAGCCCAGCCCTGGCTAAGACCAAATGTCTTGTGGGCCATCTCAATCCTGCATTGTTCGCATTCTGCAGCGTTCAGCCAGATTTGATTGATCTGTGATCATCGGGGAGGAAGGTGACACAAAACATCAGATGTATTATTCCCGAGATCTGTGCAGACTTGTTTTATGGAGGTTTATGATGTAGTCTGTATTGCCCCAGGAGCAGCCCACCATCCCCAAGAGATGAGGAGATCCTATTATCTTACCTGTGCTGTACTTTGCATTTCTGGAATTGTAAAATCTCATGTTTCCATTTGGGAGATTTTTTTTTTTTTTTTAGGATAATGGGGGGGGTCACATGTGGTGGGGTAAATACAGGTAGACATCTGTGCATTGGTTGTATTGCCAGGACCTGCCTGCTGTTTCTTGCCCAGCTAACAAACGCCATCCATCTGTCTTCCCAGAAAATTTTGCTAACTAAATAATTCCTAGCCCCTAGTACCTGAAACATGTTGGACTTGACAGTATTGTGCAGCTGATTCATGATGCAGGACCTTAGACTGATTTCTGCTAAGGAGGGCATTGTGGGAAGATAGTCCCGAATTCAGACTATGGTGTCAATTCGCTAACGTTTACCACAGTCACGTGACTCATTTGCATAAATTACTGCATGCAGTAATTTTTTTTTTTTATATGGTATTTACCAAAAAAATGGGCCCGTAAATATTGCAAAAAAAAAAACGTGGTAAGCTCTTAAAGTGACTGTAAAGCTTCATGTTTTAAATAACAAACATGTCATACTTACCTCCACTGTGCAGTTCATTTTGCACAGTGTGGCCCCGATCTTCCTCTTCTGGGGTCCCCCGGCGGCTCTAGTAGCTCCTCCCCACATCGTATAACCCCCAAGGAGAAGCGCTCTCCTGGAGGGTTACCTTGCCCGAGTCCAGCATTTCCATCTACTGTATAGAATGCCGGACTCGGCCCCACCCCCTGGTCCTGCGTCATTGGATTTGATTGGCAGCAGCGGGAGCCAATACTAGAAGAAGTTTTTTCACCTTAATGCAGAAAAAAACACAAGGGTTTACAACCCCGTTAAGTTCAATGTACAAATAGAACAGAGAGAAAAAAACCACGCAATATTTATTACCAGGGTTTTGCTGGCGGTATCGCATGCGGTATGGTCCCACCTCCAGTAGCGGGCGATATTTTCATGCGGTACTTTATCGCATTTAAATGGTTGTTAAAAAGCAGGCTGGGGGAGCCAGCCGCCACGTCCTTAACCACTTGACGACCAACCGCCGTCGTTATACAGCGGCAGGTCAGCTCTCCTGCGCGAATCGGCGTAGTTCGATGTCCGCCAGCGACCCACATAGTACAGAGGCAGTAGATGCCCTGCTGACAGCTGAATGTAAAGAAAACATGTCGGCAATTAAAAAAAAAAAAAACCACGTGGGGTCCACCCCAAAAGCCATACCAGACCCTTATCGGAACATCCAGCCCGGCAGGTCAGGAAAGGGAGGAACCATACCAGGCCACATGCCCTCAACATTGTACCCTTACTCATTCACCAAAAAGAAATAAAAACACACACACAGTTTTTGACAAATCCATTATTAAAAAATAAATGAGTCATCCGTTGTTTAGGACGTGGCGGGTGGCTTCTCGGCCCGCACCTTAGCAACCAGCTCAGTGAGATAAATTACCAAATGAAAATATGCGGTAATTACCACATCATTGAAACTTTATCGCACAATTCTTTGTGAATTGCACATTTGTTTCCGCATGTGTTATTTTATCACATTTTTTCAGCGTTATTTAACTCTTAGTGAATTGACTCCTAAAAGGTTATCTGTTCCAGTCTTCATGTAGACTTATTACGATAGGAAAGCATGCCCCGTGTCCAAGGAGGGTGGGTACAGGCAGGATAGAGCCCGTCCACTTTTATTATTCTGAATGCTAAATGTGTGCATCGGAAGCCCCATCTCTAGGGTGAAATGCGTCAGTTGAGGGTCACAGGTCCAGCGTCCAGTGTGCACATCCAGAACAATAAAGTTTTAGAAAAATTATGACATTGTCATTGTATGACCGGACTTTGTAATTGAAACTTATTGCGGACATGGCCAAAATTATAGACAGATGAATGAACTCCACCCCCTCCTGCCCCTTGAGTCTCCTCCCTATTGGTCTACAAAGCTGTTCCCCAAACTAAAGCTATATACACATATGGGGTCTCTCTTTTCTAGAGATTACCCCCACACTACTTTTTTTTTTTTTTTTTTTTCTGTCCTCAGATTCCCTCAGTCTGATGGCCAGCATCATTCAACCCACTTTCTCTAAGCGCAGGTCATCCTGGACCCGCCCGTGGCCTGTGATTGGACAGTGAAAGGAGAAGCGGCAGACTTATGGGCTCATCTCTCTGTCGCTGTGCTCTCTCTTCCTATCAGCATGCTTCAGCACATGTACCTATTGGCTCCTTTGTGCTCTCCTCCCTCTCCCAGTCCTGAGCTCTGCTGTACAGGGCCTGCAGAAAGCTGATACCAGGTTAGATTCAGGTGAAGGGAGTATTACTTGCTGGTGGTGGTGTTAGGGGGTTGCACCGTAAGAGTAGTTTTTTCTAATTCCCGAAGTTCAGCTTTAAAGTAGACCTGTCACTTTGCCTATTCTAAGGGAATAAGTAGGTTCACCTGATGGCACCTGCCCCCTCCGGTACTTACCTTATCGTTTGGTGGGAGGGGGGTGCACTGAAAGGGTAGATTTTGTCTAATTCTTGGAGTTCAGCTTTAAAGTAGACCTGTCGCTTTGCCCATTCTAAGAGAATACGCAAGTTCATCTGATGGCCCCTGCCCCCTCCAGTACTTACCTTACCATTCCCATTTGCCAGCTGGAACCCGGTGAGATATTCAGTATTTCTGGGTATGGAGTATGATGTGACCTTCTCCCCTTTCCTCCCACAATGCAGTGCTCACCACCTGAGCGGCCAGTCGCCAGGCTAGGTCATGGTCACATGAGAAGAGATGTCCTCAGTTGCGTGCAAGCTCTGACATGGAGCTTACACAGAGCGGGGGAAGGGAAGTGCCTGTAGCAGAGAACCTAGACTGTCAAGAGAACCTGTTACTTTGTTTGAATCTCGGTGAAATGAAGATTGTACAGAAGCAGCGTTGAATTTATGGAAAGGGAACGCCTCAGCTTTAAGGTCGGCCATGTATGAATTCCCCGACTGCGTTCGAGGCCGCGCGGATTACTTTCCTGTAGAATGCGCGTCCCATCATCCGATCTCATTACATGGTGTGTTATGGCGGATTACATCCCCCAGTGAAGGTATGCCACACTGACAGCTGCCGTCTGTACGCTGCTCTCTTAATCCCCGGCATGGATACGTTAACACTTCGCTGACCCCGAGACTGCTGAGCCGGCAGAGTGTGCGGGGTGACCGAGAGAGGAGAAGGGGGGCAAAACCAGCACCTACCTAGTCATTGAATACTCATTCATAAAGCAGTGAAGTGACCTCCACGCAAATACTGCGGAAATACTTAGAGCATGAAAAGCGAAAACCTTTTTTTTTTTTTTTTTTTTTTTTTTTTTTTTTTTACATTTTTGAAAGGAAATGCCGGCGATTATTCTACTTATATTTTATCTTCCTTGGTTCCCCCACTCCCCCCTTATCAACATTCTAATAAAATAAAAAAAAAAAACCTTTTAATTTTCATTACATTATTTTATAACCCGTGATTCGTTGTCAACAGAATTGGTGTCCCCATTGGCAGAATTCTCTCACTTCCTGTTGTGGTGACAGCTGTAAAATGTTGAGTTTCCCTTACTTTCTGTAGCAGAGACAATGATCCGCAAGGCAAATTGGGAGGATAAATTCCCAAAGCGGGGACACGGACAGCAATAAAAACCTGACAGGGGCTCTAACCCTTTCCCACTCCATCCAAAACTAAAGAAAACTTTTGGATTTACACCCACTTAAACTTTTCCTGCAGAAAGTGCTGATCCAGACTCATTGCTGCTCACCTAAACTTGTTGTAAACCCTTCCAGTGAAGTGACTGGCCTCAGGTGATACCCAGAGATCTATCAAATCCTCCTACACAAGTTGTACCTGTTTATCTGCAGTCTTCTCTTTGTTCCAGAATTTTTAAAGCTTGTCTGAGCTGTCAGAATTAAGGGGGCAGAGAGCTGAAGTTACAATTGCAGAGATCATTGAGGAGAGCTCTGACAGCTGATTGGAGGGAAGGGACACACCCCTCCTCCTCACTGCACACAGGAACAGAGCTGAGGCTGTCAAACACAGGCTGTGTGCTGGAGCTCCCTCCCCTGTTACCTTTTTTCTCTTGGTGTCAGGAAAACTTGTCAGAAGTGATTCATGCAGAGGAATGCAGCAGCAGATGTTAGTGCTCTGGACTGAGACAAGTACACACTATAAAGGGATTTGCTTTAAGCCTAGGCGTGTGGTCACATGATCGCAGCTGAAGGCGATTATCAGCCAATCTCATACTCCGATAGAGATCACATGACAAAATGCCTGCGCTGTAGGTTAAGTAAGCAGCACTGGAGGGATCTATAAGCAGGATTTTCTCCAGGAAAGGTATTTCAGGCTTTATATTAATCCATCACTACGTGACTGCAAACACAGCTGGGTTAATATTTGAGCGGAGTTCCTCTTTAAATGTATTTTAAAGTCACATTTTTTTTATCCGCTTCCCATAATGCCCTGCACTCCAGAGCTCACTTTGAGGGGGTCATTCCTCTGAGTGGTGAGATTTAACTTTTCCTGGATGAGCGAGCGTGCGCCCGGCGTTTGCTGGAAAATTGTTTATTTTTACTCATTTACGCGGCTTCCTTTTTGGCGAGTTTTTTTTTCCCAGGATTACGCTGAATCGGCGTTTGTGGCCGCACAGCCGTATACTGCGCGGTTTGTTTTTCCAGGCTGCAGATCCGAACCGTACAATCTAAACAGGAAACGCAGCGCTGAGCGCGAACACATGCTGAAATCTATCTGGAGCTTACCCTCCCCCCCCCCCCCCCGGCCTGATTGGTTTGTTTGGACTTGGACGCATGAATGTAAACACATCGGGCGGAGGCACCTACGTACAAAAATGGTTGCATTGCTTGCACTACACATATTACATATCGCCACATGCAACCAGAGTGAGATGCGATCGTTCTAGGTCTGTTATTCATGGTTTACTCCAAACTGATGACCTGTAGAGCGTCCCCTTTGGAAAATTTAGCGTACCAGCATTTGTTGCCGTTTCATGGACACACGCAATTTCTTTTTGAAAATTATTTTTATTTCATTATCGACGTAGTACAAATATGACACTTGTCAAGTGACAAGACAATATTAACAAATAAAAAAATAAGAGTTCAACACACGCAATTTTAAAGCTTGACATGTTGGTTATCTCTTTACTTGGCGTAACCTCATCTTTTAAATTGGGTAATATATTGCGCTTGTGTGCACTAAAATTATTATTATATTTTTTTTTTTTTTTTTTTTTTATGAAAGCGTTGGCTTGGTAAACCATTGATACCATGTAGGTCTAAAATCTGCATTTTTTTTTTTTTTGCAAAAAAATGCTAACAGCTCTGGCAGCAGAGGGGTTAAGTCTCCTTTTTCCTGTTTTGGGTCCATCGTCCTACCAGCCACTTGAAGTGAAGGGAATTTTGATGGCCATTGTTATGGTTTACTGCAGATTTCAGTTTCGATATACAGTATCCTGGCTTGTCAGTCAAGGTATGATGTTGTGATGGGTGGGGCAGATCAGTAATCTCTTGGCCTGGCAGTCAAGCTATAAGGTAATGGTAGGTGGGACATGAGTCTCCCAGCCTTGTCAGTCAAGCTATGACATCATGGTGGGCGATACAGATCAGGAACCTCCTGGACTGGCAGTCAAGGTATGATGTCATGGTGGGTGAGTCAGATCAGGGGTTTCTGGGCCTGGTCAGTCAAGGTATGATGTCATGGTGGGGGAGAAAGATCAGCAGCCTCCTGGCCTGTCATTCAAGATTTGGTGTCATGATGGGAGGGGCAGATCTGGAGTCTCTGGGCCTGGTCAGTCAAGGTATAATGTCATTGGTGGGTGGGACAGATCTGGGATCTCCTGGTCTGGTCAGTCAAGTTATGATGTTATGGTGGGTGGGACAGATCTGGAGTCTTCTGCCCTGTCAGTCAGGTATGATGTCAAGGTGGGTGAGACAGATCACATCAGTACTCTCCTGGCCTGTCGGTTGAGGTATAACGTCATGGTGGGTGGGACGGATCAGGAGTCTCCTGGCCTGCCAGACAAGCTATGATGTCATGGTGGATGGGATAGATCAGGAGTCTCCTGGTCTTTCACTCAAGGAATGATGTCAATATGGGTGGGACATGAGTCTCCTAGCCTTGTCAGTCAAGGTACGATGGGGAAGTTACACCTGAATGGAAAACTGAACATTAAGGCTATGGGGGTACCTCATCCTTACTAGACTTTACAGAAATAGATAACCGACAGGATGGATTATAGTGGTTCCAGACAGGAACTTTTTACACCAATTAATTAAAAATACATTTATTATAACAAAGTTTATACATAGAAAAAAACACATAAAAACATCCAATTCAATCTGAGGTTCAATACAATAGTTACAAAAAGTATCACAGAGAAGGTTGACGCGTTTCACTTATTAGCTTCTTCAGAACCGATTACTCAGTGATTAGTAACATCGATTTTGGATCTATGTGGGACGTCTCTTGTGGCAGATGAGTTGTTTCTTTTTGACAACTGCGTTCAGGTGCCTTATATATTATCTCTTTGGGGTTGGAACCCTGTCGGCCAACTATACTGAGCCATTATATATTCTACAGCAGAGGGGCTACAGTGTACCAGCAATCCTGCATCGGTTCATCTATTGATTCCCCCCTCTTTTTGACATGGGCATATCGATTCCTTAGAGGTGGAGTAGGTGAAGCTATCTTGTGTTTCTATTATGAGGTTCTGATGTTACTAATCACTGAGTAATCTTTTCTGAAAAAGCTAATAAGTGAAACGCGTCAACCTTCTCTGTGGTACTTTTTGTGACTATTGCATTGAACCTCAGATTGAATTGCATGTTTTTATGTGTTTTTTTTCTATGTATAAACTTTGTTTATAAGAAATGTATTTTTAATTAATTGGTGTAAAAAGTTCTTCTCTGGTACCACTATAATCCATCATGTCTGTTCTCTATTTCTGTAAGGGGAAGTTACACCGTCGGTGATCTGGCCCCTAAGGTGCACAGGGGCCACCGGTCGTTCATGATATGGGTACATTGAGCCCTGGCAATGCTGCTTTCAGTAACATTGATGAGCAGCTGATGCTTTGATTGCAGTAAGAAGAGTGGAGATGAGAAATTTCTGCTGGGGCAGCTCTCTAGTGTGCATTACAGGAAGGAGGTCCATGGTACTAGATACAGCTGCGGAGCAGATCCAAGATGTCGGCACAACCCCCCCTCCCCCCCCCCCTACACCGAGGTGTGTAATCTGAGAGTTGTGTGCTCAGTGAGGGCTCAGGTCACGAGAAGGAGCCGTACAGTGTATGGACGTGGTCGGGGGATTTCCCTGTGTTCGGACTGCATCCATGAAATGACATCTGGCTCTCTGAGTCACCGCTGGCTTCGCCGCACATGGAAATGTTTTAGTCTCTCGGCGTACTGTACAGAAACCATGTGGAGCCGCAGTTGACTTGACTTTGATCAGCACTTTGGATATTTTCCTCGGTCACTGATCGCTCTGTGCATCTGGAATACATAGCGGGTTTTGTCCGCATTGTAAAGCCCCACTCCAGGCAGGAAATAAAAAATGACCCTTGCAGTGTGCCCCTTTCCCCCAACCCCACATTGCAAGGGTTAAATGCTTGTTAGATCTAGGAGCAGAGGAAACTCTTATACTTACGCTATTCCTCGCTCTGGCAGGCGTACGGTCCTCCAAAACCTCTTCTCAACAGTGTTCTGGCCAAAAGTCACACTCTGATGTCATCTTCTACAATGCAGTACCAATAGCCCTACATTGTAGGTAATATACCACTCCAGGTAGCAATCCAGGGAAGTCACCTCCCCTGCGCCGGGTGGGTGCTGGCTCTGTATGCAAGATGCAAGCAAATGAAAAAAGATCTGGATAGCCGTGCTCTATGACTAAGCACCAGTAAAGAGGCGTGAAACGCGTCAGCCATTCATCTGTGACTCCGTATGCTGTTTGTGCTGCTTTCCATTCAGTAAAGACATCACTTGGAGTGCGGCTATCCAGATGTTTTTTTGTTAGCCCTGCATTGTACATGAGGATAATGAGCCCCTTCCAACCAGAAGGCCGCAGTGAGAAATAAGGCAAGTATTCTAGGCTATTCCTCAACCCTCTAGACCAGTGGTTTTCAACCACTGAGCCGTGGCCCACTGCTGAGCTGCAGCCTCCCCTCTCTCAGGCCTTCAGTCAGCTACAAATCATTTAACCTCCCACTAGTGCCCCCCAACCTCCCAAAGTGGCCCACGTGCCCCCAGGCCCTCTGAGAGTTCCATAGTGGCCTCCAACCTCATCCCTTAGATCAGTGGTTCTCCACCACCAGGCCGCAGCCTCCACTCTCCTAGACCTCCAGCCAACTACAAATCACTTAACCTCCCACTGTGCCTTCCAACTTCCATAGTGCTCCTCAACCTCCCAAAGTGGCCCACAGTGCCCCAAGGCTCTCTGGGAACCATCAGGTTCCATAGTGGACCCCACCCCAACCTCATCCCCTAGATCAGTGGTTCTCCACCACCAGGCCACAGTTTTTCATCTTCAAGGCCTCCATCTAGCGGCAAATCTCTTAACCTTCTACAATGCCTCCCATCTTTCCATAGTCTCCCCACCCCCATAGTGGCCCACATTTCCCCTCAGGCCCCTTAAGAGCTCTTCAGCTTCACATTATTTCCCATCCAGCCTGCTTCAGAGCCTCCAGCCCTCCACAGTGCCCCCTAAGAGCCCTTGGGATCCATAGTGCCTGCATCCTCTCACACTGGCCTCGAGCCTCCAACAGTGCTTTCCAGAAACCTCATCCCCTACAGGGCCACTAAGTCTATTACCGAGTCCCCTAACCATTTCCAGAATCCCCATCCCCTCCACAGTGCCCCCCCAGCCTGTTGTAGAGCCATCGGCCCTCCGTAGTGCTCCTAAGACTCCTACAGTGACCCCCCCCCCCCCAAACCTCCCACCATGCCCACCAGCCCCCCACAGGCCGAGATGTTCCAAGTATAAATCAGCCTAGGGTGACAACACGTACTGTACTGTATCTAAAAAAGAGCAGTGTTGTCACCCTAGGACAGAAAGTGTGTTACTGGCAGGATCACCAGGTGAAAATAAAGGAAAGAAGGCTGAAAAAAAAAATAATGCAGCCACTGCATCTAAGGACTGGTGTTTAGATTTTATCACCTGCATGGTCCCAATGTTGTAATAAGAGTTGCAGTGTCAGCACTCCTCTACACACTAAAGCCTTTAATGCTGAAGTTTAATCTGCTTATATTTATTTCAGGTATTTTTATAGTGCTGTCAACTTGAGCAGCACTTTACATATTATACATTCACATCAGTCCCTGCCCTGAGAGCTTACAATCAAAGGTACCTACCCCACATACACATACCAAGGCCATTTCACCTACCAGCATGTCTGTGGGAGGAAAGGGGATTACCCACAGAAAACCCACTCAAGCACTGGGAGAGCATACAAACTCCATGCAGATAGTGGCTAGAATTTGAACTGAGAACCCCAGTGCTACAAGGCAGAAGTGCTAACCACTGAGCCACTGTGTATTTTGCTGTCCCTGGGTCCTCCCCCCCCCCCCCTCACCAACATGCTAATGACCGTTTTAAGTAAAATCTTTCCATTTTTATTACTTATTTTAGACCCTGTGATGTCATCAGTGGGCATCTGTGCTTCTCTATGCAATGCAAGCAGATTATGGCTGGTGGGAGGGGCCTGCAGGGTGCTGTGCAAAGCTTTCTGAAAACATCACAGCGCCTGGCCTCAGTGCTCCTCAAGAGCCCCCAGTCCCGATGCAAGCGGTGGGAGGAGTTGTGCAAAAATCACAATGCATTGATGGGTGTGTCTGGAGGAGTGGGCGTTCCTAGACTGACTGTTTTTGCATGCAGGAGACAAAAAGTTGGGAGGGGAAGAGAAGGGCAATAACCATAGTGTAGATTGGAGTAATTTTCCAAAAGTGTCACTTTAACCCTTTCATGCCTAAGCCTATTTCTGACATTTGTTGCTTACAAGTTAAAATCTGTGTTTTTTCTAGAAAATTACTTAGAACCCCCAAACAATATATATATATTTTTTTTTTTTTTCTTGCAGAGACCTTCGAGCATAAAATGTGAATCATTGCTATATTTAATGTCACACGGTATTTGTGCAGCAGTCTTTCAAACGCAATTTTTTGGGGAAAAAATACACTTTCATGTATTAAAAAAAAACTAAACAGTAAAGTTAGCCCAATTTTTTTGTATAATGTGAAAGATGATGTTACGCCGAGTAAATAGATACCTAACATGTCATGCTTTGAAATTGCACACACTCGTGGAATGGCAACAAACTACAGTACCTATAAATCTCCATAGGCAACGCTTTAAAACATTTCTTACGGTTACCAGGTTAGAGTTACAGAGGAGATCTTTTTCTTTCTCACTCTGATGATCGCGGTGATACCTCACGTGTGATTTGAACACTGTTTGCATTTGCGGGCGCGACTTGCGCATGCGTTTTTTTTGTTTTGTTTTGTTTTTTTTTTCCTCACAAGAAAAGTTTTATTGAACGTAATAAAGTTGTGTTTACAACACATTCAGCAATTCAGTCAAAGTTAGCGCCATGACCTCAATATGCAACTGATTGACATGGGTTGTAGGTAGGGTATGGGTCATGACATCAAGGGTGGAGGGAGACTTTTTAACATAAAAATTTGTAAAAGAGCATAAACATTGCAGGAACAATCAATGATATGACCACTGTATGTAGCAGCATCTGATTCTGGTCAAGTATTAGCAGTAGTGATGATAGTGATGATAGTACCATTGGGACCAATATCATCAGGTCCAACCATGGAGGCAGTAGAATCAATAGACTTAACCATTGTTTGTTCAGGAGCGTTCCTAACTGAATGTAATGGGAAGATGCGTTTTTTCTTTGCTGCGCGAGCACACGGGGGCGCTTTAAAATTAAAAAAAAAAAATAAATAAATTTTTTTTTTTTACATTGTCCCTTTAAAAGATAATTACATTTCTGATCACTTTTATTGCTGTCACAGGAAATGTAAACATGCCTTGTGACAGTAATAGCTGGTGACAGGTACACTTTATGGAGAGATCAGGGGTCCCTCCTTTGCACTTAAAAGTATTCAAATCTCCAAAATCAGCGATTCTGAAAACTGTCATTATTTTCAAATCGGCGCCATTGGCAGCCGAGGAAACCTGAAGTGACTTTGTGACGTTGCTTCCGGGATTGTACATCGGAAACCCGATCAAAGCCGAATCCGGGTTTGTTCGGGTCTCAGCCTAGGCAGCGGACGCACCGGCTAGTGGCTCGGGTCTCCTGGTGGCATGGGAGGCCTGGGGGGATAACAGCCGAGCGGCTTCTAGCTAAAAAGCCCACCGCTTGCTCTAAAATGATACTGGGGTGAAGCCTGCAGCTGCAGGCATCGCCACGGTTTAACCTCTTCAAGCCATGAACGCAAACTTGCGTACGGTCGGCGTGAAGGGGTTAATGGAAAAAATAAAAAAGCATAAAGATAAAATAGAGCTTAGCATGACAGTCAGGTAGCCTCTGAGATCAGACACACAACCAGCATGCCTTGCCTTGGCCACTGGTAAGGTAGCGGAGGTCTACTAGAAGCAGGGAAGGGAACCACTGTCACTGGAAAGCCAAAGCCATGGTTGGCACACCAGAAGCAAGGTTGCTTTGAAACGCATTCCAGTTCCAGCTCCAGCATTTCCTACTACATAGGGTGGCTTCTTTCCCTGGGCCTTGTGTTCCATCCATGGCTTTGGCTTTCCGATGACAGCGGTTCCCTGCTTCCAATCCACCTCCGCTCCTTTGCTGTTGACCAAGGCATCCTGATTGCCTGTCTGATCTTTGTCCCAGAGGCTACCTGACTTGCTGAGCTCTATTTTATCTTTGTGAGTGCTTTTTTATATTTTCTATTAAAATTGCACTTTACATGCTACACTCTTGTTATTGGGCTTCTCTCCCCCTCCAAACTTTTTATCTCCCGCAGCCACACAGCACACCCATGCTGGAATGAAGCAGCACTTCCAGAGTTAGATTAGTCGTGTGTTGCTACCCGCAGCATCTAGCTTACATAAGCTTCATCTGACATTTGGTTTTGTATTGTATCATACAGTTTTATATTACTTCACACTGTAAATTCACATCTAGCTCACCAGGACACCGATTTCTGACCGGCACATCTGTGTATGGGGGTGGTTACAGTTCCAGGGGTTGGTGCGCTGTGATTATTCAGGGTGTTTTCACTTTTGATGTTTTTGCATGCAGACCACCCTTGGTAAAGCACACGTGATGCTGAGCTTCCATGATTGAAAGAACTGAAATTGAATGAATGAAAGGGGCGGGTCAGCCAGGAAATGAGGCGGAGCTCCATCTGACTTGCTGCGGCTTCTAATGCACATTGTGAGAAGCTCACAGTGTGCGGTGAAATCAGAGTAAGCCATTTCAGTCCAGGAGAGGAGCCGGTACAACTGTGCAAGACTGGGAAGGCCGGAGGTCAGATTTGTTATATCAGACTTCCCTCTTCTAGATTTAGTGCTAGAGGTCTCCTTTAATTCTTGCACCTGTATGCATGCCAGTGGCTTCCTGAACAGTAACAATATTTCTTTTGTTTTCTGTTTTTTTACAGGAAGGGGGTTCTTCTTGCCGTTAATACGGCGTTGTCCTATTAATTTAATATCAGTGTGTTGTGCGGTGTCGTACAGTCTGTCTGTTGTTTGTCTGTGGACTGAGAGCCTCCAGCCGCTCCTTCCTGCCCTGCTCTGGGCTGTCCTAAGTAAACAATCAGACAGAGAGCCGAGTGTTCCTCCCTCCGCCGTCCCTCATACACTTCATATCCCATATTCCCCCAGCTGTGTGTAAATTCCTTCTGAATGATTGATGTGCCAAGACTGGCCTGGGGTTGGTGGGGGGGATCACCAAGAGACCCCGACTCCCCCCACTAGACCAGGAATAGAGCGAATGTCTGGAGAGTAATCCTTTCCGTTTGTCTCTTTTCTAGTGAATGTTGAGAAGATTGAAATTAAAGTCTTGCCGCATAAGAAGAAGGAGAAGAACGCAGACTGTTGTTTTGAGGTATCAATGTGGCGAATAAACATTTCTCTAATGCCGGATCCATTTACATCAGTCTCTTCACCAGAGGAGCTTACACTCTAATGTCCCCCCACAGTCGCACATTATTATTATACATTAATATTGCTCTGACATATACCGCAGTGCTGTACAGAGAACACTGAGACAGTCACATCAGTCTCTGCACCAGAGGAGCTTACACTCTAATGTCCTCTCACAGTTACACACTATTATTATTATTATTATACATTCATATAGTACTGACATATTCCATGGTGCTGTAGAGAGAACACTGAACCAATTGCGTCCGTTTCTGCACCGGAAGAGTTTACACTCTAATGTCCCTACTTCACTGTAATTGAAGGGGCCCTTGTTCGGGGGGCAGGGCTATGACACCCTGTACTCAGTTTGTCCTCAGTCTTCTGGTTTGGGTGACACTGGGCATCATCCATCCTGGAAGACTGAGGATATCTTGTGGCAGAGCAGAGGTACAGCGGGGTACTCCCCCACAATCTCACACTATTATTATAAATTTATATAGCTCTGACATATACCACAGTACTGTATAAGGAACACTGAGACAGTCACATCAGTCTCTGCACCAGAGGAGCTTACACTCTATTGCCCCCCACAATCACACACTACTATTATTATTATTATTATTATTATTATACATTAATATAGCTCTGACATATACCACAGTGCTGTACAAGGCAGACTAAGCAAGTCACATCAGCCTCTGCACCAGAGGAGCTTACACTATAATGTCCTCTCACAGTCACACACTATGATTATACATTGATATAGTCCTGACATATTCCATGGAGCTGTAGAGAGAACACAGCCAATCGCATCAGTTTCTGTACCAGAGGAGCTTACACTCTAATGTCCCCACCACACTGTAAGTGAAAGTGCCCTTGCTCATGGGACAGGGCTATGACACCCTGTACTCACAGTCTGTCCTCAGTCTTCTGGGTTGGGTGACACTGGTCATCATCCATCCTGGAAGACTAAGGACATCTTGTGGCAGAGCAGCGGTACTGCGGGGTACTCTGACATTAAGCTTTAAGTTTATTTAGTGTGTACCAGGTGCATGCACAGGCATCGCACACGCCTAGTTTTGTCAACAGACCAAGATTTCAAGTATTTTCAACAAATCCAGGCTTGTATAAATCTGGTGATCTGAACGTGTTTGCTCAGCATCTCCCCCGGGGCGATCAGGTTGGTGTTAGCAGAGGGGGTCACTGACCCTTCCATCACAGGGATTCGGGGCAGTTCTGTATACAGGCCTTCCCTTCCTTGTTATTTAACCTTGGCCGACTAGTCGGGGGATGACGTTCTACGGTGGTTGTTAAACTGGATGAGCTGCATTCTGTGTTGAACAGCTTATCTGACACCAGAACACATTCATAGTCCAAAAATACTTCTGCATTGTATCTTTGTCTATCCATGCAGAAAGAAAAAGTAAAAAGTGTTTGTAAATTTTAATAAATAAAATAATAAAAAATTACCTAGATTAAGGTTTGATCTGGGTCAGTGCCAGGTTTTGTGTTTGGGTCAAGTAAGTGTCAGGGTCAGTTTATTTTGAGCAGAATTTTTTTTTGTTTTGTTTTTAAATTGGCATCAGTGTCAGTTTGTGTTGGTATGTTTTATGTAGGACAAAAAAAAAAAAAAAGCAAAATGCGCACTATTACTTCTGGGGTGTACTACGGGTACTAACAAAAAAATAACATACTCATACAGTGCATCCAAAAAGTATTCACAGCGCTTCACTTTTCCACATCTTGTTATGTTACAGCCTTATTCCAAAATGGATTCAATTGATTATTTTCCTCAAAATTCTACAAATAAAACCCCATAATGACAACGTGAAAAAAGTTTGTTTGAAATCTTTTCAAATTTATTAAAAATAAAAAATGAAAAAAATCCCATGTATTCACAGCCTTTTCTCAATACTTTATTGAAGCACCTTTGGTACCAATTACAGCCCCAAGTCTTTTTGAGTATGATGCTACAAGCTTGGCACACCTATTTTTGGGCAGTTTCTCCCATTCTTCTTTGCAGGACCTTCAAGCTCCATCAGGTTGGATGGGGAACGTCGGTGCACAGCCATTTTCAGATCTCTCCAGAGAAATTCAATCAGAATCAGGTTCAGGTCTGGGCTCTGACTGGGCCACTCAAAGACATTTACAGAGTTGTCCCGTAGCCACTCCTTTGTTATCTTGGCTGTGTGCTTAGGGTTGTTGGCCTGTTGAAAGATGAACCTTCGACCCAGTCTGAGGCCCAGAGTGCTCTGGAGCAGGTTTTCACCAAGGATGTCTCTTTACATTGCTGCATTTATCCTTCCCTCGATCCTGACTAGTCTCCCAGTTCCTGCTGCTGAACAACATCCCTACCACCATGCTTCATTGTAGGGATGGTATTGGCCAGGTGATGAGTGGTGCCTGATTTCCTCCAGACATGACACTTGCCATTCAGGTCAAAGAGTTCAATCTTTGTTTCATCAGACCAGAGAATTTTGTTTCTAGTGGTCTGAGAATCCTTCAGGTGGCAAACTCCAGGTGGGCTGTCATGTGCCTTTTACTGAGGATTGGCTTCCATCTGGCCACTCTACAATACAGGCCTGATTGGTGGAGTGCTGCAGAGATGATTGTTCTTCTGGAAGGTTTTCCTCTCTCCACAGAAAAACACTGGAGCTCTGTCAGAGTGACCATCAGGTTCTTGGTCACCTCCCTGACTAAGGCCCTTCTCTCTGATCGCTCAGTTTGGCCGGGTGGTCCGCTCTATGAAGAGTCCTGGTAGTTTCAAACTTTTTCCATTTACAGATGATGGGGGCCACTGTGCTCATCGGGACCTTCAATGCTGCAGAAATTTTTCTGTACCCTTCCCCAGATCTGTGCCTCCATACAATCCTGTCTCGGAGGTCTACAGACAATTCCTTGGACTTCATGGCTTGGTTTGTGCTCTGATATGTACTGTTAACTGTGGGACCTTATATAGACAGGTGTGTGACTTTCCAAATCATGTCCAATCAACTGAATTTACCACAGGTGGACTCCAATCAAGTTGTAGAAACATCTCAAGGAAGATCAGTGAAAACAGGAGCTCAATTTTCAGTGTCATGACTAAGGCTGTGAATACTTATGTACATGGGATTTTTTTCGTCTTTGATTTTTAAAGGGGTTGTAAAGGTTCACGTTTTTTTCACCTTAATGCATCCTAAAAAACATCTGACAATACCGCCCCCCCAGCCCCGCCATTTTACTTACCTGAGCCTGTTTGCCCCCGATTTCCTCTTCGCCGCTCAGCCTGCCCGTTGATTGGCTAGAGTGGATGTATTGAAAGCAGCGCTGCTGTAAATCACATCCAATGATGCGGCACACCGGGGGGCGGGGCCGAGTGATACATTCAACAGCTATAGCCGCCGGCTGTATCATGGGAGGGCGCCCGCAAGAACTAAACACCATGTGAAAGAGCTCACATGAAGGTGTTTAGTTCTTGCGGGGAGGAGCCAAGAGAGCTGCCGAGGGACCCCAGAAGACCAGGATCGGGGCCACTCTGTGCAAAACGAGCTGCACAGTGGAGGTAAGTATGACATGTTTGTTATTTAAAAAAAAAAAAGAAAATTACCTTTACAACCCCTTTAATACATTTGCAAAGATTTCAAACAAACTTCTTTCACATTGTCATTATGGGGTATTGTTTGTAGAATTTTGAGTAAAATAATAAATTTAACCCAATATGGCTGTAACATAACAAAATGTGGAAAAAGTGAAGCGCTGTGAATACTTTCCGGATGCACTGTATGTGGTATCATTGCAATTGTCAGGACCAGGAGAATTTATTTTGGGTTGTTCTTTGGTGGTAGGTTATGGTAGTAACAAGACATATACAGCTGAATTTAAAAAAAAAAAAAAAAAAAAAAAAAAAAAAGATATTTTTTACTATTTTGGGCCAGTTTTCCTTTGGTAATAAAAAAAAAAAAAGATCAGGAGATATCCTTTGAGAAAATGAATTATTCCCACGCTACCTGTGGCTATAGGGATGAGGATACTAGGCTGCTGCAAACACCCAGTTGGTCAACCAAAACCAACACAATAAATAGAATAAAAATCAATAATTGGTGTTGCATTCTAGGTAGTAACTAAAATAACAGTGATATATAGAAAGTGTTGTAAAAACCCAAAGTAGATAAAAGGTGGACGCATCTCAGATCAAGTCCTAAATTCTAATCAAACAATAGTGTAAACAACCTATATACATTCTAATATATAAAGTGCAAGTGATGAAAGTGACAAAAGTGACATATAATCTTCAGAGTGAGTAGATAAAGTGCATGTAAATAAAATTGTCCAAATATAGAACTCTTCAAGTGAATATAAAAGTACTCCAAGAGAATAGTGTCCATATAAACGAGTAAACTGAATTTGTGAAGTGCTGCTCCAGTTAGCACTCTGTGCGGAGAGTGTAAACAGTGTCTCAGTGGTTAATTTCTTCAGTAAATTGCACCTTTGGCAGATAGCTGGGGGTTTCCCGTCTGTGCAGGCTCAGCAATGCATGGAAACAAGGGGAAAGGTTTTCAGGTCCAGTGCTGATGTATAAAAGGAAAGAAAGGGGGGCCCAGATCGTGAAGTATGTTGAAACTTGAATTTATTAAATTAAAATAACAGCCCGTTTGGTACTCCCATTAAAACATTAACAAACAAACACAGCACCATGAACGGTGCCTATCTGTTCCAATGTGTAGCATCGCGGTTACGTGACTTCTTCAGGGAATGATTGACTGTGACGCTACACATTGGAATAGATAGGCACCAGAAGTGACGTCAGGTTGCGAGCTCACCGCTCGTGGTGCTGTGTTTGGTACTCACATTAAAACATAAACACAGCACCACGAGCGGCGAGCTTGCAACCTGATGTCACTTCTGGTGCCTATTTGTTCCAACGCGTAGCGTCACGGTTACGTGACTTCATCAGGGAATGATTGACCGTGATGCTACGTGTTGGGACAGATAGGCACTGGAAGTGACATCAGGTTTGCGAGCTTGCCGCTCGTGGTGCTGTGTTTGTTTATGTTTTAATGTGGATACCAAACGGGCTGTTATTTTAATTTAATAAATTCAAGTTTTAACTGACTTCACAATCTGGGCCCCCCTTTCTTTCCTTTTATACATCGGCACTGGACCTGGAAACCTTCCTCCTTTTTTCCATGCATTGCTGAGCCTGCACAGACGGGAAACCACCAGCTATCTACTACAGGAGTCTGGATTTTGTTGGATGCTATTTTAATCTTTCATGCTGTTACCTTACAGCGGTAAGGTAGGGGGCTAATTCACACAAAGGTGCAATTGCACTGAAGAAATCTACCACTGAGACACTCTGTACATTCTCTGCACAGAGTGCTAACTGGAGCAGCAATTTTACTTGTTTATATGGACACTATTCTCTTGGAGTACTTTTATATTCACTTGAAGAGTTCTATATTTGGACAATTTTAACTACGTGCACTTTTTCTACTCAGTCTAAAGATTATATGTCACTTTTGTCACTTGCACTTTATATATTAGAATGTATCTAGGTTGTTTACACTATTGTTTGATTAGAATTTAGGACTTGATCTGAGATGCATCCACCTTTTTATCTACTTTGGTTTTTACAACAGGAGATATCCTTTACTACCAAATGAAAGCCCTGAAAAAAAACCAAGGTATAATTCCACCTGGATGCACAAAGTAGTTGTGATGATATGTACAGTTTTGCTAACACATGTCAAAATGATAAAAATTGTGCTTAGGCTTTTAGATTTGTTTTACCCTTTAGGCGTGAAGGGTTTAAAGGAAAAACAATGTAGAAAATGTAACATCCCCCCCCCCACCCCCCCCCCCCCCCCCCCCATCAGGGATATGTGAATGCCGAGGGATCCCAAAGGAGAGTTTTAAAGCAGATTTTGGGATCACTCGGAACTCGCAAAGTCCAGCTACTGGTTATCTTCCAGAATTGATGGGTAACTATTAATTACTGTGTAAATCTTTCCTTTTTTTTTTTTTTTCCTATTTAGGTATTTTGGTCTGATTCCTCCGTATCGCTGGTAACTAAATCTTCAGCAGAAGTTTCAGAGCTCATATCTAAGGTAGGGGGATTAATTTTAATGACTGCAATACATTCTGGGGTCTATGTTTGGCACATCCACACAACAAATGTTTTATACAATCAGTACAAAAATTGCTGTACTTCCTCTATTATGTGTTGTTCCTATGTTGTCAGTGCCATCTACTGGCCACAATAAGTTTTTTTTTTTTTTTTTGTCTGATTTGATGTATTTCTAGAAAAAAAAACAATTTTGTCCACTAGGTGGTGCTGGCGAAATAGGAACTACATATATTAGAGAAACTACGTCAATTTTTGTCCTGGTTGTGCAAATGTTTGTCATGTCTGCACAGCAAATGTTGTATACATAGACTCCCTGTGTGTCAGTACCCATGCACCACCCTCCTATGTCTGCTCAGCTTGCTTTGCCATATGCTATGGAGCATCTAGAGCAGTGATGGTGAACCTCGGCACAGATGTTTTGGAACTACATTTCCCATGATGTTCATGCAGTGTAGTGGAGCATCATGGGAAATGTAGTTCCAAAACATCTGGGGTGCCAAGGTCACTGATATAGGATCTAGGGATGTCAGTCATCCTTCTATCCCTGCCTGCAGCATGCGCATGCTTTGCTGCTATCTATAGAGCTCCTAGGATTTGTGATGTTGGTAGAAGCTGACGATCGCCATTAGCGGTCCCTGCCCCCACCCCTTGGAGGTTTGGGAGGTAGAGAGGGTATAGTGGTCACTTGACCGCAACAAAAAAAACCTGTAAAAAACAGTATTTATGATTTTTAAAATGGAACTAAACCCTCCAATCCTTTACAGCCAAGCAAGCTGCCATATTGGCCTCTGTTTGATCTGCAGCTGCCATGGTGCTATACATGTTATTGGTTGTGACGCCAGCAATTTGATGGTTTGGTTGAGAGCACAAGCAACTGTGACAGTTATCATTCACGGCATGGCATGCCTTGATTGTCACAGTTTCGGGAAATTTTTAAAACTATGGGTTTAGTTTTAGTCTAAGTTTATTAAAGCGGAACTATAATGCATCTGAGCACCACAAACCAAAAACTCTATTTGAGCACTTTCCACCCAGGCCAATTCTGATATTTCTCTCCTGTTAAAAATGTGAGAGGTGAGTCGGGATGAAGTAGAGGAGGCATTGCTGGAATAAGCAGCAGAGGAGTTTTCTGTCTTTTTGGAATGGCGGCAAACTTCCCATAGGCAACGTTTTCACATTCTTTCACAGGATACCAGTTTAGAGTTACAGAGGAGGTCTAGCGCTAGAATTATTGCTCTCGCTTTCACTGCCACCTGACATAAGGCTTGGGGGCTTTAGATAATCTTCAGGCCTAAAATGTGCATTGTATCGTGTGAAAAAACATTCCTTGCAGCAAAAAGCGAAAATTTTGCTGCATTGCTGCGATACGTAGTCCAGGGGTTGGCGAGTCCGGTTCCTCGCAGTAATACGTGATGTCTGTTCCTTCCACAGCTTTCCCACCTCTACTCAGAAGATTTGGAGAAATGCATTCCTTACCGCGGCGGTGTGGACTCCTATTCCATGGACAGGAACCACATGGATCTGGATTTAGATCTCCGGTATGACCTTTCACAGTTACCGCCATTTCCTGTCTGCGTTCCAATCACATTGATCAATCGCGTCTGACTGCGCACTTTCCGGTCGTGTTTTGTGTCATGGTGCTTTGTGTTCTGTCCACAGGTATCTGGTGTGCCTGCCTCCTCATGTACTAAAGAGTGACCTTATCAAGAAGTTCTTCAGTAGTTTACCAAGCCACCAACCGCATCAGAGCTTGAGTGAGTGTCCCAGTATTCCGAAATGCCTTAGACGCCGTTTGTTTTTCTGATCACTTTCTTTCTTCCAAATAATTTTCATTGAGAGAAAAAGGGAAATTTGAGGTTCATAAGAAGATACACTAAATTATTATGTACAGAATTCTGTATTGCATAGCACAGAGATGTATGTGGGTGAGGGTAGTGGTCCCGGGCTCCCGTTGGTTCAGTGCCCGTTGACCCGAAGAGGAGAGCTGTCTTTCCTGAATACTTATTGGACTTCTGGGATGGTTAGATGGTCAAGGTTGTTCCATATTGTTAAGTTTAATGCTGGATACCTCTAGAGCAGGGGGTCTCCAGTCTTAGGGCTCTCCAGTTATAGGGGTCTCCAATCTTTTCAGTACGAGGGCCATATATTGTATGCTTTACATTTATTGGTAGGCTTTATCATTTTATAAATTATTGATTAAAATGTAATTACGTGAACAAGCTCCAAGAGATGGTTGCAGTCAGAAGACCCCATTACATCAGATTTCCCCCTTTCACGTTAGAAGACCCCCATTACATCAGATAACCTCATCACCTCAGAGACCCCTTTGATATCAGAAGACCCCATCTTGTCAGAAGTCACCCCCTCTTTCACATCAGATGCCCCCCCCTTCACACCATAAGCCCCTCCTTTTACACCAGAAGCCCTCTCATTTCGTGTGAGAAGTTCTCCCCCCCCCGCCACCCCCCCCCTTTCATGCCAGACGCCCTCCCCCTTTCACGCCAGACGCCCTCCCCCTTTCACGCCAGACGCCCTCCCCCTTTCACGCCAGACGCCCTCCCCCTTTCACGCCAGACGCCCTCCCCCTTTCACGCCAGACGCCCTCCCCCCTTTCACGCCAGACGCCCTCCCCCTTTCACGCCAGACGCCCCCCCCTTTCACGCCAGACGCCCCCCCCTTTCACGCCAGACGCCCCCCCTTTCACGCCAGACGCCCCCCCCTTTCACGCCAGACGCCCCCCCCTTTCACGCCAGACGCCCCCCCCTTTCACGCCAGACGCCCCCCCCTTTCACATCAGACGCCCCCCCCTTTCACATCAGACGCCCCCCCCTTTCACATCAGACGCCCCCCCCTTTCACATCAGACGCCCCCCCCTTTCACATCAGACGCCCCCCCTTTCACATCAGACGCCCCCCCCCTTTTTCGGCCTGAGAAGCCCTTCCCCTTTTTCGGCCTGAGAAGCCCTTCCCCTTTTTCGGCCTGAGAAGCCCTTCCCCTTTTTCGGCCTGAGAAGCCCTCCCCCTTTCACATCAGACGCCCCCCCCTTTCACATCAGACGCCCCCCCTTTCACATCAGACGCCCCCCCCTTTCACATCAGACGCCCCCCCCTTTCACATCAGACGCCCCCCCCTTTCACATCAGACGCCCCCCCCTTTCACATCAGACGCCCCCCCCTTTCACATCAGACGCCCCCCCCTTTCACATCAGACGCCCCCCCCCTTTTTCGGCCTGAGAAGCCCTTCCCCTTTTTCGGCCTGAGAAGCCCTTCCCCTTTTTCGGCCTGAGAAACCCTTCCCCTTTTTCGGCCTGAGAAGCCCTCCCCCTTTCACATCAGACGCCCCCCCCTTTCACATCAGACCCCCCCCTTTCACATCAGACGCCCCCCCCTTTCACATCAGACGCCCCCCCCTTTCACATCAGACGCCCCCCCCTTTCACATCAGACGCCCCCCCCTTTCACATCAGACGCCCCCCCTTTCACATCAGACGCCCCCCCCCTTTTTCGGCCTGAGAAGCCCTTCCCCTTTTTCGGCCTGAGAAGCCCTTCCCCTTTTTCGGCCTGAGAAGCCCTTCCCCTTTTTCGGCCTGAGAAGCCCTCCCCCTTTCACATCAGACGCCCCCCCCTTTCACATCAGACGCCCCCCCTTTCACATCAGACGCCCCCCCCCTTTCACATCAGACGCCCCCCCCTTTCACATCAGACGCCCCCCCCTTTCACATCAGACGCCCCCCCCTTTCACATCAGACGCCCCCCCCTTTCACATCAGACGCCCCCCCCTTTCACATCAGACGCCCCCCCCCTTTTTCGGCCTGAGAAGCCCTTCCCCTTTTTCGGCCTGAGAAGCCCTTCCCCTTTTTCGGCCTGAGAAACCCTTCCCCTTTTTCGGCCTGAGAAGCCCTCCCCCTTTCACATCAGACGCCCCCCCCTTTCACATCAGACCCCCCCCTTTCACATCAGACGCCCCCCCCCTTTCACATCAGACGCCCCCCCCTTTCACATCAGACGCCCCCCCCTTTCACATCAGACGCCCCCCCCTTTCACATCAGACGCCCCCCCCTTTCACATCAGACGCCCCCCCCTTTTCACATCAGACGCCCCCCCCTTTTCACATCAGACGCCCCCCCCTTTCACATCAGACGCCCCCCCCTTTCACATCAGACGCCCCCCCCTTTCACATCAGACGCCCCCCCCTTTCACATCAGACGCCCCCCCCTTTCACATCAGACGCCCCCCCCTTTCACATCAGACGCCCCCCCCTTTCACATCAGACGCCCCCCCCTTTCACATCAGACGCCCCCCCCTTTCACATCAGACGCCCCCCCCTTTCACATCAGACGCCCCCCCCTTTCACATCAGACGCCCCCCCCCCTTTCACATCAGACGCCCCCCCCTTTTTCGGCCTGAGAAGCCCTTCCCCTTTTTCGGCCTGAGAAGCCCTTCCCCTTTTTCGGCCTGAGAAGCCCTCCCCCTTTCACATCAGACGCCCCCCCCTTTCACATCAGACGCCCCCCCCCCCTTTCACATCAGACGCCCCCCCCCCTTTCACATCAGACGCCCCCCCCCCTTTCACATCAGACGCCCCCCCCCCTTCACATCAGACGCCCCCCCCTTTCACATCAGACGCCCCCCCCTTTCACATCAGACGCCCCCCCCTTTCACGCCAGACGCCCTCCCCCTTTCACGCCAGACGCCCTCCCCCTTTCACGCCAGACGCCCTCCCCCTTTCACGCCAGACGCCCTCCCCCTTTCACGCCAGACGCCCTCCCCCTTTCACGCCAGACGCCCTCCCCCTTTCACGCCAGACGCCCTCCCCCTTTCACGCCAGACGCCCTCCCCCTTTCACGCCAGACGCCCTCCCCCTTTCACGCCAGACGCCCTCCCCCTTTCACGCCAGACGCCCTCCCCCTTTCACGCCAGACGCCCTCCCCCTTTCACGCCAGACGCCCTCCCCCTTTCACGCCAGACGCCCTCCCCCTTTCACGCCAGACGCCCTCCCCCTTTCACGCCAGACGCCCTCCCCCTTTCACGCCAGACGCCCTCCCCCTTTCACGCCAGACGCCCTCCCCCTTTCACGCCAGACGCCCTCCCCCTTTCACGCCAGACGCCCTCCCCCTTTCACATCAGACGCCCCCCCCTTTCACATCAGACGCCCTTCCCCTTTCACATCAGACGCCCTCCCCCTTTCACATCAGACGCCCTCCCCCTTTTTCGGCCTGAGAAGCCCTCCCCCTTTTTCGGCCTGAGAAGCCCTCCCCCTTTTTCGGCCTGAGAAGCCCTCCCCCTTTTTCGGCCTGAGAAGCCCTCCCCCTTTTTCGGCCTGAGAAGCCCTCCCCCTTTTTCGGCCTGAGAAGCCCTCCCCCTTTTTCGGCCTGAGAAGCCCTCCCCCTTTTTCGGCCTGAGAAGCCCTCCCCCTTTTTCGGCCTGAGAAGCCCTCCCCCTTTTTGGCATCAGTGAACAAAAATGTCTCCTGTGGGACTTGCAGCAACATGAATCGTATATTGTATAAACCGTATACTTTATTATACAGATGCACTTAAAAATAGTTTATATGTACATCAATACTCTGGCAGGTTGTAATAAAAACATGACAAAAACCTAGTGAAAGTTCAACAGAAGAGCAGTATAATATAAACTTCATCCTGTTAAAAAATCACCAACGCGTCTCAATTGGCTTTCACAATCTTAATCAGTGGGCAACAGGGGTATTTCTACAAAAAAATAGAGTAACAGAATAATAACAAAGCACATACAAAGTGTGTAAATACCAAAAAAACACAATTTAGTGACTTACATAATCACCCAGAGTGTTAGCGAGACACCATTCTCTCAAACATCAGGGGGTGCTTGCCGGGCCACATCTTCCCACGTCACAGCCCACCAGAGGACACTACGACTTACCGCGCGGGGGGGGGGGGGGTCCTTATGTGCAACCACCCATAACAGGAGTCTATGTATAAAAATACAGATACCAAATTGTCCAAATTTGCCCACATTTGTAAAAGAATCAAAATTAAAGATTTCTATCTAACCAATTAATTGAAGATCTTGAAACACAAGACCTATAGGGACCAGTACAGGGCTCTCCAAAGTGCAAAGGATGTTAAAGCCTATGAAAGGCAATACAAAAAATTAGAAGCGTGCAAGAATAACAACTGAAGGGCAATCCATGAACCCTGCAAGATACTATCTACTAACATCAAGAAAAGACCTCATGTAAACAAGTCTCCTCAGTCTTAGCTGATTGAAATGGGCACTGAAGATGTTTCAATATATTAGAGCAATTTACAGGGTCAGTTTGAAAAAATAATTGGCCAATTAACCAATGCTGTGGAGGGGAACAAATTAAGACACACCCCAGAGATCCTGCTATGCTTGTGGTAGTCCACACCCATAATGGCGCCTAGCATGTGACCCCCCCTCTGCTTTCCTCAGCAAACCTGCCAACCCACCTCCCAGACAATCCAGGCAAAGTGACGTCACCACGCACGTGTAGCGCCAAAGAAGAGACGTCTCATGCATGGCAATGGATCCTGGGACAAACCCTGCCCCTCTCCAAACACAGAGATCATCTTAAAGAGGCACCTTGCGTCAAAAATTTTTTTTAAAAAAATGGCTGCTCCTGGAATAAAAAAAACAGAATACATTGTTTACAAGTATAAAAACATCATAAAATCACAGTGGATATAAAAAGTCTACACACCCGTTAAAATGGCAGGTTTCTGTGATGTAAAAAAAACGAGACAAAGATATAAATTATTTCAGAACTTTTTCCACATTTTAATGTGACCTATAAACTGTACAACTCAGTTGAACAACAAACTGAAATCTTTTAGGTGGAGGGAAGTAAAAATAAGAAACTAATATAATATGGCTGCATAAGTGTGCACACCCTTACACTAATACTTTGTTGAAGCACCTTTGGATTTTATTACAGCACTATTTCCAAAACTTTAAAGTGGTTGTATACCCTTTTTTTTATTTTTACCTACAGGTAAGCCTAGAATAAGTCTATAATAAGCCTATAATAAGGCTTACCTGTAGGTAAATACAGTATCTCCTAAACCTGTACGGTTTAGGAGATATTCACTTTGAAGGCAGCCGCTGATGTCAGCGGTGCATATACTGTGAAGGCCCGGCTGAAGAATGCCAGAAAGTTAACTCCCGAGCGCATGCGTCATTGCGGCTCTGGCCACTCACAGCCCCGGAGCTGCGAACCCAGAAGAAAGGCCGAAGGCAAAATGTCAGCTCCCTCGGCGTGGACCGGGATGCGATACGGGGACCTCGTTCTAAGGTGAGTATTTCATAATGAGCTAGTATGCGGTGCATACTAGCTCATTATGCCTTTGCCTTACAGGGTTTGTTTTTTTTGTGTGTTTTTTTTTTTTTTTCCATGTGCGGGTATACAACCGCTTTAATCTTCTTCTGGTGAAGCCATTCCCTTTTTGATTTGGATGTATGCTTTGGATCGTTGTCATGCTGAAAGATGAAGTTCCTCTTCATGTTCAGCTTTCTAGCTCAACTTTTCTAGCCTGAAGGTTTTGTGCCAATATTGACTGGTATTTGGAACTGTTCATAATTCCCTCTACCTTGACTAAGGCCCCTGTTCCAGTTGAAGAGAAACAGCCCCAAAGCACGATGCTGCTACCACCATGCTTAACGGTGTTGTTTTGGTGATGTTCAGTGTTGTTCTTGCGCCAATATCTTTTGGAATTATGGCCAAAAAGTTCAACCTTGGTTTTATCCAACCATAACATGTTTTTCCACATTCTTTTGGGAGATGTGTTTTTTGCAAAATTTAGCTGGGCTTGGGTGTTTTTGTTTCGTAAGAAAAGGCTTCCAACTTGCCACTCTACCCCATAGTCCAGATATATGAAGAATACGGGAGATTGTTGTCACATGTACCACACAGCCAGTACTTGCCAGATATTCCTGTAGCTCCTTTAATGTTGCTGTAGGCCTCTTGGCAGCCTCCCTGACCAGTTTTCTTCTCGTCTTTTAATCAATTTTGGAGGGGCGTCCAGTTCTTGGTAAGGTCACTGTTGTGCCATATTTTCTCCACTTGATGATGACTGTCTTCACTGTGTTCCATGGTATATCTAATGCCTTGGAAATTCTTTTGTACCCTTCTCCTGACTGATACCTTTTAACAATGAGATCCCTCTGATGCTTTGGAAGCTCTCTGTGGACCATGGCTTCTGCTGTAAGATGCAACTGAGAAAACGTCAGGAAAGACCTACTAGAACAGCTGAACTTTATTTGGGGTTAATCAGAGGCACTTTGATGACAGGTGTGTACTGAATCCTATGTAACATGAGTTTCAATGTGATTGCTTAATTCGTAAAGAAATAAGTGTGCACACTTATGTGCACACTTATGCAACCACATTATTTTATTTTTACTCCCCCCCCCCCCCCCCCCCAAAAAAAAAAAAAAAAAAAAAAAGATTTCAGTTTGTTTTTTAATTGAGTTGTACAGTTTATAGGTCACATTAAAGGTGGAAAAGGTTCTGTTATGATTTATCTTTGTCTCATTTTCTTTTACATTACAGAAACCTGACATTTTAACAGGGGTGTTTAGACTTTATATATCCACTGTACTATGTGTAAGCATCAGCACAGAGGATACCATTGTTGTATAAAGAAAAAAATCTAACAAATTAATAAGCATAAAGAGAAATAGGAAACAGAATGGGGGGAAAGCCACATCATCCTAACAGTGATGAGAACAATTCCATCTGGTTTTCCTGCCAAAAAAACTTAAAAAAAAAAAAAAAAAAAAAGTTTGTAAGTGATGGTATTATTTAAACCAGGGGGGAGAAGTTGTCCTTAATTTTTAAATCCATCTGTGTTCTAATTGAATAAGGGACTTGTTTTCGATCTAATTCTGTAAATTTCACTTTAAGAAATTGCTAGTTGTGAATTTAAGCAACATGCCTGCCAACTGGGCGATATAAATTGCCTAACCTCAGGCTGTGAATATATTTGTACATGCGGCGCCAGAATTGCTGTTTTAGTTTTGTCAACATAAAATGTGGAGCAATCACATGACAACGAATACACCACTTCTTTTGTTTGACAGTTGGCAAAGTGACGTAGTTTTGAAAGTCTCACCATTGGGTAATGTGACAACTCCTTTTTCCCTCCCTTTCGCATTAGCAGTCCCCCCCCCCCTTTCCGATAAGCAGTCCCCCCCCCCCCTTCTCTTTTGAATCAGCAGCCCCCCCCCTCGCATTGAAAGTTCCCCCTTTTCACATCTACCTCCTTCCATCAGAGTCCCCCTTTCCCATCAGAAGCCCCCCCCCCCCCCACCCATCACATCAGAGTTGCTATGGGCTGTGTAAAATCATGTAGCGGGCCAGGTGTGAGAGCCAGTCATCTGTTTCCAAGGTGTCATTGGCCTACTTTGGAGACCACGGGAAGGAAAGAGGACTGGACAAGTAGAGAAAGTCTGGTGGAGGAAATTGTAAAAGTCATAGAATAATAAGAGTACAGAGGCGGTGGGTTACGGGGTGTGGAGGTTTGGTGGAGGAAGGGAGGGATAGGGAACATAAAAAGAGATGGAAGGGAAATAATTAGTTCTGTGGGGCTATATGGTGGGTGGAAAGGCTGGAGCAGTGGATGATGATTTGGGAGGACCCTCAGGGATGGGGAAGGGACCAAAGTTCCACATCAATGTGCACTTCAAGGAGTAATATGGGCATAGGAAGCTTTCCCTCACTTAGCCTCCGACAAGGGATGTTGGGACCGGACATCTACCAGGGTGACAGGCTTAAGTTGACTAGATGGTGGATCAGTGGGTGGGCGTAATAGGTGGTGAAAAATGTGTGTATTCCTGCTGATCTTTCTGTGTATCTTGCCTGTCTTTGCCATAATCTCCATGTTCTATCTCCTCATCCCCTGGCCATCTCAGCATGATTTTCCCATGACCATGGCATTTTGCCAACCCAGCTCACCCAGTTGTGTTTGTTGTGTACAGGTCCCAGCAATCCAACCCATGTTAAAGTGAACACAGCAGTGGGCCCCACTATACGGTATGTAAACCCAGACAATGAGAAAATGATCTAAAAGGTCAGAATTTTTTTTTTTTTTTTCAGAAAGATCACATATGATGGATAAATCAGTAAATTTTGAACGCTATACTTACATGGTTTGTGTGATGGTTTCCACCAGATCATTCCGCTTCCTCCCACAATCCAGAAAACCCAATAGTTGTAGAATTGACTTCCTTAAAAATTGTGTGCATGCACCTGGTACACCCTGAATAAATGTAATCTCAACGTAAGAGTACACCGCAGTTCCTCTTCTCTGCCACAAGATGTCCTCAGTCTTCTTGGTCGAATGACGCTCAGGAGGACAGACTGTGAGTGCAAGGTGTCATGGCTCCGCCCTCTGAGCAGGGCTCTCATTCGCTTACAGTGTAGTGGAGACAATTATGCCTCATTTCCACTGAGCGGATTGGTTCAGGTCGGTACAGTTTGGAAGGCCTAGAATGGTCCGGCCTAATCAGGTGAGTGTTTCCACTGCAAGTCGGACTGCCAGGGGCCATACGTGGGTTTAGAAAAAATGCCTAGCATGGCGTCACACATCTGCCAATCAGTGGAATGTATCATAGCCCCCGCCCTAACCGAACCGTACCATTTTCTATGGCCCCACATCTGAAGCGGGACCCAGAATGGTGCGGTTCGGTTGTATGGGCCGCTTTCATAATGGAAACACTCAAAATAGCGTACCGAACCGAACCGCTCAGTGGAAACAAGACAATAGGGTTGCACCGATACTAGTATTGGTATCGGTGCCGATACCGAGTATTTGCACAAGTATCGGTACTCGTGCAAATGCACCTATACTTTCTGGCTCGGTTCTTTGAGCTGTCAGTGGGTCTCCCCTGTTGACAGCTGAAGTGTTAAAGAAGTCCGGTAATTGGAGCTGTCAAAAATAAAAGCAGCCGGCAATGTTTATTAACAACATTGCTCAGACACTGAAACACTAAAATAAAAAGAAACCTTGTTTCTTTTTGAACCTTTCTGTTTCTTCATCTGCAGATCAAAGGGATGAACAAATGTTCCTCTGTTAAACCCCTTTTTAACCCTTCATTTACTCTAATCAGCCTTAATTAACTCCCTACTCTCCTCCATTTAATTATTATTATTTTTTTTTTCACGTCTATTTTATAAACAATAAACAATTAAAACTTTTTTTTTTTTTTTTTTTGCTTTGTTAGTGAATATTTTTACACATATATATTAACATATATTTACACATTTCACATTGAAAAAACGCAAAATTAAAAAAAAATCTATTTATTTAATTTAAAAACAACTTTTTCAATGCTTTGTACCATTGCTGACAGGTGAAAACAAAACGGTTGCGGTAGGTATCAGTAATTGGCGAATACTAAAAAAAAAAAGTATCGCTACTCATTGTAACAAAAAATGGTATCGGTGCATCCCTAGAGACTAGTATAAGCTCTTCTGGTGCAGAGACTGATGTGAATTGCTCAATGTTCTCTGTACAGGGCTGCGGAATATGTGAGCGCTATATAAATGTATAATAGTGTGTGGCTGTGTTGGGTCATTAGTGTGTTAGCTCCTCTGGTGCAGAGACTGATGTGACTGGCTCATGGTTCTATGTACTGCACTGAGGTATATGTCAGAATTATATAAATGTATAATAATATTAGTGTGTGACTACGAGGGGACATTAGAGTGTAAGCTCCTCTGTTGAATAATTTTACATTTTTAAGAGTAAATTTGCCTGGAAGATGGGACTGAAGGGTGGTCTACTATTACCTTTCATCCCTTCCATGTGCACCACTCCGAACCTGGTATTACTTGGTTACCAAAGTCTCAATTTTTTCTGACTTCAATGATAAGTTGTCCTCCCCAACCTATGATACCCTTATCCACTGAGAATGTCTCAACTGCCAACAAGCAGTTTTATTGAACAGGATGGGGCTTAGACCCAAAGTCAGAGAAGTCATGCTCTTGATAACAAATTGAAACCAGTTTCAGAGGGGTGCAGAGGGGAACATTTTCTGGCTCATAGAGATAATACAGTATAATACTTCCTGTGTTGCTTATTCTCAGGCAGCATTTTCCCTGTTAAAAGGGCTGACAAGTTCACTTTAAATATTTAAATGATGGTATAAAAATGCTGGATGAATGGAGAGAAGTCCCTGCCAGGGGTGACCTCACTAGGCCAGGCGCCCGGATTTTTCTGAGCCTTTTCTGTAATACGAACCGGCTGCCTTCGCTTTGCTGTGGGGATGCTGGCGGTTCATGTATATCGTTGTGTTCTTCCCTGCAGGCCCATATGTGGCGTCGCCAGTATCCAGTCTTCCCACAGCAGCATTGCACTGCACCATGGCGGCGGGGCCACCATCGGCGGATCACCATGTCCCAGCTCCTCCGCTGTGACATACCGGCCGCAGGTGGAGGCCGCCTCTACCGCCATCACCGCCAGCGTGCCAAGCCCACAGACTCAAGAACAGCAGGAAATCCTGGAGTGGCTGCGCAAGTTGCGTCTGCACAAATACTACGCCGTTTTCAGCCAGCTTTCCATGAAGAAGGTAACGACAGCCGCTGTCAGTGTCAGAGCGTGGGGCGCGGTGTACAAAGTGATAATTATGGGAGGAGGAGGGTAGAGGGCCAAAGGCGGAATCGTACGTTAAATTAATGGTGGATGACTGCAGCTGTAAGCGCTTTTCTTACCTTGAATATCAGTTGTTTTGGGATGTTAATATTAAAGACCCTGTTGTTTTGTTTAATCAGGGTCTCTTTACTGCTTCCCACCCGGCCTATAATACAATGACAGCCAAGCAGGAGCACTGCCATCCTGGATGGATGTCAGATGTCGTCCTCCCAGGATTGCGCCTTGCGCGTGCTCTGGCACAGTCTGTCACCCAGATGACAAATTGGTGTACCGAACGGCTGCCCGTACTATGTGATCACTGTGACTAATCACAGCAGATCACATGGCAATTGTACACAATGAATGGCTTTCATTCATAGCCATTCATTGTGTACTGTTGTGTTGTTGTCTGTGGTTGGTGAAAGCAATCACATTGTACAGACTGGACCAATCACAGTGTATCTGTACCATGTGATGGCTATGGCCAATCACAGCTTCACAATAGTACGCACCGGAAGAATGAATGTTATTCATAATAAAGGATTGCTTATAACAGTTATCACTGCTATAAAGCAATCGGTGTGCAAAAAAAAAAAAAAAAACCTGATCGCTTCACCAGAGTAGTACAGTGTCACTATGGCAACACTGTACTGCTCTGGTCATAGTATGTAAAAAAAAAAAAAAAAAAAAAAAGAAAAGAAAAGTTAAAGAGTTTAAAAAAAGTGTAATAAAAAAAATTGAAAAAAAAAATGATAGAAATTTTTTATTTTTTTTTTACATACTGTCACCAGTGTACCTGATCACTGCCACACCAGTTATATATACAGTGAGAGAAAAAAGAAAAAAAAAAAAGAGATTTGATCCCCTGCTGATTTTGCACATTTGCCCACTGACAAAGAAATGATCCGTCTATAATTTTAATGGTGGGTTTATTTTAACAGCGAGAGACAGAATAACAACAAAAATATCCAGAAAAACGCATTTCAAAAAAGTTATTAATTGATTTGCATTTTAATTGAGTGCAATAAGTATTTGATCCCCTATCAATCAGCAAGATTTCTTGCTCCCAGTTGTCTTCTCTACAGGTAAGGAGCTGAGATTAGGAGCACTCTCTTAAAGGGAGTGCTCCTAATCTCAGCTTGTTACCTGTATAAAAGATACCTGTCTACAGAAGCAATCAATCGGATTCCAGTCTCTCCACCATGGCCAAGAACAAAGAGTTGTCCAAGGATGTCAGAGATAACATTGTAGAGTTACACAAGGCTGGAATGGGCTACAAGACCATCGCCAAGCAGCTTGGGGAGAGAGTGACAACAGTTGGTGCGATTAATTGCAAATGGAAGAAACACAATGTCAGTCTCCCTCGGTCCGGGGCTCCATGGAAGATCTCACCTCGTGGAATTTCAACGATCATGGGAACGGTGAGGAATCAGCCCAGAACTACACGGGAGAATCTTGTCAATGATCTCAAGGCAGCTGGGACCATAGTCACCAAGAAAACAATTGGTAACACACTACGCCATGAAGAATTGAAATCCTGCAGCGGCCGCAAGGTCCCCCTGCTCAAGAAGGGACATGTACAGTCCTGTCTGAAGTTTGCTAATGAACAGGTTATCTGAATGATTCAGAGGAGAACTGGGTGAAAATGTTGTGGTCAGATGAGACCAAAATCGAGCTCTTTGGCATCAACTCAGCTCGCCGTGTTTGGAGGAGGAGGAATGCTGCCTATGACCCCAAGAACACCATCCCCACCGTCAAACATGGAGGTGGAAACATTATGCTTTGGGGTTTTTTTTCTGCTAAGGGGACAGGACAACTTCACTGCATCAAAGGGACGATGGTCGGGACCATGTACCGTCAAATCTTGGGTGAGAACCTCCTTCCCTCAGCCAGGGCATTGAAAATGGGCCGTGGATGGGTATTCCAGCATGACAATGACCCAAAACACACGGCCAAGGCAACAAAGAAGTAGCTCAAGAAGCACATTAAAGTCCTGGAGTGGCCTAGCCAGTTCCAGACCTTAATCCTATAGAAAATATGTGGAGGGAGCTGAAGGTTCGAGTTACCAAACGTCAGCCTCAGAACCTTAAAGCGGGGGTCCACCTATCTATCGTTTTTTTTTTTTTTTGGAGTTCATTCACAAACTTTTCTTCTCATGATTATCTACTCACATGTTCTGTGTAATAAGTCCGCCTGTGTCCGATTTCGTTGTAAAGAATAACTTATAAAATTCACTGAAGGCGGTTTCCATCTTCATTGTGGGCATTTGAAGCCCACAAGCATATATTTCCTGGATGCGGTGAATGCTGTGCTCCCAGCATTCACCGAGATGTTGTGATGACGCTGTTGCACAATGCATGCTGGGAAGCCTGAGACTAGCTCCCAGGGGACTGTGGGAGGTCTGGGAGAGGCTAGAAACACACCTACTCCCATGGGAGGAAAACCAGGAAGTGCTAAGAAGATTAGAAAAAAAAAGGTAATTACGGCGATTTAAATTTTTTTACACAGCATGTCAGCATCTAGGCAAGGAAGAGAATACATAGAGATAATGTTCAAAATTTGGGTGGAACCCCGCTTTAATGACTTGGAGAGGATCTGCAAAGAGGAGTCGGACAAAATCCCTCCTGAGATGTTTGCAAACCTGGTAACCAACTACAAGAAACGTCTGACCTCTGATTGCCAACAAGGGTTTTGCCACCAAGTACTAAATCATGTTTTGCCAAGTAGTCAAATACTTATTACACTCATTAAAATGCAAATCAATTTATAACTTTTTTTGAAATTTGTTTTTCTGGATATTTGTGTTCTGTCTCTCACTGTTAAAATAAACCGACCATTAAATTATAGACTAATCATTTATTTGTCAGGGGGCAAACGTACAAAATCATCAGGGGATCAAATACTTTTTTCCCCACGCTGTATATATACACAGTGTGTATGTGTTTTTATATATATATAGATATAGATATAGATAGATATCTATATATATAGAGATAGAGATATATATGTGTGTGTGTATATATATATATATATATGTATATATATATGTATATATATATATGTATATGTGTGTATATATATATATATATATATATATATATATATATATATATATATATATATATATATATATATATGAGATAGATAGATAGATAGATAGATAGAGATGTATATATATATATATATATCTCATAGTTTTCAGACTCTATAACTTTCCTACAGACTGATTTGGGTTATTTTTACCAAAGAAATATAGCATGATACATTTTGGCCTAAATTTATGAAGAGAGATTATTTATTTGCAAACAGAACAGCTAACAGAAACGATGAAAAATGCATTTTTTTTTCCAAAATCTTTTTCCGTTTGTTTAGCAAAAAATAAACTCAATGGTGATTAAATACTACCAAAAGAAAGCTCTATCTGTCTCAAAAAATGATAAACATTTAATTTGGGTGCAGTGTTGCATGACTAAGTGTCATTAAAATTGTGACAGCACTAAAATCGGAAAATTGGCCTGGGCAGTGCTCTGCTACTGCAGCAAAATACCTGGACACTCTGTTACTACCTGTCTGAACTGGTAAGGTGACAGGGTCTCTTTAAGTGTGCTATAGTTGTCGCATTCTTTAAAAAATGTGCTGGTTAAATATAGGGTCACTCCACCCCAAAACAAACCAGTACCCCTTTTTGTTTGATTGTTGGCCGATAGCGAGACCTGTGCCAGTTTTCTCAGGCATGTTCACATGCCACAGCAGTTGTGAGGGGCGGAGGATGCCTTTTAGCAATAGATGACACCATGGTGGGAGGCATCTATTGTACAGCCCTTAGTTCAGCTATGGAATTCTATAGAAAATGCCCACTAAATTCTTCCTGATCTTCCATGCTTCAGCAGTAAAAAAAAAAAAAAAAAAATTTAAATAAAGGAAAACAGTATGGGAATGAAAAGTTTGTATTAAAAAGGGAGAATAGCCCTTTAAACCATTGGTGTCACCGGGTCCCCATGAGAGAATAGCTCCTTACATTGGACATGTGCAATTCATTCCAAATTCCTTTTTTAACGAATTTCAACAAATTTTAATTCGCAAACATCCGAATTAACGAAAACCCGTTTAACGAATTTTTCCGAATATTCGGAAATTTAAAAATTCGGAAATTTAAAAATTCGGAAATGCGAAAATTCGAAAAAACCCGAAAATGCAAAAATCTGAAATAATAACTAACTATTAACCACTTGCCGACCGGCTCACGCCGATATACACAAAGTGACACGGGTGCGCAAAACAACATACCTGTACGTCGCTGCGTTATCTGTGGCTAGCGGGCGCGCGCACGCCGTCGATGGTCGGTGGCCCGCGATCGTGGCACGGAGAGGCAGAACGGGGAGATGCCTTTGTAAACAAGGCGTTTCCCTGTTCTGCCTAGCAACATGACAGGGATCTACTGCTCCCAGTGATCGGGAGCAGTGTTCTCTGTCATGTTCTAGTGAGCCCATGCCCCCTACAGTTAGAACATGCTGAGGGAACACAATTAACCCCTTGATCGCCCCCTAGTGTTTAACCACTTCCCTGCCAGTGACATTTACACAGTAATCAGTGCATTTTTATAGCACTGATTGCTGTATAAATGCCAGTGGTCCCAAAATAGTGTCAAAGGTGTGCGATCTGTCTGCTGCAATGTCGCAGTCACGATAAAAATCGCAGATCACCACCATTACTAATAAAAAAAAAAAATTTATAAAAATGCCATAAATCTATCCCCTATTTTGTAGGCGCAATAACTTTTGCGCAAACCAATCAATATACGCTTATTGCGATTTTTTTTTTTTTTTTTTTTTTTTTTTTTTACCAAAAATTTTTTTATATATTTTTTGGGGATATTTATTATAGGAAAAAATAAAAAACATTGCTTTTTTTTTTTTTCAAAATTGTCGCTCTTCTTTTGTTTATAGCGCAAAAAATAAAAACCGCAGAGGTGATCAAATACCACCAAAAGAAAGCTCTATTTGTGTGGAAAAAAAGGACGTCAATTTTGTTTGGGTACAGCGTCGCACGACCGCGCAATTGTCAGTGAAAGCAACGCAGTGCCGTATCGCAAAAAAGGGCTTGGTCAGGAAGGGGGCAAATCCTTCCAGGGCTGAAGTGGTTAAATTATAGGTATTGGAATTTCCTTTCAAATTTGGCTGTTAATGAGCGTAACGAATACGAATTTATCTGAAGTTCTGAATTATCCGAAATAACGAATGCCGTATCTAAACAAATGGAACGTAATGAATTAATAATAATAAATAGCAATAATAATAATAGTAATAACTTTTTATTATTATTTATTATTAATTCGTTCTGTTCTATTTTTGTTTAGATGCGGCATTCGATATTTCGGATAATTCGTAACTTCGGATAAATTCCTATTTGTTACGTTCACTAACAGCCAAATTTGAAAGGAAATTCCAATACCTATAATTTAATAGTTATTATTGGTTATTTAGTTATTCTTTTGAATTATCGGGTTTTGGTTCTTTCGAAATTTTGGATTTTCTTTCCTATTTTCGAATTTACTAACTGCGATCCTAACAAATGACTCGAAAAACGAAAAAAAAACAAAACAAATGAAACAAACTAAGAGGAACAAATTTTTCGGCAGTGCACATGTCTACCTTACATTATTGGTGTTAGTGGAATAGTGGACCCCAGGGGAAAAATGGCCCCATAAATCATTGGTGTCAGTGGTCTTGCCTACCTTAGGACAGGAGCCAATGTCACTCTCAGATGAAGACTGCCAACCAGTTCCTCTGCTCATGTCTTGCGCACAGTAGCGCAGGAACTATCTCAGATTCGTCAGGTGCAGTTCAATCCACCAACCAAGTAATTACAGCTAGGATGCCTTCATTCATAAAAAGTAATAATTGTGCTCTGGCTTTTTCATTGACACAGTCAGAGGGGGCCTTCAGTCTTCTGGTGAGTCATTCTGAGCCTGGTTTGACAGCAGTAGCTGTCGGAGCAGACAGAAAGCTGCAACATGGCAGTTGGGAACTACTGCACTAGGGTCCAGAAGTTGCTAGGGATTCCTAGAACTGTGGCTGACTTCCCATCTGATGGTGCTGGGATAATTCCAGGGCCAACGCCACTTGGCAAGAGTCAGCGTCATGATACCAGTGGTCTGACCACCAATGAAAGGTGCCTTCTTCCCACTGACCACCAATATAAGGGGCATTCTTCCCACTGACCACCAATATAAGGGGCATTCTTTCCACTGACTATCAATGAAAGGAGCATTTTTCCCTCTGACCCCCAATATAGGGGGCTTTCTTCTTACTGACCACTGATTTAAGGAGCATTCTTCCCACTGACCACCGATCTAAGGGGCATTTATTTCACTGTCCACCATTGTAATGGGTATTCTGCCCACCGACCACCAATATAAGGGGCATTCTTCCCACTGACCACCAATGAAAGGAGCATTTTCTTTCTCGAACATCACGGGACACAGAGCCACAGTAATTACTGATGGGTTATATAGGTATCACTGGTGATTGGACACTGGCACACCCTATCAGGAAGTTCAACCCCTTATATAATCCCTCACCCTTGCAGGGATACCTCAGTTTTTACGCCAGTGTCTTAGGTGATGGACGTGTAAAGATGTCCTGTGCTGAGCTCCAAAGGGAATATCCTAAGATCCTATACTGGGGCAAGCCAGGCGAACCGGATCCATTCAAAGTGTCTTTTCATGGCCGAATTGAATGGTACCCGGGCCTCGTGTCCGAAGAAACGAGGTTTTACCCGTAATGCTTCTCTTTTTAGAGAGCTGGACCCCGCAGATCAGAAAATGGCTTTAAACTTCCTAATTTCTGGCGAGGTGCTTTACGGTCCCAGAACTGTTGGATCCCCCTACTGATGGGGGCCCCAGTCTCTGACGGTTTTTTTAAACGGAGCCCACCGTGAGCGGTGAAGATTGGGTCTGTGTAAACAGCACCCTGCGGCTGGATAAGGTAAGAGGAGATTCCACAGAATTTTTGAGTTCTAGTGGCTTTTCTCCTTTAAGGTAAATGCATGCTATGCCTATTGTGACCACCGGGGGCTGCCAAGAGCACAAACCTACACATGCTGACTCTGTCTCAGGTGTTGTAATCGCTGTTTATGTCCCAGCGTCTCAAGCAGGCTGCAAACAGGTAAGGTGGAAAGGGGGATTTTTCATGTTTGAATGTTCCCCCCCAGGCTAGAGAGGGGCCACAGGGGTCTAGAAAGTGGTTATACCACCCGGGCTCTGAGGCCTAATGGCCACCATCTCTCAAGATAGCCGTTCAGGCAGATCTTGTTACCAGCCTCCCTCCCTCCCCCCCCCCATCCCCAGCCTTTCTCCGGAAGCATGACAGGAGAGTTGGCAACGCGGGAAGCGCTCGTTTTTTTTCAAAACTCGAGGGGGGGTGGGGCGGTAGAGGAGGGGGCGGGACGTCAGCACAGGTGCTTAGACTCCCACTCAGGCCAGCTGCAGGCTATTAGAGGCACTCTGTACAGGTGCACACAGCCTTCTGAGAGACACAGAGCTGACGGTCGCATGTAAGGTGGGACACAGGCATTCTCCTAGGCAGCATTTACTGAAGTAACACCAGACTGAGCATTGGGTAGCAAGGCTTTTAGCCAGACTACATCGCTCAGCGGGCAGTGTTCATTTGTATACCTCACACCTTGTTGCTTTGCACTATGGGTAGAAGAGGTTCAAGCACCCCAGGAACCAGAGACACTAGGGGATCTCGTTCAGGTTCTGAGGGCCCCCTGTCGGCAGCATCCTCCCCCCCTAAAGATGGGCCAGGGACGGCTAGCCAGGGAGAGCCATCGGGGTCAGGGGCTACACCTGCTTCTGGCACTTCAGCCCCTGTATATATTACACAAGAGGTTTTTTCCTCAACCATTAATGGCCTAGAGGAAAGATTAATGGCCGTGATTACGTCTTCACTCAGTGGAAGAAAACGCACTAGGCTTTCCTCTGTTCCCCAAGACCCTCAGACAGAGGAGCTCTGGGATAAAGGAGATGAATCCCTTTCAGAGGATCGGGATGGGATGGATGATTCCTCTTCGGAGGATTCAGGTGGAGAGGGACCCTCTGCGACTTCCCAAGAGGAGAAAGTCTTAGTGCAGATCCTCACTGGATTGGTCCGCTCCACATTTAAGTTGCCCATACCTGAAACTGCTAAAGAATCCTCTTCTGCTTTGGGGTCACTGAAACCTTTCCAAGCAGCACATGCTTTTCCTGTTCATACTTTACTTGAAAAGCTTATTTATTCTGAGTGGGATCACCCAGACAAACGTTTTTTTCCGCCAAGAAAGTTTTCAACACTTTATCCGATGGAAGAAAAGTTTATTAAAATGTGGGGAATACCGGCTATTGATGCTGCCATTTCCTCCGTAAATAATAGCCTGACTTGTCCTGTAGACAATGCTCAGATGCTCAGGGATCCTGTAGATAAAAGGATGGAATCCCTATTGAAGGATGTTTTCTCCTTAGCAGGATCAGTGGCCCAACCTGCAGTAGCAGCGTTTGGAGTCTGTCAATACTTAAGAGACCATGTTAAGCAGGTCATCAAAGTATTACCTGAACAGCAGGCCCAGGGGTTTGCTAACCTTCCAGCGGCCTTATGCTTTGTGGTTGACGCCATTAGAGATTCTATCGTGCAAACCTCCCGTCTTTCACTGGGGTTGGTGCATATACGTAGAATCCTATGGTTGAAAAATTGGTCAGTCGAAGCACCATGTAAGAAGCTACTGGCTGGGTTTCCATTTCGTGGTGCAAGGTTGTTTGGAGAGGACTTGGATAACTATATCAAGAGAATCTCTTGTGGGAAAAGCACTCTCTTACCTGTCAAGAAGAAGAGTAAGCGTCCCTCTTTCAAACTGACTCTTTCCCCAGCGCCGGGGGCTTCAGCCTCCAGGCAGTCTCGACGGCCGCCTCCATCGGGGTCCAGAGACAAGAGTCAACCCCAGGGACAAAAGAAGTCCTGGGGAAAGAAGCCTACTAGGCAAAACACTAAGACCTCTGCATGAGGGGGCGCCCCCGCTCACTCGAGTGGGGGGAAGACTGCGACAGTTCTCAGAGCTCTGGCAGGAGGACTTCCAGGACAGATGGGTAATCTCCACGGTAACCTTAGGGTACAAGCTGGAGTTTCAGGAATTCCCCTCTCCTCAGTTCCTCAGATCAAATGTTCCCAGAGACCCAGAGAAGAAGCAGTCGCTCCTTCTAGCGTTAGAGCGACTTTTGTCGCAGGAGGTCATTATGATAGTTCCCGCAAAGGACCAGGGATTGGGCTTCTATTCCAACCTTTTTACGGTCCAAAAGCCAAATGGGGATGTCAGGCCCATTCTGGACTTAAGGGATCTGAACCGATTCCTAAGGATTCAATCCTTCCGTATGGAATCAATTCGAACAGTAGTTCCCACCCTGCAGGGAGGAGAATTTCTGGCATCAATAGACATCAGAGATGCATATCTGCATGTGCCCATTTTTCCTGCTCATCAGAAGTTTCTGCGCTTCGAGGTAGGAGGGCGCCATTTCCAGTTTGTGGCTCTGCCTTTCGGGATAGCCACTGCACCTCGAGTGTTCACAAAGATCTTGGCTCCTCCTCTGGCCAGATTAAGGGCTCAGGGTATAGCTGTCATAGCATACCTAGACGACCTGCTCTTGATAGACCAGTCGGTAGCCTCTTTGAAGGGAAACTTGAGGACCACGGTCAGGTATCTAGAACACCTGGGTTGGATCCTCAACTTAGAAAAGTCTTTCCTAAAACCAGTAAGAAGACTGGAGTATTTAGGTCTGATTATAGATACAAGCCAGGAGAAGATATTTCTACCCCAGGCAAAGATCACTGCTTTGAGAGAGCTGATTCTGACAGTAAGGACCAAGAAGGGTCCCTCAGTCCGCCTTTGTATGAGGCTACTAGGGAAGATGGTGTCTTCATTCGAAGCAGTTCCCTATGCTCAGTTTCACTCAAGAATGCTGCAACACAGTATTCTGTCGACCTGGAACAAGAAGGTTTAGGCATTAGACTTTCCGATGCACCTGTCGCATGCGGTGCGTCAGAGCCTCAATTGGTGGCTCATACCCGAAAACCTGCAGAAGGGGAAATCCTTTCTACCGGTTACCTGGACGGTGGTAACAACAGATGCCAGTCTGTCAGGTTGGGGAGCAGTTCTGGAACAGGCTGCGGTCCAAGGGGTATGGTCCAAGACAGAGAGGACCTTACCCATCAACATTCTGGAGATCCGGGCGATACATCTAGCTCTAAAAGCCTGGACTATCAGGCTACAGGGTTGTCCGGTCAGGATCCAGTCCGACAATGCCACAGCAGTGGCTTATGTCAATCATCAGGGAGGCACCCGGAGCCGAGCTGCTCAAAAAGAGGTGAACCAGATCTTAGTCTGGGCAGAGATGCATGTGCCATGCATATCGGCAGTTTTCATCCCGGGAATAGAAAATTGGCAGGCGGACTATCTAAGTCGCCAGCAGTTACTTCCAGGGGAATGGTCTCTGCATTCCAACGTCTTTTGGGCCATATGCCAAAGATGGGGGGTTCCAGATGTAGATCTCTTTGCATCCCGATTCAACAAAAAGATAGACAGATTTGTGGCAAGGACAAAAGATCCTCTTGCATGCGGGACGGATGCGTTGGTGATTCCGTGGCATCGGTTCTCACTGATTTATGCATTCCCGCCTATTCTGCTACTACCACGACTCCTTCGCAGGATCAGGCAGGAAAGGAAGTCGGTACTTCTGGTGGCCCCCGCTTGGCCCAGAAGGACTTGGTATGCAGAAATAGTAAGGATGACGGTGGGTTCCCCGTGGACCCTACCGGTACGCCCAGACCTGTTATCTCAAGGTCCAGTGTTCCATCCTGCCTTACAAACGCTAAATTTGACAGTTTGGCTATTGAGACCCACGTTCTGAAGAGTCGTGGGCTCTCAGGTCCTGTCATATCTACCTTGATTAATGCAAGGAAGCCAGCTTCCAGGATGATTTATCATAGAGTCTGGAAGGCTTATATAACCTGGTGTGAATCCAGAGGTTGGCATCCCAGGAAATATGTCATAGGTAGAATCCTTGATTTTCTACAGATGGGATTAGAGATGAAGCTGGCCTTGAGTACCATCAAGGGCCAGGTTTCTGCTTTATCAGTATTATTTCAGCGGCCACTTGCTTTGCATTCTTTGGTCTGAAACTTTATGCAAGGGGTGATGCGTCTTAATCCTCCGGTTAAAGCGCCCCTAAACCCCTGGGACTTGAATTTGGTCCTGGCTGTGTTACAGAAACAGCCTTTTGAACCAATAAGTCAGATTCCTTTGGTCTTGTTGACAAGGAAATTAATTTTTCTGGTGGCCATCTCTTCTGCTAGAAGAGTATCAGAATTAGCAGCTCTTTCCTGTAAGGAGCCTTATTTGATTATACACAAGGATAGAGTGGTACTACGCCCTCATCCTAGTTTTTTACCGAAGGTGGTTTCTGATTTTCATTTAAACCAAGACATTATTCTACCTTCCTTTTTTCCAGATCCCTGTTCTCCGGAAGAGAGATCTCTACATTCGTTGGATGTAGTAAGAGCAGTTAAGGCCTATCTAGGGGCAACTACTCAGATCCGCAAGACGGATGTTTTGTTTGTGCTGCCAGAGGGTCCCAATAGAGGACAGGCAGCGTCAAAAGCTACCATTTCTAAATGGATTAGACAGTTGATCATTCAAGCTTACGGTTTGAAACAGAAGATTCCTCCGTTTCAGATCAGGGCACATTCCACAAGGGCTATTGGTGCTTCTTGGGCAGTGCATCACCGGGCCTCTATGGCTCAAATCTGCAAAGCCGCAACCTGGTCTTCAGTTCATACATTCACCAGATTCTATCAGGTGGATGTGAGAAGGCATGAGGATATCGCCTTTGGGCGTAGTGTGCTGCAGGCAGCGGTACAGGGTCCTCAGGTCTGATTGCACCCTACTTGGTCGTGGTTCCCCCCCCTCAGGTAGCATTGCTCTGGGACATCCCATCAGTAATTACTGTGGCTCTGTGTCCCGTGATGTTCGAGAAAGAAAATAGGATTTTTAAAACAGCTTACCTGTAAAATCCTTTTCTTTCGAAGGACATCACGGGACACAGAGGTCCCGCCCCTCTTCTAATACACTATATTGCTTGGCTACAAAACTGAGGTATCCCTGCAAGGGGGAGGGATTATATAAGGGGTTGAACTTCCTGATAGGGTGTGCCAGTGTCCAATCACCAGTGATACCTAGATAACCCATCAGTAATTACTGTGGCTCTGTGTCCCGTGATGTCCTTCAAAAGAAAAGGATTTTACAGGTAAGCTGTTTTAAAAAATCCTATTTTTCCCTCTGACCACCGATACATAGGGGCTTTCTTCTCACAGACCACTAATTTAAGGAGCATTCTTCCCACTGACCACCATTGTAATGGGTATTTTGCCCACCAACCACCAATAAAAGGTGCATTCTTCCCACTGACCACCATTGTAATGGGTATTTTGCCCACCGACCACCAATATTAGGGTCATTCTTCCCACTGACCACCAATATAGGGAGCATTCTTCCCACCGGCCACCAATATAAGGGGCATTCTTCCCATTGACCACCACTGAAAGGGGCATTTTTCTTTTTACTGACCACTGATTTAAGGATCATTCTTCCCACTGACCACCATTGTAATGAGTATTCTGCCCACCGACCACCAATATAAGGGGCATTTTTCCCACTGACCACCGATATAGGGGCTTCTTCTCATTGACCACTGATTTAAGGAGCATTTTTCTCACTGTCCACCATTGTAATGGGTATTCCCACCGATTACCAATATAAGGGGCATTCGTCTCACTGATCACCAATGTAGGGGCATTCATCCTACTGACCACCAATGTAAGGTTCATTTTTTTTCCCACTGACCACCAATGTAAAGAACATTCTTCTCACTGACCACCAGTGTAAGGTGCATTTTACCCACTGACACCCGATAAATTAATTTTAGTAGAGGGTTCACTGAAATTATTTCAAGGGTTTCCTTCAGAGTAAAATGGCTGAAAAAGGCTGCCCTGATCAATGGAAGACTTGGTCCACCAGCCTACCGAAGATATAACTAAAATATCTGTTTTGGTGGCTCTTTCATTATTTGACTATCATTTTTCACCTCAGCCAATTTTTTTTGCTTCATTCTATAAAATATACAGTATATATAAAGGTTTGCCCATTCATTTTCAAAGTAGTGGATCTATTGACGGTATTGCTGAATGTATTGGATGGTTACTGCTGCTTACTGTACAAATCCTCTCTTCATTGTTGCTGGCTCCTCCCCCAGCGCTTTTGTTGCGGCACTGTAACTGAGACATCCAACTAGTGTACAGTGATGATAGCGGGTCACTCAATCCTTACCTTGTCTATTTAGAAAAAGCTTTGAATTCTTTTTACTGATTGCAAGACGTTCTCTGATTGGACAAGAGGAGATCCTGTGGTTTACTCGCCCCTTGTCCAATCACAAAATGCCCTGCATGTCGCCTTGCTATCAAAGCCTTCTGGGTAGTGTCAGGACTTGCTGATAAACCCCACACCCTCTTATTCCACTTGGCCCTAAAGGATAAGTGGGCTCACTGGTCTGTAGAAATGATCAGGAGGCAGGAGTGAGACGGCAAGGTTCCAGGAATTGTCAGAGTGGTGCGAGTTCATCCATGGCAAAAAGGTTCAGGAGACTGCTGCAGGTTTGTACACCTCCTAGGTGTATAAACTTTATAACTTCCCCCCGGTGGCAGTTTTAGCCTCAGTGACAACAGGGAGTGGAGCATTCAGATCACATCAGTAGGATTGGATTGACAAGTCAGACATCTTATGGTAGTTCAGAACACCAAGAGAAGCCTCCGCTCCCACGTCCATGCTCTGCCAGGGTCTATAGACACAGGCACCAACTGAATGGCGTACCTGCTTCCCACAAATCACAAGCTAATAGATTGTTCGCACTCCAATGACATTTGCATTGATAAAATGTTATTGTTACATACAATAAACACAAAAGGTCAACCTAGAGACCCTCCTCATGAGTTTTGTCAGTGAAGTGCTTAGTCGTAGAGGTTCTCCCAGACCTTCCTCGTAGTTGTCTACCTAGACCCTCCTCATTTTGATGTGTTTCATCCAGAAAGGGCTTAGTTGTAGAGGTCCTCCCAGACCCTCTTCATAGTGGGCGTCCCAGATCCTTCTCACCCTAAAGCCTTTCATCTAGAAAGAGCTTAGTCATAGAGGTCCTCCGAGGCTTTCCTCATAGTTGTTTTCCCAGACCCTCTTCACTCTAATTGCATTTCACCCAAAGTAGGATTAGTCATAGAGGTCCTCATAGACCCCCCCCTTGTAGTGGTCCGCTAAAGCCCTTTTCACTTTGACGCACTTCACCCAGAAAGGGCTTGGTCATAGAGGTCCTCCCAGACCTTCCTCAAAGTTCTCTGCCCACTATGCTTAGAGATCTTACTTGTAGAGGTTCATTCAGGCCCTCCTTGTAGTGGTCTGCCCAGACCCTTGTCACACTGATGCATTTCACCTTGAAAGGGCTTCGTCAAAGAGGTCTTCCCAGACCTTCCTCCTAGTGGTCTGCCGAGATCCTCCTCACTCTCTAACGTGTTTCACTACGAAAGAGGTTACTTAGTTTAAGAAATCTTCGATATTAGTCATAGGTGTCCTCCCAGACCTTCCTCATGGTGTGCTGCGCAGACCCTTTTCACTCTGATGTGTTTCACCTGGAAATGGCTTAGTTGTAGAGATCTTTGTCATAGAAGTCTGTCAGTGGTCTGCTCAGGCCATCCTTACTCTGACACATTTCACATGGAAAGGACTTAGTCATAGTGATCCAATTTGTATAGGCCCTTCCAGATTCTCCTTGTAATGGTCTTCCCAGACCCTCCCCGCCATAGCCTGCTTCACCCAGAAAAGAACTCAGTTATAGGGTCCGTCCAGCTCCTTCTTACGGTGGTCGGCCTTGAGGTTGGCCCAGACCCTCCTTCCTTAGCTGATACATGTCACCCAGAATGGGCTTAGTCCTAGAGATCTTAGTATCTTAAGCCCCATACACACTATGAGATTTTCTGCTGATTTTTTTTCCTTCAGATTTACCAAAACCATATAATATGAGGTCAAACCTTAGGAGTTTCAATTTGTATGCAATCAGGCAGGCCCTTCCACTACATGGTGTTGGTAAATCTGAGGACAAAAATCAGCAGAAAATCTGATAGTGTGTATGGGGCTTATGATTAGAGGTCGACCGATATGGGTTTTTCTCTGGCCGATGCCGATGCCGATATTTAGAAATCGCGGTGGCCGATTCTGATATGTGATGCCGATTTTTTTTGGGCCGATATATTTGGCCGATTTTTTTTTTTCCCTTCATCTCATAAAATCTAACAGTTAGACCCCTTTCACACTGGGGCGTTTTTCAGGCGCTTTTGGGCTAAAAAGAGCGCCTGTAAAGTGCCTGTAAAACATCTCCCCTGCAGTGTCAGTGTGATATCCCGAGTGCTTTCACACTGAGGCGATGCGCTGGCAGGATGTAAAAAAAAGTCCTGCAAACGGCATCTTTGAAGCGGTGTATACCACTACTCCTGCCCATTGAAATTAATGCGCACCGCTGCCAAAGCGGCTGCAAAGTGTTTTGGCAGCGGCGCTTCAGGGGCGCATTTAACCCCTTCCTCAGCCGCTAGCTGGGTTATAAGCGCCCCGCTAGCAGCCGAATAGTGCCTCTAAAATGACGGTAAAGCGCTGCTAAAACTAGCAGCGTTTTACCATCAACGCATGCCCGCTCCAGTGTGAAAGCAACCTTAAGTGATACAGAAATTTTTTTACATTTAAACATTAAACAAAACAAACCTTCAATCAGTTCACTTGTATGTATAATTTAGAAAAAAAAAAAAAAAACTATCTTAAATATTAAATACACAAAAACAGGCAATCAAAACTTTTGGACGAAAAAAAATGGGCTAACTTTACTGCTTAGTTTTTTTTTTAATTCATTACTGTATTTTTTTTAAAAAAAATTGCGTTTGAAAGACCGCTGCGCAAATACCGCGTGACATAAAATATTGCAACAACCACCATTTTATTCCCTAGGGTCTCTGCTAAAAAAAAATATATATATAATGTTTGGGGGTTCTAAGTGATTTTCTAGCAGAAAATACAGGATTTTTACCTGTAAGCAACAAGTGTCAGAAAAGATTTAGTCTTTAAATGGTTAAACTGAGAATTCCTACACGGAGTTCAGTCTATTGATAAAAAAGAACTTGAAGAGATACAATGTATCTTCTTATCAGACTTGGCAGGCTGCCCAGAGGAGGAGAGAAGATAACTTTCAGGCAACTTGCATTGACTCTATTACAGAAGTCATTTGCAAGTCACGGCTGAAGTTACAATCGGCCTTTTTTATCAGCACAATCGGCCGATGCCGATTAAGTAAAAAACGCCAAATATCGGCCGATATATCGGTCGACCTCTACTTATGATCTTAGATATTGTCAGGTATGTCCATATAGCTGTAGGTAGAAAGAGCACCTGTCATTGGATATAATGTGCTAGAATTTTATATATATGGTTGGAAGAAACAGTATATGGTATTGTCTCCTGATACGGTTATCCTTTGTTTTCAGAGACTGTTTTGTACAGCTGCATTTAAAAGTGGATTTAAGCTTAGTATACAGGTATCAGGTTTCTGCTCCAGCCTCTTCTGATCTGTAACAGCTGCTGTGTGCTGCACTGTGCTCTCACTCATTCTCTTCTGTCCTGCTGCAGTTCTTGAGTCTTACTGAGGAAGATTTAAACAAGTTTGAATCTCTAACGATGGGTGCAAAGAAGAAGCTGAAGACCCAGCTGGAGCTGGAGAAGTGAGTACCAGCAGGGGGCGCCATCCTCACTTGTGAAATGCAGCCACAAGGGGGTTTGTGAGCAGAAAATGGAAGTCTCACCCCAGTGAATGTGTACATGTGTTTTGTAGGGGGTTCAGTTGGATATAAACCCTTAGGCATCATTCCCACGAGGCGGATCCGCTCAGCAGAGTCCGCCAGCTCAGCAGGAGATCTCTCCGTTGATCTCCGCTCAGCCAGCGGATGACAGGTCTGTCTCTGCTCACTGAGTGGGGAGGGGCCTGTCAGAGCGCCGCCGATTCCTATGGACGGATTGGACGAAAACGGACATCATGTCCGTTTTCAACAGATCTCATCCGATCTGCCAGGACAGATGCGAACGTATCGCCATATGTCTGATATTAGCGGATCGAATGTCAGCCGACATGGTAACCGCTGACATCCATCGCTCCATAGACCTGCATGGAGCGACCGTTCAGGTCCGCCTAAAAAACTGACAGGCGGACCTGAACGGTCCATTCATGTGAAAGGGGCCTGAATTGATGGGATTTGGTTTGCTCTGTGTAACATAAACATTTATCATCGTTTTTACCTTGCTTTCATCTTTTGTTACATCTCAGTGCTGCTGATCTTCTGCAGCCACTTCATGTCTACATGGAATCCAACGATGGCTTCTTGATGGTGGTAACAGTGAACTATGCCTGTGTAATGTGTGTTGAAACAGCCACTTGTAGTCTCCATCAGAGGCCAAGGTGACAACGCAGGAGCACAGTTAGGAGACAGGAACCGAGTGTCATCACCCTATAAGAAGTGCAAGCTTTTAATAAAAGCTGCAGATTTTAAAATATTGAAAATGACTTATGAAATTACATTTACAGCTTATACAAAATTTAGGTGATTGGGCTTACATCTACTTTAATGTACTCTGTGCATTCTAGAAGACTATACACCGATCAGCCATAACATTATGACCACCCACCATAACTTGTCGAGACATGGACCCCACTAGACCTCTGAAGGTATGCTGTGATATAAAGTTACATAGTAGGCGAGGTTCAAAAAAGACACAAGTCCATCAAGTCCAACCTATGTGTGATTATATGGCACCAAGCCGTCAGTAGTAGATCCTTTAAGTCCTGTAAGTTGTGAGGTGGGGCCTCCATGGATGGGACTTGTTTTTCCAGAACATCCCACAGATGCTTGATTGGATTGAGATCTGAAGAATTTTGAGGCCAAGTCAACAACTTGTGTTCCTCAGCTGTTCTTAAATCTCTTAGACTAGGGTAGAGCTGGGCGATTTTCTCAAAAAAAAAAAAAAAATCTGTGATTTTTAAAAAAAAAAAAACTTATTTTACAATTCGAATCGAGTTTTTTTTTTTTTTTTTGGACACCACGCCGGTCCTGAGGAGCTGCAGGCAGGAGTTTTTAGGCAAGACCATGGCTTCGGCCTAGTCCACGGCGTCCGGCCTCGTGGACTAGCCGCGGCCTCACCTAAAAACTTCTGCTCGCAGCTCCTCAGGACCGGCGTGGTGAAAAAAATCTAAAAAAATCTATTTGCTTAAATTTTGAATCGATTTGACCTCTCAACTCGATTCAAGATTTAAATCAATTTTTTTTTCCCCAGCCCTAGACTAGGCTACCATTTTCCGTTGCTCCCTGGTCCAGTTCTGATGCTCATGTACCAATTGTAGGTGCTTTTGTTGGGGACACAGGTCAGCATGGGCACCCTGGCCGGTCTGCAGATATGCAGCCCCATATGCAACAAACTGTGATGCATTGTGTGTTCTGAAACCTTTTCATTGGAACCAGCATTAACTTTTTAAGCAATTTAAGCTAACGTAATTCTTCTATTACATTGAACTACACAGGTAAGCCTTTGCTCCCCACGTGCATCACTGAGCCTTGGCCTCCCATGACCCTGTCACCGGTTTCCTTCCTTGGACCACTTTTGATAGGTCCTGACAAATGCAGACCAGGAACGTCCCACAAGAGCTGCAGTTGCTCTGACCCAGTTGTCTAGCCATTACAATTTGGCCCCTGTCAAAGACGGTCAAATCTTTACGCTCGCCCGTTTTTTTTTTTTTTCTGCATTCAACACATCAACTTCAGGAACAACATGTTCACTTGCTTCCTGATCTATCCCACCCACTTTCAGATGCCATTGTAATGGGATAATATTATTATTCACTTTACCTGTCAGTAGTCATAATGTTATGGCCGATTGGCGCGTGTGTATATTGCCAAAAGTATTGGGACACCTGCCTTTACATGCATATGAACTTTATTGGCATCCCATTCTTAGTCCGTAGGGTTCAATATTGAGTTGGCCCACCCTTTGCAGCTGTAACAGCTTCAACTCTTCTGGGAAGGCTGTCCACAAGGTTTAGGAGTGTGTCTATGGGCATGTTTGACCATTCTTCCAGAAGCGCATTTGTGAGGTCAGGCACTGATGTTGGACAAGAAGGCCTGGCTAGCAGTCTCTCGCTTTAATTCATCCCAAAGGTGTTCTATCGGGTTGAGGTCAGGACTCTGTGCAGGCCATTCAAATTCCTCCACCCCAAACTCGCTCACCCATGTCTTTATTGTATTTTTATGCACTGGGGTGCCATTAAAGTTCATGTGCGTTTAAAGGCAGGTGTCCCAATACTTTTGATAATATAGTGTGTGTGTGTATATATGTATATATGTGTGTGTGTATATGTATATATATATATATATATATATATGTGTGTGTGTATATGTGTGTGTGTATATGTATATATATATATATATATATATATATATATATATATATATATATATATATATATATATATATATATATATATATATATATATATATATATATATATATATATATATATTCATATTCTACAGTGAGGGAAAAAAGTATTTGATCCCCTGCTGATTTTGTACGTTTGCCCACTGACAAAGAAATGATCAGTATATAATTTTAATGGTAGGTTTATTTTAACAGTGAGAGACAGAATAACAACAAAAATATCCATAAAAAAGCATTTCAAAAAAGTTATAAATTAATTTGCATTTTAATTAATGAAATAAATATTTGACCCCTTCGCAAAACATGACTTAGTACTTGGTGGCAAAACCCTTGTTGGCAATCACAGAGGTCAGACGTTTCTTGTAGTTGGCCACCAGGTTTACACATCTCAGGAGGGATTTTGTCCCACTCCTCTTTGCTCATCCCTTCCAAGACATTTAGGTTTCGAGGCTGACGTTTGGTTACTCAAACCTTTAGCGCCCTCCACATATTTTTTTTATGGAATTAAGATCTGGAGACTGGCTAGGCCACTCCAGGACCTTAATGTGCTTTTTCTTGAGTCACTCCTTTGTTGCCTTGGCCGTGTGTTTTAGGTCATTGTCATGCTGGAATACCCATCCAGGAACCATTTTCAATGCCCTGGCTGAGGGAAGGAGGTTCTTGCCCAAGATTTGATGGTACATGGCCCCGTCCATCGTCCCTTTTGATATGGGGAAGTTGTCCTGTCCCCTTAGCAGAAAAACACACCCAAAGCATAATGTTTCCACCTCCATGTTTGATGGTGGGGATGGTGTTCTTGGGGTCATAGGTAGCATTCCTCCTCCTCCAAACACTGTGAGTTGAGTTGATGCCAAAGAGCTCGATTTTGGTCTCATCTCAACACTTTCACCCAGTTCTCTGAATCATTCAGATATCATTCAGGTAGCAAACTTCAGACGGTCCTGTACATGTGCTTTCTTGAGCAAGGGGACCTTGCGGGCGCTGTAGGATTTCAGTCCCTCACGGCGTAGTGTGTTACCAATTGTTTTCTTGGTGACTATGGTCCCAGCTGCCTTGAGATCATTGACAAGATTCTCCCATGTAGTTCTGGGCTGATTCCTCACCGTTCTCATAATCATTGAGACTCCAGGAGGTGAGATCTTGCATGGAGTCCCAGATCGAGGGAGATTGACAGTTGTTTTGTGTTCTTCTATTTGTGAATAATCGCACCAACTCTTCTTACCCTCTCACTAAGTTGCTTGGCGATTGCGATGGTCTTGTAGCCCATTCCAGCCTTGTGTAGGTCTACAATCTTATCCCTGACATCCTTGGACAGCTCTTTGGTCTTGGCCATGGTGGAAAGATTGGAATCTGATTGCTTCTGTGGACAGGTGTCTTTTATACAGGTTACAAGCTGAGATTAGGAGCACTCCTTTTAAGAGAGTGCTCCTAATCTCAGCTCGTTACATGTATTGAAGACACCTGGAAGCCAGAAATTCTGCTAATTGATCGGGGATCAAATACTTATTTCACTCATTAAAATGCAAATCATTTTATAACTTTTTTGAAATGCGTTTTTCTGGATATTTTTGTTGATAATCTGTCTCAATGTTAAAATAAACCTACCATTAAAATTATAGACTGAACATTTCTTTGTCATATATATCATTTTTTTTTTTTTTTGGGGGGGGGGGGGTACTATCAGTATATTTAACATCAAGCTGGTAATCAAGTCTCCAATGTTGACTTTGTAGTTCCTTGTATCTTGGATTTTCTGTGTCTTATTGGACTGGCTTCAGTCCACAGTGCTGTGTAAGTAACAGTGTAATGAGGGAATCCCATTGATGGTTACTTGGGGGGGGGGCACAACAGGGACCCCTCCACTTCACAGAATGACTTTCATCAAATTATTATTATTTTATTAGAGGAAATTACAATGCCAACAATTTACACAGTGCTTTACATATTGTATATTCACATCAGTCCCTGTCCTCTAGGAGCTTACAATCTAAGGTCCCCATCTCACATATATACTAGGGCCAATTTAGACAGGAGCCAGTTACGCTACCAGCATGTCTTTGGAGTGTGGGAGGAAACCGGACACCCGGAGGAAACCCACGCCAGCACAGTGAGAACATGCAAACTCCATGCAGATAGTGTTCTTGCTGGGACAGAAATCCACTTAAGGAGCTGTATGAGAAGTCATATTGTGTTTCATGTCTACATTTATCTCCCTTTTATATTTTGTTCTGTAGGGAGAAATCGGAGAAGAGGTGTCTGAATCCGGCACAGTGTACCTTCACAAGCAGCGGGGTTGCCAGGGTCCCTCCCACTAGCCATGTCGGGCCAATGCAGAGCGTCCACTATAACCATTCTACAGGTAGGATCACACAAGATTTCCAGACTACTATTGATGGAAGTCAGAGCAAAGTCTGCCCCCTGCTTACCCACTGCTGTCTTCTAAGAGCTAGAGTTACTAAGAGAGGGGGCAGCGGACAATCTGGATGTGCCATATCCTGCAAAAAGGGAATTGCTGAATTTTTTTAGGCAGTATGTGGTTCAGATCAGTCCAGAAGGCAAATTAAAAAAAAATAAAGTGGATTAAAACAAAAAAAAATCTCAAGTCTATTTACATATTTCTTCAGTCAGCAAAGTATTTTTAACCCTATTGTGATAGCATCAAGTATTTTTTATTTATTTTTTCATCTTCGTGATCAAATGCATGTTGGAGGTCTTACTGACATAACAAGCCTTCAGCCTGTAGATGAACACTGCCCCCTTGAGGCAGCAGTGGGGTCTGCAATGCCTTCTGTTTAGTAGTATTTTTGTCAAACACAATTACGTTATTTAAAAAAAAAATAATAAGTTAAAACATTTTTTAAAGATTGTTTTTTACTGTAACAAAAAAACCTTTATATGTCATTAAAATGTAAAAAAATAAATAAAAATGAATTCAGATGTGCAAATTAGTCATAGAGCTATTGCCAAGTTAAAGCACAGTTAAAACACTCCTGGAAAATGCAGCAAAGGAGCATCTTTTTTAAGATAAAAACCCTTAATTATTCCTTTTTTGCTTTAGAGCTGTGTATGTCACCTCTGTGGAAAAGGAGCACTCCTGTGCTTGTGCATGGCTGGTACTCCAACTTTCCTAAAGCTTTGCAATGTGTACAGTGCCTTGAAAAAGTATTCATACTCTTTGAGAATTTCCACATTTTGTCATGTTACAACAAATGTATTTTATTGGGATTTTATGTGATCGACCAACACAAAGTGGCACATAATTGTGAAGTGGAAGGAAAATGATAAATGGTTTTCAACATTTTTTACAAAAATATAAATATCTGAAAACTGTGGTGTGTATTTGTATTCAGCCCCCCCCTGAGTCAATACTTTGTAGAACCTCCTTTCGCTGCAATTACAGCTGCAAGTCTTTTTGGGGATGTCTCTACCAACTTTGCACATCTAGAGAGGGACATTTTTACCCATTCTTCTTTGCAAAATAGCTCAAGCTCTGTCAGATTGGATGGAGAGCGTCTGTGAACAGCAATTTTCAAGTCTTGCCACAGATTTTCAATTGGATTTAGGTCTGGACTTTGACTGGGCCATTCTAACACATTAATATGCTTTGATCTAAACCACTTCATTGTAGCTCTGGCTGTATGTTTAGAGTCGTTGTCCTGCTGGAAGTTGAACCTCCGCCCCAGTCTCAAGTCTTTTGCAGACTCTAACAGATTTTCTTCTAAGATTGTCCTGTATTTGGCTCCATCCATCTTTCCATCAACTCTGACTAGCTTCCCTGTCCTTGCTGAAGAAAATCATCCCTACAACATGATGCTGCCCCCACCATGTTTCACGGTTGGGATGGTGATTTTAGGGTAATGTGCAGTGTTATGCCGTGTACACACGGGCAGACTTTCCGACCGGACTGGTCCGACGGACCGAATCCTGTGGACAATCCGACCGTGTGTGGGCTGCATCGGACTTCCGACAGACCGTTTCGGTCGGAAATCCAACGGACTTTAGATTTGAAACCTGCTTCAGATCTTTACGTCGTAACTCCACCGGTCTCAGTTCCTAACGGAAAGTCCATTCGTCTGTATGCTGGTCCGATGGACCAGATACGATGCAAGGGCAGGGTACTACATCTCGCGCTCGCTGCAATAGGAAAAACTAATTTTGCTATTGCGGCGAGCGCGAGACGACGATGTTCCTTAGGTCTGGTATGGATTTCAAGGGGAACCCCCTACGCCGAAACAACGGAGTGGGGTCCCCCCAAAATCCATACCAGACCCCTATCCGAGCACGCTGCCTGGCCGGTCAGGAAAGGGGGTGGGGATGAGCGAGCGCTCCCCCTCCTGAACTGTACCAGGCCGCATGCCCTCAACATGGGGGGGGGTGGGGTGGTGGGTGCTTTGGGGAAGGGGAGCGCCCTGCGGCCCCCCCCCACCCCAAAGCACCTTGTCCCCATGTTGATGAGGACAAGGGCCTCTTCCCGACAACCCTGGGCGTTAGTTGTCGGGGTCTGCGGGCGGGGGGCTTACCGGAACCTGGGAGCCCCCTTTAATAAGGGGGCCCCCAGATCCCGGCCCCCCACCCTATGTGAATGGGTAGGGGTACGATGCACCCCATACTCATTCACCTAGGGAAAAAGTGTCAATAAAAAAAACACACTATACAGGTTTTTAAAGTAATTTATTAGACAGCCCGGGGGGTCTTCTTCCGACTTTACCGCTCTCTCTGGCCTCTTCTCCCGGTGTCCAGTTCTTTTCCCGCTCTTCGGCCTCTTCTCCCGGTGTTCGACCTCTTCTGCCGGCTCCTCCGCTATCTTCCGCTGCTTTTTTGCTAGCGGTGGCCCGGACTTCTGTGTCGTCTTCTTCCCTCTTCTCTTCTTCCAATGTTGACACAACGCTCTCTCCCACTGTAATGCTGTGTGAGCGCTCCGCAATGACTTATATAGGCGGCGACCCCGCCCCCTTATGACGTCACAGTCCGGGGCATGTTGAGTCTGTGACGTCATAAGGGGGTGTGGTCATCGGGTGATGTTGACCACGCCCCCTTATGACGTCACAGTACCAACATATAAGTCATTGCGGAGCGCTCACACAGCATTACAGCGGGAGAGAGCGTCGTGTCAACATCGGAAGAAGACGACTCAGAAGTCCAGGCCGGACGAACACCGGGAGAAGAGGCCGGAGAGCGGGAGAAGAACCGGACACCAGGAGAAGAGGCCGGAGAGAGCGGCGAAGTCGGAAGAAGACCCCCGGAGCTGTCTAATACATTACTTTAAAAACCTGTGTAGTGTGTTTTTTTTATTGACGCTTTTTCCCTCGGTGAATGGGTAGGGGTACGATGTACCCCATACTCATTCACATAGGGTGGGGGGCCGGGATCTGGGGGCCCCCTTATTAAAGGGGGCTCCCGGATTCTGATAAGCGCCCCCGCCCACAGACCCCGACAACCAACGGCCAGGGTTGTCGGGAAGAGGCCCTTGTCCTCATCAACATGGGGACAAGGTGCTTTGGGGTGGGGGGGGCCGCAGGGCGCCCCCCTCCCCGAAAGCACCCACCCCCCCATGTTGAGGGCATGCAGCCTGGTACAGTTCGGGGGGGGTGGCGCTCACTCGTCCCCACCCCCTTTCCTGACCGGCCGGGCTGCGTGCTCGTATAAGGGTCTGGTATGGCTTTTGGAATTTTTCCTTTTTTTGGCGTACGGGGTTCCCCTTAAAATCCATACCAGACCTAAGGGCCTGGTATGCCCCGCGACGGGGATCGCAAGGTGTCAATCTCTCCGATAAAAGCGGCGAGATTGACTCCCTTTTCTAGTCCCGTCGTACCCGAGTCACGTTCAAAATGAACGGACTTGTTCGTATGTGGGCAAGTCTGTTCATTCTGAAAGTCCGTCGTAACTCCGTCGGGAAGAAAGCGGACGTAGTCCGCCAGAAAGTCCGGTCGTGTGTAGGCAAGTCCGTCCGTAGTCTGGTCGTGTGTAGGGAAGTCCGTTTGTAAAAAAAAGTCAGTCGGAAGTCTGTCAAAAGTCTGTCGGACCAGTCCGTTCAGATTGTCCGCCCGTGTGTACGCCCTATTAGTTTTCCGCCAAACATAGCGTTTTGCTTTCAGGCCAAAAAGTAAAATTTTGGTCTCCTCTTGACCAGAGTACCTTCTTCCACATGTTTGTTGTGTCCCCCACATGGCTTCTCGCAAACTGCAAACAGGACGACTTATGGCTTTCTTTCAACAATGGCTTTCTTCTTGCCACTCCTCCATAAAGGCCAGATTTGTGGAGTGCATGACTAATAGTTGTCCTGTGGACAGATTCTCCCACCTGAGCTGTGGATCTCTGCAGCTCCTCCAGAGTTACCATGGGCCTCTTGGCTGCTTCTCTGATGAATGTTCTCCTTGCCTGGCCTGTCAGTTTAGGTGGACGGCCATGTCTTGGTAGGTTTGCAGTTGTGCCATACTCTTTCCGTTTTCGGATGATGGATTGAACAGTGCTCCATGAGATGTTCAAAGCTTGGGATATTTTTTTTTATAACCTAACCCTGCTTTAAACTTCTCCACAACTTTATCCCTGACCTGTCTGGTGTGTTCTTTGGCTTTCACAATGGTGTTTGTTCGCTAAGGCTTTCTAACAAACCTCTGAGGGCTTCACAGAACAGCTGTATTTATACTGAGATTAAATTACAAAAAGGTGGACTCTATTTACTAATTAGGTGACTTATGAAGGCAATTGGCTGCACTAGATTTTAGTTAGGAGTATCAGAGTAAAGAGGGCTGAATACAAATGCACACTACACTTTTCAGATATTTATTTGTAAAAAAATGTGAAAATCATTTTCCTTCCACTGCACAATTATGTGCCACTTTGTGTTGGTCTATCACATAAAATCACAATAAAAAACATTTACGATTTTGGTTGTAACATGACAAAATGTGGAAAATTTCAAGGGGTGTGAATACTTTTTAAGGCACTGTACTGTCCAGGCCACATACAGGGACTGCCTTCACAGGTCCTTCCTGAAGCAGAGTATAGGCCAGGGTTCCATGGAACTCTGGGGTTCCTTCAAAGGTCGCTAGGGGGTTCCTTGAGCAATGAGCAATTTTTGCCTCTCAGTTCCCACTGACACCATTGATCTTTTTATCTATCTGTAAGGGGTTAATTCTTCCCAGTGACCACAAGTGTACGGTGCATTTGTCCTATTAAACCATCACACTAATGTAACGTGAGTTGTCGATATAATAATTTTTAGGCAGGGGTTCCCAGAGACTGGAAAGTTATTTCAAAGGTTCCTCCTTGTTGAAAAGGTTGAGAAAGGCTGGTGTAGGCACTGCACAGATTTTCATGCAGCTGTAGTACCGGTTGGAAGTGTGCAGGTAGGGAGACCATTAAAGGCACCATAGCAAACCCATAGGAGGAAGTGCAGTGGGCATTATTTGCAAGCAGATCATCTGCACCATGGAGCGACCAGGAAAGAAAATAAATATGTAGCAAGCAAGGCTAACAACAGTATAAAGAATGTTTTATAGGTTTAATAACACTTAAAGTGATGCATTCTGGCACTCCTAATTTTGCCTAGGCATCAATGACCACTGGTCATGGAAGGGTTTAAAAAATGACAGCATTTTTTACTTTCTTGGTAGAACTGTCTGTAGACGTGGAGCCAACAACTTCTCAAATGCCTCAAGAAGGCAGCTCGTCATCCGAGTACTCCAGTTCCCCTTCCAGCCCAATGGGACTTCAGACACGAGAGGAGAGCTCGGACAGTGCAGAAGAAATGGACAGGCGTAAGTAGCCTAATATCTTCCTGTTATCTATAAAGCAGCCTATGGTATGAGTTCTAATCATTCTTTCTCTTTAGGTCTCGGAAGACACTCGGACTGCACAGAGAAGGAAAAGTCTGTCTTGTTGGTGAATCACTTTACGTCAACCTCGGTGCGCCCGACAGCTCAGGTTCTCCCTGTTCAGAACGATGCTGGATCCAGCTCTGCGAGTCATCACCCTCTGCCAATTCAGATCATTACCGGGACCCCAACCCATATGACTCCCCTCCACCTCATCAACACGTTGCACAAGTCAGACCGCGGGGGCACTGAGATCAAACTCCTCCAATCTCCGCACTCTCTCCTGTCTTCAGAGGAAAGGAGCAAATCAGCTGCACCCAGAAGCAGCATCAAAATCGAGAAGAGCTTTGGTGGCATGCTTCTTGACGTCAAGGCTCCATCTAACCCTTTGCAATCTGGACATGTCCTCTCCATAATGCCTGACAGCAGCTCCATGGCTCAGACTATGGCCTTCGGTGTCCGCACCAAAGTCGGCAGTTCTATGCCTGGGGAGAGGATGATGAAGCCGACTTCGGTGATGGTGGACAGCAGCATGCCAGCTACTCCATCGTCCGCACCAGTCTTCCACGTTGCCCGTACCCCGGTAAAGCTTTTGGTGTCGTCCGCTGATTCTTCCATGGTTGGGCAGATGTCATGTTCCAGTGTTTCCCCCGCAATAATAAGCCCCAGAAATGTTCTCTATACAGCCAATACCAAAGTTGCCTTCTCCACCATGGGTGGCGCACCGGTAGCTCAGATGTCAGGCAACTTCTGCGCAAACAGCAATGCCTCTTCAAGCAGCCTCACGTCTACATCATACAGCAGCATAGCCCACCTGCCCAGCTGCTCGGTGCCCAGCTCGAGCCCGACATCTGTATCTGACAACAGCTACTACAGCGGCGGAGGAAACTCCCCGAGCATGAACTTGCAAGTTGCCAGCCAAACGTCAGGCCACCACCACCTACACCACCAACAGCAAAAGTCCCAGACGGGGTGCACCGTGTGCAGTTCCTGCGGGTGCAGTGGCAGCTGCGGGAGCAGCGGCGTAGCGGTCAACTACGGGAACTATTTTCAGCACTTCTCGGCACCCTCCATGTTTCCGTTTTCTCTCATGCCCTTCAACCCCATGTGCAATAATGGGTACATCAACACCCAGCAATACAACAATAGCTCCTCCTTCCCCGTCATGCATCACCCTTACAGCAACAGCCTGAACCCCGACTCCATGCTGACGGGGCAGCCAAGCTTCTCCATGCCCCCTATGCAGAACTTTATCACTGGCACAGCGGGGGTATACCAGCCTCAGGGAATAATGGGAGCCATTAATGGCACGCTGCACAAGAAGAGCGGCAATGTCTCGTGTTATAACTGCGGGGTCAGCGGGCATCGAGCTCAGGATTGTAAGCAGCCATCGATGGATTTTAATCAGCAAGGTAATTTGTTTTGGGGCACGGATGCATTTAACGGGATTCTGTAGAGTTTTTTGTTTTTCATTCTTGTTCTTTAGGGGACACAGGAAGTTAAACTTCGGGTTAAACTGCCACTGGCAAACAAAAAACTAGGCCTGGCCAGGATAACCCCTACACTACCATGACATAAATTTGTGCTCATGTACGAGCTTCAGCTTAAGCTGTGTTAAAGACCTTTTTTGCTTCTTCCATTTTTTCCTTCAGTTCAGACTCTTTGCTATATCCCTACTGAAGCTTTGTCTCTTCAGTTGCAGCTGTCATCCTTATCCTGGCTTTTGGAGTGTCACATCCGGACCCCCGGAACTAGACTTTTCAGGGATAGCCTAGAAGTGACCTTCAACTGCTGGCTTCTACATGAGGCACAGCCGAGCACCAGAAGCCTACAGTACCTCATCTGCATAGGTCACTTGGCATCTTTATTCCCTGTTCCTGACAATTTTTGCAACAGAATGGGTTAATGTTGTGGGGCTGAGCACCAACATCATCTGCCAGGTTGTGTTGCGTGCACTCCATGCTTTCTTTCTCACCATACAGCATGAAGGAAGCATCTCCCAGCTGTTGCTCCCTCTTGCAAAGGGCCACATCGAAGGTCAACCTGTTCCTACTGAATGGAGTGACTTTGGTCACCTCTGGCCATCTGACCTTTACCTGCTACCAGCTGTCCAGTTTTTGTGAGTACTTAAAGACGAAGTAAACCCTGGTGGGTTTTACTTCCTCTTTGTTTCCCTGCAAAGGTAAAGCATAATGGGCTACTATGAATCGCATAGTAGCCCATTATGTGTCACTTACCTGGCACAGGAGCCTGCGATGTCCCCGATTTTCTCACTGGCAGCGAGCGTCCGTTCTTCACCCCTCTTCCTTCTGGGGCCGCAAACTCTGGCTCTGTAACTGGCCGGAGTCACGGGACGTCACTCCCGCGCATGCGCGTGAGAGCCGCCAGTCGCGGCATGACTCCAGCTTGAAACGGCACAGCACGCCCTTTCAAGAGTGCGCATGCGCCAAGTACATCGGCGCATGCGCAGAACCGGGTAGGTTTAGGAGATATTTCAAGCACCTACAGGTAAGCCTTAATCTAGGCTTACCTGTAGGTAAAAGTGGTCTGTAAGGGTTTATAACCACTTTAAGGTCTCAACTCTTACCTTAAACCTATAGGTTGCCTTATCGCCAAGGTTTTCTGGGTCCTCTTTAGCTCTGTTTTGTGTGGCTGCATCCTCTGTCCTTTTGGTGTTGGTTTTTACTATAGTCATACAAGACTTTGTGGCCTATATAACCCAGTTTTTTCTGACTTTGATTTCAGAGGTTACAAGCACTCTTCCACACCCTCTCCAGAAGATTCTGTATCTGGTTTGCCTGCAGCCATAATGGCTTCTGAGCCATCAGCCGCAAGCACTCTGATTTTAGGCTGCTCGAGTCGTTAACTGATCAGCTTTACATGTAAGGAGTCCCCGCCAACTGCTGTTACTCTTGAGATAATCGAGAACGTTTCGGTTCTTATTGATGCAGTGCGTAACACTTTGGCCTAGAGGATCAGTCTGTTGCTAATACCAGTGCGATTTCCAGCCTTGGGTCATTTGGAATGTCTAAGGCCACAAAGACTTTGCCTTTCCACCCACTTTTTCAACTATTTCTCTTGTAATTGGAAACATCCTGATAAGTTATTGCTACCTCCAAGTGCTTGTTAACTTAGCATTCATTTGGAAAGGATTTTGCAGAGAAGCAGTCTATTCCAATTGTGGATCTGGCTGTGTCCTGCCTTAACAAGGTGCTTACTATTCTGGTAGAGACACTCCTTTTTTTAAGGACCCAGTCAATAAAAGGTTGGAAGCTCTTTCCAGGGCTCTGTTGTCTCTGGCAGGTCCTGCCCTTCACCCAATCCTGGCTGTGACTTTACTTCTGAAACGGTATGTAATTGACCAAAATCCCTTAAGAGAGGTCTAACCATTGCTGCGGTTGATTGCTTGCTTATTGAACATGTTGAGCAGATGGCTGTAGAACTTCAGCTTTGACAAACCTCTGGCCTTTCGTCTCATTTCCATTGTCTTTCATTTCCATACATATGCTTTGGGCACTTTGGCTATAGGCATACTCTGGAACCCTTGTATGTCTGATCTGCATTGCCTTTAAGGCACAACATTTCTTTGAAACAAATCTTGATAATGTTCTCAAGAATGCTACTGGTGGCAAGATCAAACATCTTCCTCAGCGGAAGGAGCCTACAGAAAAGACTGCAAAGTCTTCTCCCTTTCTGACTGATAAGAAATGTACCTTTTGTTGCTCCATTCCCTCAGCCTCCTTATTAAGACCCCCCCCAGCTTGTATCCCAGTCTGCCCACAAGTTTCATGAAAGCGCACCCCCACTTGCCAAAGGTTTGTTAATCTTTGTAGACCAGGTTGTCCCTGGTTTGGTGGCTCAAGAATCCAGCTCTGGAGTCTGGAAAGTCTTCCCTCCCATCTTTTGGAGGATTCTCATATTGGATGCCAGCATATTAGGTTGGTGAGGAGTCCTAGGCATCATGTTGGTGCAGGAGACTTGGTCTTCCGAACTTCGGGCAGTTTTGCTCTTTGCAGTTTTTGGACCATCCTACTGAAGGGTCATTCAGTCCAGATTCAATTGGACAAGATCACAGTGGTGACATACATCATTCATCAGGGAGGGACCAGAAGTTTTGGTACGGCAAGGGAGGTCAATCTGATCCTATTTTGGACAGAATTTCAGATTCCAGCCTGGACCTGGATGAGTTTTACTTTAACCCTGAGGTTTTTCCAGGACTTGTGTCACTGGTGGGCTGTGCTGAATAATGGACATCGAGGTTCACTGGCAAACTGGACTAGTTTGTGTCCAGGTATGAGGATACTCTGTTGGTAGCAGTGGATGCTCTGGTGGGTCTGTGGAATCAGTACATCCTGATCCGGGCCTTTCTATCCCTGAAACGGTTTCCTTGTCTGCTTTTCAGAGTCAGGAATTAGGGCATTTCTGTGATCCTTATTGCCCCAGACTGGCCCAGTCAAATGTGGTATGATGACCTGATAGGACTCCTTGCAGAGGCTCTGTGGGCACTATCAGATCTTCTGTCCTTGGCTTTTATACCTGTTGAACCTCAGGTTCTGAGTGACGGCAGGGGCATCTCTGAGTCTGTGATTCCTGAAGTGCTAGAAAGTCTACTTCCCTTGATGTCTACCAGCGGGCATGGAAAGCATAGTTTACTTGCTGAGGGTCTCGAGGCTTTCACCCCTAGGAGTTTCTCCATGAAACAAATCCTTTTCTTCCTGCATCTGGGTCTAGACCAGCATTTGGCTCTCTGCACATTTAAGGGTCAGTTTCTGCCCTTTCTATTCTGCTTAAGAGACAGACTGTTGGTCCTTCACATTCTGGATTAAAACCTTTGTACAGGGGGTCTCTAATGTAGTTTACTCCCTGGACCCTCGTAAGTTCCACTTTGACTCAGTGGAACCTGAATCTGGTTCTCTCTGCTCTGTAGAAACCCCTGTTTGAACCCTTTCTCCACTCTCACCCACAAGTTGGTGTTTCTTGTAGCCATCACCTCTGCAAGGTAAGTGTCGGAACTGGTGGCCTTAACCTGCAAGAAACATTATTTTTGGTTTTGCATTGGGACAAGGTGGTGCTGATGTCCAGGACTTCCTTCTTGCCTAATTTATTTTTGTCTTTTACTTCAATAAGGACATTTTTCTTTCATCCCTCTGTCTGTCTACACGGTTCACCAAAAGGAAATTTCCCTCCATTGTCTGGATGTGATTCGGGCAGTGAGAGTCTATTCCTAAGCCACTGCTCCTTTCGGAAAGACTGATGGTTTTTTTTTTTTTTTTGTTTGTCATCCTGAATAGACCCCATAAGGGTGCTCCAGATTTTCATTTCACCATCTCTAGGTGGCTCAGGTAGACAACCCTACAGGCTTATGGCCTCAAGGATCTGGTTCCATCCTTTCCTGACAAGGTGCACTGAGGTCTATGTGTTCTTCACAGACTTTTTAATATCGGGCAACTGTTTCTCAGTTACAAAGCTTCCACCTGGTTTTCTGTTTACCAAGTTCTACCAGATGGACGTTTCTACCTCACCTCATCACAGCTCTGGGCCAGAGATCTTCCAGGTGGCCTTTTAAGTTGCAGCCTGCCCTTAGCTCTTTCTGTTATTTTTTGTTTGGACTGTTAGTAATTGTTTGCTCAGTTGAACATCTTTTGGCCTTCCAGAAAGCTAGACTTTCTGTGTCCCTCAATGGAAGAAATAGAAATTTTTGTGTTCCATATAAAGTTTTTTTCTTGGAGTCTATTAAGGGGACACAGGTTACACCCCTCTGTGTTTATGATTATGTTCCCAGTACTACTTTGCTACAAAACTGAGGCATGCTGGTAGTAGGCGTTATCCTGGGCTGGCCTACAGTTTTTTGTTTGCCATTGTCCAGTGCCCTCTTTAGGAAGCAGTATAACCAAAAGATGGAAGACTTCCTGTATCCCTCAGTGGACTCCAAGGAAAGGGTTTTACAGTGAGCTTCTATTAATCAAGTACCTATACTGTTTGTATCCAAGAAAATGTAATGATTTTATTGATTGTGTAAAAAGAATCAATTATGTTTTTTAGTTTCTCAGAATAAAAATGCTTTTCTTTAGTAGAATAGGGGGAGGCTGGAATCTCCATCAGATTTTGTTTGGCTGTGTCCCTGTTGCAGATATTCTTTCATTTCCTGTCTGTTGAAACTGTTGTTAGCAGGACAGAAAATGAGGGTAGATCTCGCAAATGAAACCTCAGGGATAGCAGTAAAAACCTGGCAAGACTTTTTCTCCGCCCTGTTCAAACCCTAAAGTAGAACTATAAGCAAAAGTTTTTTTTTTTTTTCATTTTGGATAGAGCAAGGGAGAGTTATAACCCCTGTCATATTTTTCATTTTTTTTTTCAATCTGTGTCCCATTGTGGAGATTTGCCTTCATTTCCTGTCCCATAGCCAAACAGGAAGTGAGCTTAGAGGGAATTCCTGCATATTAAGGGAATTATTTGGGGATCCCCAGGCCACCAGAACTGGTACCCTCATTGGAAGATTTCCCCTCTATTATTTTTCTGGGGATAACCCAAAATTTGGGATTTTCTCTTACTTTCAATGATAATGGTAAACAGGACAAACAGAGAGGGTGAATCTCCTTAACAGGGAAACAGACAGCAATAAAAACTATCGAGCATTTTAATCCCTCCCCACTCTATCCAAAACTAAAAGAAAATACGTTTATTTTAAAAAAAGAAAAGAGTAGTCTTTTGGACGATCCAGTTATGTTGTGAGTATCTTCCTCACCAGCAGTGGGCGATTCTTACCCCTAGACAGAGCAGCGCTCATTTAATGACATGAAGAAAAAGAGGAGATGTGGTATGTGGCACCATAAGTGAAACAAGGCTTCATCCCAATTATGTGAGCAGAAAAAGAAAAACATTGGTCAAGGGGACTTTAGATGAGGCCAATCACTCGAAGAATCAAGTGTATACACAATAGTCAATTTATTACATGATAACAAGTAAAAAATAAAAATTTTACAGACATTATGGAGTACAGGTAAAAAACATTACATTGAGCTGAACCATACTAGATGATCATCGTAATTGACATGGAACTATGTAAGTATTCATATAGTGGTAATATCATTACATGTTAAAACCAAACGATAGGGAATGTCTAACAGCAGATGATAAAACGATCCAAACATCTCAAAGCATCCTATAACTCTACGTGTTTTGTGGATTGATCTCCACTTCCTCAGGAGTAGATGCAGAATATAGAGTATGTCAGCTCAATTGGAGGGGGAGGGAAGGAAGGGAGAATCTAGCAGCCCTGGGGAATGTCTACCCCGGGGGAGGGGGGGGGGCTGAGGCGGCGGAACCCAGATAAACCTCATGAAGAAGGGGGCAGACGGGCGAACCAGGCGTCCATGTCTGAGTTAATCCATAAGTAATGTGCACAAGTAATCGCATTTAAGCCCATAGTATTTAAGCCCATAGTAATTTGTCAAGATCCTTGGTGTGAATGCAAGTTTGCAGTGTCCACTCATGGAACGCTCATGGTGCGCCACCCACACCCCGAGCCGGAGGCAAGAGACGAACCCACCGCCATGTGCGCTCCCACATTAGTGGCGCGCAGATGGGGTTGACGGTGGGCCCGTCTTCGAGTGATTGGCCTCATCTAAAGTCCCCTTGGCCAATGTTTTTCTTTTTCTGCTCATTTAATGACATGAACACCGCTCTGTCCAGAAATACTTTGAGCCCAGGCCAGCGAAATGACGGGGTAGGTCCATGATACCCTAAGCTAACATCATCTCAGCCTGAGCAAGGTCAGACTTGGCCTCAAGGATGCCTCTTTAAAGCGGAGTGCCATCCTTTTTTACAAGTTCCTCTTTTCAATGCCCCTCTGGTGTACATTCCTAAATGGATATATATATATATATATATATATATATATATTTATTTTATTTTTTTTTAGATCTGGGCAGCACATCGGATCCCAGCCCCACCTAGGTGATGACGTCATTAGCCGATTCCCACGCACACCCTGGGATATTGGTGTCATGTATCCCAGGAGTCCATGGGAAGCAGGGCTTGCTGCTTTCGCCAACCGCACTTGCCTATCTGGGTTCCCATTTGATTGACAGTTATTGACATGTCAGGAGATAATTCATAGGGACTTATAGTTACTGAGAGGTCCATGTAAAGAGACAAGTCAAATAATCCTACGGAGGGAGATAATACAGGTTACAAATGAGACTGTCTGTGCTTTTTTAGAAAGGAAATTTCTCAGGAACAATTGTAGAAATCTTTACAGACAGAAGGGTAAGATGAAGAAATATTTCATTAAACATATTAAGCCCTTGCCTTTTTTTTGTCATTCTTCAGGTACTTTCCATCTTAAATACGCCCCACCATCAGATGGTTTGGACTCTGCAGACTAACCCTCCCCGACACTATTATTTGAAGATGGTGCCAATGGACCCCCTGCATAGGAAGGGGAGTCCTGGCATCAAAACGGTGCTTTATTTATCCCAGACTGAAGTGACGATTCTTCAGGTACTCTTCTTTTCTGTGTTGCCAAATTCAGCTTCAAGGATATGTTTTAAAAGGAGCGCTTTGAACCGGGCCCCAGTAAAGCTCTGGTGTTGAAGCCTATTCAGCGGTGGAGAAACCAAGGAAGAACTGAGACTGTTCTCCACCCACATTTTAAACTTTTCTAGGGCAGCTACTATAAATGTCAAGGTAAAAATGGGTGTTTATTTACCCGCCATGCAGCTCCAGCTGCTGGAGATCGCTGGGAATTAATCACTGGGATACTCTTGCGGATTGCACTAGGGAAGAATGTACAATATCTTTTTTTTTTATTTCATGAAATGTTGCTGGGATTTTAATAACTTTGCAACACAAACCGTGGACAATTCCTAACTTTTACCGAAATACTAAACGCTCTGCCTGGCCTCCTGGATCCTAACCAATAATGCTTCAACTTTGAGGATTTTTGCACTTTAATGTTTCATTTTGTTACTTTTTTTTTCATTGGATCTGTGTTACGAACTGGGGATCCTCCGAAGCTCATTTTATCTCCTTCGGAAATTGTTCCACCAAGAAGAACTGCGAAGGACAAACAGTTAAAAGGAAGCAGAACAAGAGGCTGTTAGGTCGCTGTCGGGGCTAGCGCCTGGCCATCGCAGTATTATTTCAAATTACAACAAAGGGCTTTAGCTACTCTCGAACTTCTAAAAAAAACACTAAACTGTAAACACTAGGGTGCCACCATCGCTGGTGGTCTGTCTTTTTTTTTTTTTTTTTAACACGTCCTTGACATTTCAAGAATTTTACTTTGCTCTCTTGGAATTTCGGAATTTTGTTTTTGATACAGTTTTACAAGGACTACGTACGGATGAACTGATCTTTAGATTAAAATGCTCTTTTCGGTTATTTTATATTTTATTGGGGTCATTCTTATTATTCCAGACCCTTCTGTACCAGGTCTTTGAAGAGCCACAAAGTATTGAGAGCCTGCAGACGGGGTATTGAGAGCCTGCAGACAGATGGGAGACATTATAAACACTAAATTGACTTTAGCACTTGCTTTTCAGTCACTGTACTGATGATTTTCAGCTCAGAACTCCTGTGGAAACCAAAGACAAAACACGGTGGAGAAAGCAGAGCTGGTTAAGCCATTCAAATTTCCTTACTGCTTCCTCGGTGCGACACCGTTGACCCAGATCCGACGGTTCTGAGTTCTTTTTGATCTACATTCAGTATGTTGGTTCCTGCTATGGGTTCTATGCAATGAAAACACTATGGATACTTTAGGCTGCTCATCTCAGCCATTTTTTGCATGGGGTCTACAGCCAATTGGTATTCAAAGGGTGGTCTAACACCTTGATGGATTTAAATAACAAAAGCCAAGTTATGAAATTTCCAAAATACCAACTTTTTCCAGAAATAATTCTTTAGATCTCCCTCCATGGAATCAGTTGCCCTAATTTTTGACTGAAAGTCAGACCTAAACTGTAGGTTTGAGGATGTGGTCTATATATTACATTGGTTTTTGCTTTAACCTCCCTGCTGGTTCCCTAGCAAAGCCGCTGCTTAAAGGGGAATTGTAATTTAAAAAAAAAAAAAATGATGGCAGCAAGCTCCAGTGCAGTCATCCTTCGATTGCAGCTCTCATATTTCTATTTTGATAGGCTATCTTTAAAGACGCTGTTACTTTGCCTATTCAGAGTATAACTGATTGGTCCTTTTGAAACAAGACCCACCCTGCTGATACTAAGCTTTACCAGGTTCTTCCATCGTTCCATCAAAGCAGTTGGGAAACTCTGGTACTGCTGAGTATGGGAGAGCATGGGAACCCCCCTTCCTACCAGGATGCAGTGCTCTGGTAGGGGGAAAGGCAGATATTATTCCTTCATTAGCTCTGAAAAGGGAGCTGACACAGGGTTCTCCAACTAAGCACTGGTGGAGAATTGGTGGGGGGCTTTTTTTTTAAACACAACCTTGGCCTTCATTGGCAGCGGAGAAAAGGGAAGGTAGATTATCCTGAATTGGATACAGTGGGTCTGACTGTCCTGGATTGAGTCAGGGCAACTGTTTGATGGAAAAAGATGGCTTATAAGGTAAACTAAAAGATAATTGCACTTTTAAACAAAGTGCAATGATCCTTCTTGCCCCTTCCCCTGACCTAACTCCCCCCTTCACAGATGCATATATACCTCAATTCAGTGGCCGCGGTTCTGTTATTCGTTTTACATCCACCACTGTCCTGACTGCACCTGCTCATTAAAGTCCCATGGACATTTACATAGGTTGAAAAAAAACACAAATCCATCCAGTTCAACCAGTAGTGTCTCTGGCCTCGAGATAGCGCCCTAAAAAGTCTATGGGGCTGTAATGCACATACGCAGTCAGGTTAGTGAGGACTTACAGCACGCAATGTAACCAAACATCTAGGTAAGTATGCATCAGTGGAGGGGAGGGAATGGGGGCAAAAAGGATGAATTCTTTTCTAATGTGCACTTATGCTTTAATAACTTTGCATTAAATTGGTAAGTAAATATTTCCAAAGTAGCAAAGTCCAAACGGGTTTGTAGATATCACGTTGGGCTCCTATTTACTAGAAAATATTTATTAGTTCTTCTTTTGGCTCTCTTTAGCCCTACATACATGATATAGGAACAAGGAACAATACAGCGACGCAGAACCTTTAAGAATTGTTGCTTTCCAAAATTTGAAAAAGAGATCGAATCTCCTTTCCCCTCCCCCTCCCTGTTCCACTCACTGAGTGTTCTCAGAACAGAAGTCTGCGGATCCTGTAAGAGAGACACTAAGCCTTAATACAGATTTTAGACGCCGTAAGTGGCGTATTGCCGAATGACTTTAAAGGAGACCGTATTCTTCTTTTTTTTTTTTTTTTTTTCTTTTGTTTCGTTTTTACTTTTTAATGTTTACTTTTTTATATATATCTTTTGCTGTGGCTTCATTGTGCTCTTAAAGCCAAACAATGTTTGTCTGTTTTTAAAATGAATTATTCAAAGCTTGAATCGTATTTAATGACTTAGGACAAATATCGTATGTATATTTTTAAGCAACAGATGTTTGACGCCTTTTATTTTTATTTTTCTTCCAAGTCAGTGCGCTAAAAAAAAAAAAAAAAAATCTGGAGGATTGTTTTTAAAACTATACTGGCTGAGGTGTTTTTTTTTTTTTTTTGTTTTTTTTGTTTTTTTAATGTTCCATGCTGCCTAAAAGATTAACATAGGATTGGGGGAACTGCGACCCTGATTGTTACTTTGGACATTTTAGCTTTTAAAATGGGTCTGGAAGTTTCATAGTGATATGAGTGCAATTCATAAAAAAAGGAGAAAAAAAATCTGAATGTTAATATCTATAATTAGCGCTTATTATTTTTATTATTTTTTTTATATATAAAGTATTACATTTGCACCTTATTTTTCCCCAATATCTCCTTTTTTTTTGCTTACAGTATACAAATAATATATAGTATGCAAGTTTCACAGTAAGAAGGGCATTATTGCAGCTTAATTAAGATGTATTAAAAAATGCGCTTCCTTCGTTGCGTCATCCCACCCAAAACGATTAACTCTGTTATGGGAAGAAGCTGGTGGGTTGATTCATACTCCACTTCCTTTTATCTTTCTTGCCCTGGTTTCCAGTTTCTTGTTTTGTACTTTTGTTGTGGCCAGTATGTGATCATATGAAGCCAAGCATAGGGGAGATTCATTCCTCTTGCTCCATTTCCTGTAATGTAGGAAAAAAGGAGAATCCAGTGGTGAAGAGAGCAAGACCCTCTCTGTGGGTGGAAATGGTAAGTCAGCGAGAGATCTTGCTGTCAGAATCCCCCAAAAGGCAAAGAGGGAGCAGTGGAATTTTATCTGTTCAGGAGTGGTCAGCTCACGAACTACCAGAGGAATCCCTTAGATCATTGACTTCCAAAGCAAGCCCACCGCTCACGAGTCCCCAGAGCAAGCCCACCGCTCACGAGTCCCCAGAGCAAGCCGATAGCTCATTAACTCCCAGAGCAGCTTTAGGAGTTATTGAGCTGTGGGCTTGCTCTGGGAGTTCACTAACTCCCAGAGCAAGCCCACAGCTGACCAACTCCCAGAGCAAGCCCACCGCTCATGAGTCCCCAGAACAAGCACACAGCTCTCGAGTTCCCAAAGCAAGCCCTACAGCTCATTAACCCCTAGTGCAAGCCAACAGCTCACTAACTTCCTAAAACAAGCCAATAGCTCATTAACTCCAGAGCAAGCCCGCAGCTCACTAACTCCCAGAGCAGCTTTAGGAGTTATTGAGCTGTGGGCTTGTTCTGGGAGTTCACCAACTCCCAGAGCAAGCCCACAGCTCACCAACTCCCAGAGCAAGCCCACAGCTCACCAACTCCCAGAGCAAGCCCACAGCTCACCAACTCCCAGAGCAAGCCCACAGCTCACCAACTCCCAGAGCAAGCCCACAGCTCACCAACTCCCAGAGCAAGCCCACAGCTCACCAACTCCCAGAGCAAGCCCACAGCTCACCAACTCCCAGAGCAAGCCCACAGCTCACCAACTCCCAGAGCAAGCCCACAGCTCACCAACTCCCAGAGCAAGCCCACAGCTCACCAACTCCCAGAGCAAGCCCACAGCTCACCAACTCCCAGAGCAAGCCCACAGCTCACCAACTCCCAGAGCAAGCCCACAGCTCACCAACTCCCAGAGCAAGCCCACAGCTCTCGAGTTCCCAGAGCAAGCCCACAGCTCTCGAGTTCCCAAAGCAAGCCCACAGCTCTCGAGTTCCCAAAGCAAGCCCTACAGCTCATTAACCCCTAGTGCAAGCCAACAGCTCATTAACTTCCCAAAGCAAGCCTATAGCTCATTGGTGAGCTGTGGGCTTGCTCTGGGAGTTGGTGAGCTGTGGGCTTGCTCTGGGAGTTCACCAACTCCCAGAGCATGCCCACAGCTGACCAACTCCCAGAGCAAGCCCACAGCTGACCAACTCCCAGAGCAAGCCCACAGCTGACCAACTCCCAGAGCAAGCCCACAGCTCTCGAGTTCCCAAAGCAAGCCCTACAGCTCATTAACCCCTAGTGCAAGCCCTACATCTCATTAACCCCTAGTGCAAGCCCTACATCTCATTAACCCCTAGTGCAAGCCAACAGCTCATTAACCCCTAGTGCAAGCCAACAGCTCATTAACCCCTAGTGCAAGCCAACAGCTCATTAACCCCTAGTGCAAGCCAACAGCTCATTAACCCCTAGTGCAAGCCAACAGCTCATTAACCCCTAGTGCAAGCCAACAGCTCATTAACCCCTAGTGCAAGCCAACAGCTCATTAACCCCTAGTGCAAGCCAACAGCTCATTAACTCCCCAAAGCAAGCCTATAGCTCATTGGTCAGCTGTGGGCTTGCTCTGGGAGTTGGTGAGCTGTGGGCTTGCTCTTGGAGTTCACCAACTCCCAAAGCGAGCCCTAAGCTGACCAACTCCCAGAGCAAGCCCACAGCTCTCGAGTTCCCAAAGCGAGCCCTACAGCTCATTAACCCCTAGTGCAAGCCAACAGCTCATTAACTCCCCAAAGCAAGCCCACAGCTCACTAACTCCTAGAGCAGCTTTAGGAGTTATTGAGCTGTGGGCTTGCTCTGGGAGTTCACCAACTCCCAAAGCAAGCCCTAAGCTCACTAACTCCCAGAGCAAACCCACAGCTCACTAACTCAGCAAGGACTATGTGTAGCCTGTGATAGCTATAACGGCACCTAACCTGATAGTCCTGCAACAGATTTTATCTGTTTAGGTGGTCAGTTTTTGTATTAGTAGCCATTAGGTGCCATCAACTCGATACCTACCAAAGCAAACCCTCAGCTCATTAACTTTCAGAGAAAGCCCAAAGCCCATTAAATCCTAGCGCAAGCTCATTAACTCCCAGATCAAGCCCACAGCTCATTAACTGCCAGACGTGAGGGCAATATGAAGCCACAGATACTCAGCTATAGCAGTACCTCTCCTGATAGTCCCATAGCTGATTTCAGATAAGGGTTCTAAATTTACACAGCCTTATTAGGCTTCCCTGTGCAAAGGGGGTGCATCTTCACAATTGATCCAGCTCTCACACTCCTTTTCTTTGCCTTCACTGACCCTGTATAGGTGACCGCATTTCAATGAGAACCCCGCTTGTTCCAACATAGGACTTTTATTTTCATACATATTTTATTTTCCCCCCCTTTTTTTTTTTTTTTTTTCTATTTTCATTGAAAGCTCTCACTAGCCTATAGGTATTTCCTTTATCTCTCACCGCTAAACTCCAGTTTGTAATCATTAATTCTTTTTTAATGTATGTATTTTTTCCATGGAATAAGCACATGCATTATATAGGAGATGTATGATGATGTGGGCGGGACTATGGCATATTACCTTAAAAGGAAGACAAACACAGATGTGCCCCTCCCCCTCTTCATTCACTACTTCTGTTTTGAGCCATTTTACTTGAGGTGCGTCTGTGCACTGCGGAGGGCGAGCATTCTGTAGATGGCAAAATGTCCGTCTCCGTCTCTTATCGACCAGTCCACTTTAAGGCGAGTTCTTTCAGTTACAGTATACTGAACATGCATGTGAATTGTCACTCTGTATATATTTATCCAGCTCCTTCTGAACTGTACACGGTCAAGTATTGGTTATCGGAATTTTTTTTTTAAGGTTTATTATACTTTGTTAAGAGATATAATTGTACATTTTTAGAAACGACGTTTTTATCAAAGTAAATTTAATGTACTGAAGATAAAATATGGTTTATACAAAATGCACAAAAAAAGGCAAATAAAGGAAAACCATCTTTTTTTTTTTTTTTTTAATAGGTTGTCTGTGCCATTTTTCAGTGTGTGTGCGAGATAAAGTGCGGTGTCATCAATAGGAGCTAAAGCTGCCCATAGATCTCCTTTACAGCTGCCATATCTATGTAGTAGAAGCCCCACCTGAACAATCCACTGTTTGTAACTAGTTAGAAGCAATTGTGTTGTATGCAATTGCTGGTAGATTTAAAGGAGATGAGCAACCTGGGGCATGGGTGCTGGGATGGGCACGCAATCTAATTTTCAGTGGCACTGGAAGATCATTATGTAGGTTTGGACCGGCCCACCAGAGGGTCCTCTAATTTGTCCCTGCTCCCTACACCTACAGCGCCACTGTCTATTACAAAGCCTGGCCTGCCCCCCGACAGTCCACCTACTCTATGATGTTACAGAAAGATCTACCCGATGCCAAAAGAAGCAGCCCTCCTCCCAGTACCAGCAAAGACCAGCCTTTGTCTGCAGATGATATGTGAATACGCCTGCCTGCTCACTTACTGTCTTCTTCTAGTGCAGCAGGTATGAATCTAAAGCCCCTGCTTTTCTTATGGTGTGGGAATAAGGACTGATCAGAGGTGGGAAGTTGCAAGAATTGGGGCTGATCTGAGGCCTAATGGTGCTGGAGTTGAAGACGCTCTGGGGTCTGATGGTGCAGGGATTGGGGAATTCTGAGGTGTTAAGGTGCAGGAATTGGGGCTGATCTGAGATTTGATGGTGCAGTAAGTGGGGCTGATTTGCGGTGCACAAACCATAGCTGCAGGAACTGGGGGCTAATCTGAGGTTTGGTGGAGGACTTGTGGCTGATCTGAGGCCTAAAGCCTGACTCACAGTCTCTGCTCTAATTCATCCCAAAGGTGTTCTTTCAGGTTGAGGTCAGGACTCTGTGCGGGCCAGTCAAGTTCCTTAACCCCAACTGCGCTCATTCATGTCTTTATGGACCTTGCTTATGTGCACTGGTCCAAATCATTTGGTGGAGGGGGGATTATGGTGTGGAGTTGTTTTTCAGGAGTTGGGCTTGGCCCCTTAGTTCCAATGAGGGGAACTCCTAAGGTGTCAGCATACCAAGACATTTTGGACAATTTCATGCTCCCAACTTTGTGGGAACAGTTTGGGGATGGCCCCTTCCTGTTCCAATATGACTGCGCACCAGTGCACAAAGCAAGGTCCATAAAAGACACAGATGAGCGAGTTTAGGGTGGAGGAAATTGACTGGCCTGCACAGAGTCCTGACCTCAACCCAACAGAACACCTTTGGGATGAATTAGAGCGGAGACTACAAGCCAGGCCTTCCCGTCCAACATCAGTGCCTGACCTCACAAATGTGCTTCTGGAAGAATGGTCAAATATTCCCATAGACACACTCCTAAACCTTGTGGACAGCCTTCCCATTCTTCTACAAGGGCATTTGTGAGGTCAGGCACCAATGTTGGACAAGAAGGCCTGGCATGCAGTCTCCACTCGAATTCATCCCAAAGGTGTTCTATCGGGTTGAGGTCAGGCCAGTCAAGTTCCTCCACCGCAAACTCAAAAATAGAGCAAAAGGTGCAGTCCACCTTTTAAAGTAGCAGTAAACACAATCACTAACCTCGCATAGTTTTAAAGTAGTAGTGTTATTTTATAGTCTTTGTAATTCTGCAGATTTCCTTTAAAAGTGTAAGTAAACCCCTCCTATCGTTTTCAGCCAAGGAAGCTGCCATCTTTGCCTTTGTTTAATCTGCAACTGCCATGATGCTGCACATGTGATCACTTATGGACACCAGCCATTGGATGGTTTGACAGTTTAGTTGAGAGCACAACCAATGGGAGTGTCGTGCTGGAAATCAAACTGTTTTATGGATGGGGGTTTACTTCCCCTTTAAAATCTCTGGTGTTCCTGCTATGAAAGTCCTTGGTTTTAGCACTTCCTGTTATAGGGTGACAAACACTCTGTCCAACTCCCTATTGCTCACCTGTGTTGTCACCCTCACGCTGGTTGCAAATTTCTAAAAAATGGAAATGTTTGGTAATTGTTAGACACACAACTGATTAATATGGGGAATTTTATATGAGCCCCCAATGTGCTTACTGAACCTCCAGCCCACAGAGATGCAAAATAGCCAAAAGCACACCACTCATTCATGGTATGGCAATAAAGTGTGTATATATATAATATATACACATACACACTTTATTTATTAGGGCTGCGGAAATTACTGATTAATTGTTAATTTTTTTGATCAATTAAAATTCTTTGGATTGGTACTCACCGGCTACTGGGAGTTCTGGTGACATCACCGGACTCCTCCCCTGCTTCCCCAAGTGCCTCCGTCTGCTAACGAAGGGAAGGGGTTCGGGGTTCGGTGATGTCGATGTCCGTGACATCACCGGACAGTAATGGTAAATATGGATGTGGTTAACTGGGATCATTCAGTGAGCTAAGTGTAGGCAAATTTGATAACCTCCATTTTTAACATTGTTGTCCTTAGAGGCTGATAAGCTGTGATATTTTTGCCGTGTGGATCAGCTTCTGCCATGACAGCGGGACTTGCTAGGACGTCACACGTCAATCAAAAGCCATGCCCCGCTATGTCCGGCTTCGGCCGTTGCCACAACAACGGTGCTATTTAAATAGATTGTAGGGTGATGCCGTAGCCCCGCTGAGGAAGTTCTGATTGAACGCAACGCGTATGGGGAGGAGCTACGCATGACGTCACCCACTGCTGCCCTACGGAACTAAACACGATTGTAATTACTTACGTCAGTGCTACAGTTTGAATTTAAAAACGTATTTGTGTGAACTGTGAAGTTAAGTCATGGATTGTGGAAACTAACTAGTGTCGGGTGATTGTATATAGTGTATACCACATTTACCACTGACTAATGCAGAGTTGCAATGCAAGGAGATCAGCTAAAAGTAGTTGAATCTATATGTGCGTAATAATTATTGGAATTAGTCAATTTAAAAAAAAAAAAAAAAAAAGTTAAAATCGAACACGAAAATTTTAAATCAGTAACAGTGTATATATTTTAATAATACACACACTTTATTGCCGTACCATGAAGGAGTGCTGTGGCTATTTTGCATCGCTGTGGGCTGGAGGTTCAGTAAGCACATTGGGGGCTCATATAAAAATTACCCATATTAAATCAGTTGTGTGTCTGACAATTACCAAACATTTCCATTTTTTAAAAGCTTTATTTATACAGGAAGACACTAACAGAAAAAACAAAACTAGAATTCAAAACCAAAAATAACACATAAAACAAATCAGAAAGCTTTATTACAGAACATGAATTCAAGCAAGTCTTCAATCTATAAGGCTAAAAACTGAATATTAAAAACAAAAAAAGGTGCAAAAGATTAACAGTTGTCCATTAATTGAAATGCTCTCGTGAGGAAAAAAAAAACAAAAAAAAAAAAACACACACACATTCATAGATATATTGCTAAACTCTTCATTAGTTTTTATATCCATCTAATAATATACAAGGTCAAAGAGGACCTGTCTACACAGTGTAGCCATTTTCCAGACGAGGCTGTTCGTTTAGAAGATGAAGCGCATCAATTCCTTGGACGCAGGGACGTCCCCTTTCCTATGGAATTTTAAAAGGTGGAGTTATGCTTCCAAAATGGCTGACTGGGGTGTCTTATTAATCCCCGGGTGAAAGGAAAGGTTATAAAGTATTTAAAGCCTATTTTATATATTTGTTAAAAAAAAAAAAATTAAGTGTATACGTCAAACCATTTTTTTTTTTTTATTTTGGCCAAAATAAGGAAGGAATAGAACCCCTGTTGGGTTACAGAGATTTCTCCTTTATGTGATAAAGACAGGACGTGAGGGAAAATCCCCAACAAAGACAATAACAAGCTGATAGGGGTTCTAAAAAAAAAAAAAAAAAAAATCTATTAAGTGAGGGACACAGGAAACCTAAGGCCATACTGCCACCTACAGGAGAAATGGATTATTAAAAAAAAAAATAGAAGGCCAGCCCCCTAGAGACTATAACCCCTCCCACCTGCTCAGTGGCCTTTCTCTCTGCTATATTTCTTTTGCTTGAATGAAGATTTTTCTACAATCAATAGCTCCTAATGAATGCATCGTGACAGTGAGGAGTGCAGGCAAACCCCACAGAGCTCAAGATGGCAGCAAAAAACAGACGGGTTCTGAATCCTTCCTGCTTCATCCAAAAAAAACAATATTTTATCTTTTAAAGTGAATTGCCCTTAGTGTACCACCATCTAATATTCTTCCCCCAAACAGCTTCCAGGTCATCCGGCCAAACAATTCGAGGCTGGAGAGCTCATCCACAAAGCTTCAGTACAATCGGCAAATGTTTAAAGAGCATAATAATAATATCGTCTTGATGGATTTTTTTGTCAGTATTATTTTATTAATTTTTTAGCAACCTTGAAACTTTGCTGCAAATATCTGGTGATCCTGACAGTCTACTTCCCTTCCTGGCACATCCCGACCTTGCCAAGTGCAGAAATAAATCCTGGTTGGCGTGGTCAGTTTGCAATCCGAGTATCAGGATGCTGTGCCGACGCACAGGGGGTGCCTGTAGTCCCCCACCCCTTCTTAGCTTGCAAAGTAGAAGACCGGAAACAATGTCTCCTGTCCCCCACACACAGAAAATGTATCCAGTGGTCATGTGACCAATTAAAAATACTTAAAAAAAAAAAAAAAAATAATATAATAAAAAAACCCACATACCAGGTAATTGCTACCATTATTAAAAATAATGTTTCCATGTCATAGTATGCTTTGCCATGCATGACTACACCTATGGTGTAAGGATTTGGAAACCCGGCAGCATTTTATTGACAGTTTGTGTTGTATTACACTTAAAAAGGCAAAAATATAGGAAAACTGGAGCAGTCAGCAAAAAAAAAAAAAAAAAAAAAAAAAAAAAATCAAACTTTTATATTGATGACAGTTCAGCCCCCCTATAAAGTCCATATATGCCACTTAATACAACACCATCCTTTTATTCTAAAAGCTTACTTTTTTTTCCCCCCAAACATTTTGTTTAAAACTAAAAAATAAAAACTAGTTTCCAATTTCTAGATGGCTTTCTATATAAATTTAGACTCCAGAAATGCAGCTTCTCCGGAGCCCCACGTCAAAACAAAGCCACGCCCCCAAACAAAGACGACATGCTACATGAACGCCATAAGTAGCCAACAGTGTGTGAATGCTCTATGGCCCCGAATCAAACAGTAATACCATTTAAAAAAAAAAAAAAGGAAAAAAAAAAAAAAAGGGGGTCATCCACCGCGATTGTAAAGAATCGCTTCATACAAGGACCATAAAGTAAACGTTATGACTTTTTTTTTCCATACGTTTTTAATTTAAAGCGGAGAAGAGCCATTATTAAAAAAATTCTTTGCTGGGTAGCACGAATACATACATACTGTACACCTAAGGAGAGAAGACCTGCTTTGCGTTGCAGTTTTCTCCAAAGGACTTAAAAGAGGGGGGAAAAAATTAAAAAATAAAATAAAACCAAAATGTCAGCCGTTGTGTCGTTTATGCGTCTTTCATGCCGAACGTCTCCTGTGAAGCGTAGACCATGTAGAGAAAGCCGTCTTCGTCCTTTTCGCGCTCGTACACCTCGGAGATTGGCGTGCATACGCTCACCATGCTGTGCCCGTTCACAAGGAGGAAGAAGGCCTGGTTGGCGTTCAGCTGTAGGCGTCGCCTGTGGTGCAAAGACAAAAAGAATGCATCAAGAAGAGAGAAGCAACACATTGGATGTTGCCTGGGCCAGGTGTAGGCCAAACTACAAATCCCATCGTGGCCATACCTCTGGGAGTCATGCCTATGGCGCTTAGGCCCCTTTCACATGGGTGGAAAAGACAGGCATTAAATATACGTTTTTACCAACCCACCCCAACCGGGTTTCATTCACACTTGTGTGACTTGTTATGTGACTTTGGACACTAAAGTCGCACCGCAAGTTTTTCAATGACAACCGTTCAAGTATGAGCGACTTTAAAAGGTTTCTGCACTACGTTGGTCCTTCTTTCGTGTGACTTGAGCGCCATAGATTATTATTATACAGGATTTATATAGCACCAACAGTTTACACAGTGCTTTACAGTATAAAAAGCAAGACAATACAGTCAAAAGTACAATAAAATACAAGTGTTAAGAGGACCCTGCCCAGAAGAGCTTACAGTCTAAAAAAATTGAAATGTAAACCCTCAAAAGTCACATGAAAGCAGCACCTGAATGTTATACATGCAACAGCTGTCCATCATTGATCAAAGCCAAAGTCGCACCCATCCAAAATTGCGTCAAAGTTGCATTCCAAAGTCACGTAGCTTTGGAGTCGCACAAGTGTGAATGGAGCCTAAAGCCTACCAGACAGCCGAAGAGGGGGATATACAGTGGGGACGGAAAGTATTCAGACCCCCTTACATTTTTTTACCCTTTGTTATATTGCAGCCATTTGCTAAAATCATTTAAGTTCATTTTTTTCCTCATTAATGTACACACAGCACCCCATATTGACAGAAAAACACAGAATTGTTGACATTTTTGCAGATTTATTAAAAAAGAAAAACTGAAATATCACATGGTCCTAAGTATTCAGACCCTTTGCTGTGACACTCATATTTAACTCAGGTGCTGTCCATTTCTTCTGATCATCCTTGAGATGGTTCTACACCTTCATTTGAGTCCAGCTGTGTTTGATTATACTGATTGGACTTAATTAGGAAAGCCACACACCTGTCTAAATAAAACAGCTCACAGTGCATGTCTGAGAAAATGAGAATCATGAGGTCAAAAGGAACTGCCTGAAGAGCTCAGAGACAGAATTGTGGCAAGGCACAGATCTGGCCAAGGTTACAAAAAATTTCTGCTGCACTTCAGGTTCCTAAGAGCACAGTGGTCTCCATAATCCTTAAATAGAAGACGTTTGGGACGACCAGAACCCTTCCTAGAGCTGGCCGTCCAGCCAAACTGAGCTATCATGGGAGAAGAGCCTTGGTGAGAGAGGTAAAGAAGAACCCAAAGATCACTGTGACTGAGCTCCAGAGATGCAGTCGGGAGATGGGAGAAAGTTGTAGAAAGTCAACCATCACTGCAGCCCTCCACCAGTCAGGACTTTATGGTAGAGTGGCCCGACGAAGCCTCTCCTCAGTGCAAGACACATGAAAGCCCGCATGGAGTTTGCTAAAAAAAAAAAAAAAAACACCTGAAGGACTCCAAGATGGTGAGAAATAAGATTCTCTGGTCTGATGAGACCAAGATAGAACTTTTTGGTCTTAAATCTAAGAGGTATATGTGGAGAAAACCAGGCACTGCTCATCCTCTGTCCAATACAGTCCCAACAGTGAAGCATGGTGGTGGCAGCATCATGCTGTGGGGATGTTTTTCAGCTACAGGGACAGGACGAGGGAAAGATATATGCAGCCAAGTACAGGGATATCCTGGACTAAAACCTTCTCCAGAGTGCTCAGGGCCTCAGACTGGGCCGAAGGTTTACCTTCCAACAAGACAATGACCCTAAGCACACAGCTAAAATAATGAAGGAGTGGCTTCACAACAACTCCGTGACTGTTCTTGAATGGCCCAGCCAGAGCCCTGACTTAAACCCAATTGATCATCTCTGGAGAGACCTAAAAATGGCCGTCCTCCAACGTTTACCATCCAACCTGACAGAACTGGAGAGGATCTGCAAGGAGGAATGGCAGAGGATCCCTAAATCCAGGTGTGAAAAACTTGTTGCATCTTTTCCAAAAATACTCATGGCTGTATTAGATCAAAAGGGCGCTTCTACTAAATACTGAGCAAAGGGTCTGAATACTTAGGACCATGTGATATTTCAGTTTTCTTTTGTAATAAATCTGCAAAAATGTCAACAATTCTGTGTTTTTCTGTCAATATGGGGTGCTGTGTGTACATTAATGAGGAAAAAAAAAAAAAGTACTTAAATGATTTTAGCAAATGGCTGCATTATAAAAAAAAAAAACTGAAAAATATATAAAATGTATATATTTATTATTACACACATATATACACACCCATGATTTTGGAATGGGATGTCCAAGAGGCTCATATAGGTGAAATGGTCAAGTGACCAAAGACATTTGGATACATATTGTATCAGCCATTGAACTACAGTGCCTTGAAAAAGTATTCACACCCCTTGAAATTTTCCATATTTTGTCATGTTACAACCAAAAACGTAAATGTATTTTATTGGGATTTTATGTGATAGACCAACACAAAGTGGCACATAAAATTGTGAAGGAAAATGATAAATTGTTTTCAAACATTTTTACAAATAAATATGTGAAAAGTGTGGGGTACATTTGTATAGCTCCCCCCGGAGTCAATACTTTGTAGAACCCCCTTTCACTGCAATTACAGCTGCAAGTCTTTTTGGGGATGTCTCTACCAGCTTTGTACATCTATAGAGTGACAGCTCTGTCAGATTGGATGGAGAGCGTCTGTGAACAGCAATTTTCAAGTCTTGCCACAGATTCTCAATTGGATTTAGGTCTGGACTTTGACAGGGCCATTCTTACACATGAATATGCTTTGATCTAAACCATTCCATTGTAGCTCTGGCTGTATGTAAGGAAAATGATAAATGGTTTTCGAAATATTTTACAAATAAATATGTGAAAATTGTGGCGTGCATTTGTATTCAGCCCCCCGAGTCAATACTATAGAACCACCTTCTAGAACCAACAGCAAACAGGACTTCTTATGGTTTTCTTACAACAATGACTTTCTTCTTGTCACTCTTCCATAAAGACCAGATTTGTGGAGAGCACGACTAATAGTTGTCCTGTGGACAGATTCTCCCACCTGAGCTGTGGATCTCTGCAGCTCCTCCAGAGTTACCATGGGCCTCTTGGCTGCTTCTCTGATGAATGCTCTCCTTGCCCGGCCGGTCAGTTTAGGTGGACGGCCATGTCTTGGTAGGTTTGCAGTTGTGCCATACTCTTTCCATTTTCGGATGATGGATTGAACCCTGCTTTAAACTTCTCCACAACTTGTCCCTGACCTGTCTGGTGTGTTCCTTGGCCTTCATTATGCTGTTTGTTCACTAAGGTTCTCTATCAAACCTCTGAAAGCTTCACAGAACAGCTGTATTTATACCGAGATCAAATTACACACAGGTGGACTCTATTTACTAATTAGGTGATTTCTGAAGGCAACTGGTTCCATTAGATTATAGTTAGGGGCATCAGAGTAAAGGGGGCTGAATATGAATGCACGCCACACCTTTCAGATATAAATTTGTAAGAAATGTTGAAAACCATTTATCATTTTCCTTCCACTTCACAAATATGTGGCACTATGTTGGTCTATCACAAAAAAGCCCAATAAAATACATTTTACATTTTTGGTTGTAACATGACAAAATGTGGAAAATTTTAAAGGGGTATGAATACTTTTTCAAGGCACTGTACAAGTCCCAGCATACCATGCCAACCTGGGAAGTGGCCAGGGCATTCCGAGACTTGTAGTTCCACATCAATCTATGAATGGTTCAAGCCGAATAAACAGCAAAGACTCATTCTAGGAGGGTCATCCTTCATTCTCACCGGATAATTTTGATGAGCTCGCTCATATTGACGTGATCTGGAACAAGGAATTTGGTTTTATCCAACACCGGGAGCTGCTTTTCCCCCTTGTACCTCTCGATAATGACCTGGAATTAAAAAAAAAAAAAAAAACAAAGAAAATGGGGCATCAGGTGAGGAAGTATAAAAAACAGAAAAAAATCCACTAAGCACCAATGGCGTTTAGAGTACACAATGGTGGCATTATAAAAAAAGAAAACCCTTTGTATGGGGCACCCTGCCTCTAACAGTCCCAAACATGAAGACAAATTAATTTAAAATTAGTCTCCGTGCGTTATCACTCCCCTTCAGCCTGTCATAGCTGTCAGTGATTGGTGTGAGCACAGCACAACTCCCAATGATTATAAAGTGGGAGGGGCAGTGACAACAAATTCTTGACCTACTCCTGCCAGGAAATGAGGTGGCCTCTATCTGACTTGCTGCAGCTTCTTATGCACATTGTGAGAAGCTCACAGTGTTCAGTGAAATCATAATAAGCCATTTCAGTCCAGGAGAGGAGCCGGTACAACTGTGCAAGACTGAAGGAAAGGCCAGAGGTCAGATTTAACAAGGAAAAAAAATTAAAAATAGAGAGGGTGAGTCTTCCCTGGAAGGACACAGACAGCAATAAACACCTGAGAGGGGTTCTACCACTTTCCTGCTTCACCGAAAAAAAAAAAAAAAAATAGTCTGCTCGCCTTTAACCCCAGCCCACTTCCTGATCATGGCTATTAAAACCACGGGGACACATATGACTCATTTGGATGAATTAAGCAACCTGACCCCGCGCGTAACATGTGAGATGAGAAAATCTCGGAAATTTCTATAAGACTGAATAAAGAAAGACAGACACAGCTACATCACTGAAGATCTTTCCTCTGCCGGAATTGGGGTGATCCTCTTTAAGGCTATCCATTCAGTCTTGCACAAATTCCAAACAAAAAGGACATTACAACCTTAGGTGGAGATTAGATCGCCAAGCTTCCAACTGAACTCAGCTCAGGGATGGTGGGAACTAAAGCCGAAACAACTACCGTATTTATCGGCATATAACACGCACTTTTTTCCCCTGAAAATCAGGGGGAAATCGTGGGTGCGTGTTATAGGCCGATCCCCCCCCCAATTGTGTGTGATCGGAGCGATCGCGGCAATTGCCGCGATCGCCGCCGACATACACAGCCGTGTGGAAATTCAAATATGGCGCCGAGACTGCAGGGACTCGGCGGAGTGGAGCTACACATAGCCGAGAGTCCTCGGGTTTTCTCTGCGCCGCTTACAGTCCCGCCCATAGGGCGGAACTGGGCGGGACTGTAAGCGGCGCCGAGAAAACCCGAGGACTCTCGGCTATGTGTATCAGCGCTCCGCCGAGTCCCTGCAGTCTCGGCGCCATATTTAAATTTACACAGGGCTGTGTATGACGGCAGGGATCGCGGCGATCCCACAAAGCTGCACGGGGGGGCAAGGCTGCACTGGGGCAAGGCTGCACTGGAGAAAAGCTGCACTGACATGGCTGCACTGACAAGGCTGCACTGACAAGGCTGCACTGGGGCAAAGCTGCACTGACAAGGCTGCAATGGACACTGGGGCAAGGCTGCACTGACACTGACAACGCTGCATTGATGGGCATTTTAATGTAAGTTTTTCTTCCTTAAACTTTACTCCTAAAAGTTTTTTTCCTTAAAATTCCCTCCTTAACTTGGGTGCGTGTTATACGCTGATAAATACGGTAATTGATTACTATTTTCATAATCGATTAATTGGTCAGTAACATAATGGGGTTAAAAAAAACTAAAATTAGCCCTTTGTGGTACAAAAAAGAGCAAATCGCTAATGTAAGTATTACTTTCACCGTTACACAGTAAAAAAAAAAAAAAAAAAAAAAAAAAAGAACCCCTTACAGTAGCGATTATTTGCTCTTTTTGTACTATAAAGGGCTAATTTTAGTTTTTTTTAAACCCCATTATGTTACTAAACGTCTTACGCCTGGTTCACACCTATACGTTTTTTGGTGCTACGGTTCATTTAACATGGTTTCCTATGGGACACGTTCACATCTATGCTTTTTTTTCAGCTGCTGCGTATTTGGAAAGGGTCAGGGACTTTTTTCAAACACAGTATGGTGCTTTTTTGGTTCAATATACTTTAATGGAGAAGCTGCAGAAAAGCATGTAGTGTGTTTTTGCAGCAATTCAGGTTTTTTAGTCTGCCCAACAACAAATTAGCAAAAGTAAAAAAAAAAAATAAAAAAAAAAAAAAAAAAAAAACGCAAATCGCCGTAAAATCACGTGTGCAAAAAACAAAACGCACAGCAAAAAGAGCTGCAAATACAGATCAAAAGCAAACTGCATAGGTGTGCCCCGATCCTTATGCTGGGCCTGGCCACACGGATCAATTTTCAGAAGAGAATATCATATGAAAAATCTTTGTACATTCCCTGAATGAAAGAATGTCATTTTGAAATTTTCACTTGTTTTTAACATTCTGTTTTAAAATGAATGTCATTTCTGAACGAAAACCACATACAGTGTCTGAAAATCCCTTTGACCAAGCAGTTTTCTATTATTTCTAAACTTTCCTGTCACTGTGGTTGAAAAATAATGTAGCTTTGACCCCACTAAGGATTAGCAAATCGAACAAAGTTCTTAAAATAACATTTTTTTGAAGGTAGACATTGTTTTTGTATGGTCAGCATATAATATATTACAGTTCTGTTTGAAAATCTGCAAAACCATCTAACTTTTTTTTTTCTTTAAATAAAAAAAAAAAAAAAAATAATAATGATCTGAGTCTGATTATATTTACCAGATTCACCCTCTAATAGTATATACAGTATATCTCTTCTGTCCGTTATTCTCAGCGTGGATTAAAGATTTTTCTCCCCAACCATATAGTTGGTTATCTATATTTACCATGCTATATATAGAGAATATTTAAGAATAAATAGCGCTTTTTTTTTTAAACGTAACTAAAATTATACACCACACTTTAAGGTTATTAACCGATTAATCGAAACAATAAATGGCCAACTAATTAATTATGAAAATAAGCCCTAGTGGGAACCCTTTTATAATGGGCACAGCAGGTGTACAGACCCAGGAACCCACCACAGGGATGGTGGTAACCCCCATAATGGGCACAACAGGTGTATAGACCCGGGAATTCAGCATGGGGATGGTGGAACCCCTCATAATGGGCACAGCAGGTGTACAGACCCAGGAACCCACCACAGGGATGGTGGTAACCCCCATAATGGGCACAACAGGTGTATAGACCCGGGAATTCAGCATGGGGATGGTGGAACCCCTCATAATGGGCACAGCAGGTGTACAGACCTGAGAACTCAGCACAGGGATGGTGGAACCCCTCATAATGGGCACAGCAGGTGCACAGACCCAGGAACTCAGCACAGGGATGGTGGGAACCCCTCATAATGGGCACAGCAGGTGTACAGACCTGAGAACTCAGCACAGGGATGGTGGAACCCCTCATAGACAGGTATGTACCAAACACAGAAATATCAGTTTTAGGAGAGGAGGATCACATGTGAAGGTGCATTTCTTTGATACAAGTCTGTATGTTATTATATAGAAGAGTTTTATCTCCAGAGAACAGGATAAGTGCGGAGTTGCTCCACTCACCGGGATTTTGGTGGGGTGTTGCTCGCGGATGAGCCTCACATCTTCTACTCTTTGCTCTAGAGACAGAATAGATAGAGAGATCAATGAGCAGCGGATACAAAATTGTTACAAAGCATACAAAGAATACATTTCAGATGAACGATATATAACCTGACAAACTAGATCTGAACCTGAATCTTCTCTATTATCCACTGAGGGTCACAGCTTGATAATTATATACTATATGGTTAATACTGCCACCTACAGGAGCAGTGGACATAAGGTACATAGGAAACTAAAAGCCAGCCCTTTAAGGCTCTAACCCCTCCCACCTGCTCAGCTGATCTGGTTCACCTGTGTGAGTTTTGGTTTTCTGCCCCTCTCTTTGGACAGCTTACTATATGACTAGGCAGATATGAAGTGGGAGGGGTTAAAGCCTCAAGTGGGCTGTCCATCAGTTTGCCATATCTTTAGTGTTCATTTCTCCTGTAGGTGGCAGTATAGCCCTAGGTTTCTTACGATCAAACTATGTCACTCAATGAACTCCATATGATGGGTACTAAAAGCCTAGGTTTCAAATTTAAATGGAGCAGGTGATATATAAAACCTCTGCCAGATTTACCCTCACTTCCTGTCCCAGTGACACAAGAGGGAGTGAGAGGATGTCTTTCCAAAGTAACATGTGTCCCCATTCAAAGATTTCCTCTTGCCTCCCGTTTCAGTGACAACTGTAAAACTTTGGATTTTCCCATCATTTAGGGACTAGTTATAAAAAAAGAAAAAGAAAAGTTCTAGCTCTTCATTCAGCAAATATACATGTGTTCAAACTGGGCAAAAACAAAATCTTCTTTAAGCCATTTCCTCTTGTGAATGTTTTATTATGGGCAGTAATAAAATGCCACATGATGGCCACTACATGGAGCTCAGAAGCATAGACTAGGCATACACCTTGGTAACAAGAAATGCAATGTAACAATTCTAGGAGAACACAAGAGGGAATGACCAAATAAAAATAACTATTGGTTACATTTGCCAATTCCCTCTAGCACTCTAGAATGGTTACATTGTATTCCTTGTAGTTCCTATGCTCCTCAGCTCCATCTAGTGGAGATAATAAACATTCATTTAGAAGAGAAAATAGTCTAAATTACATTAATTTTTGCCCAGATCACCCAAAATAAATGTACATACAGATTGGTTATCATCTGCCACCTCCATATGTCATTGTGCCCACAGGTTGGGGCAGGGCACAGACGAGGCACACCTCCCACCAATTTCCAATAATCTTATCGCCAGATGGGTTTAGGCAAATTCTGGGTGTGGTTTATGAGATTGGCTCGTTTGCATACTCCCAGCTTCAGAAATTCACTGATTGTATTTAGCAATTTAAACCTCTGGCTTTAGCTCTGGTGTTGATTTGGACCAAAGTTGCTCCCCAATACATGAGCTGTTTGCCACACTGTGATTTGGCCTTTAGGAGGCGACACAAAAAGAAGCCACAGCAGGTTCCCAGCCCCTCCCCCCCATCAAATATGCCCCGAGCGTAAAGTGGTTGTAAACCCACTAAACTAAAAAAAATAAACCTGCAAGACAAAGGCATAATGAGCAACATAACATACAAGCTCATTATGAAATACTCACCTTAGATTGAAGCCCCCGTAGTGGTCCCCGTCACCGCTCCGGCTGGCGACATTGCTCCCGAAGTTACTTCCGGGTATCAATGCCTCCGGAAACGGCACGTATGTACGATGACGTCGGCACATGCAAATACAGGGGATGTCTCCTAAACCGTGTAGGTTTAGGAGATATCCGGGGTAGCTACAGGTAAAGCCTCATTATAGGCTTACCTGTAGTAAAAAGTGGTTGTAAAGGGTATACAACCACTTTAAGACTTCATGTACATGGGACGTTTAACCTCTCCTAAATGATTTAACTTGACAGCTGGAAACCGGCGTCTAAAAATGTCCGTTAAGCCGCGTTTACATGCTGCGTTGGCGTCTAGCAGCGTTTGTAAATTTTTGCTAAAATGAAAAAGTCTCTAAACGAAATGCTGCTAAGCACAAGTTATCGCGTTTAGCAGCGTTTACAAGCTGCCGTTTCAAATGCCTCTGAACATCCATCCTGAAGCCATTTTTTTGCGTTCCAGAAAATGCTTCTGAACGCAACTGCCTAGAAAGGACTATAAGACCTCATGCACAGGAGACGCTGTTAAACTCGTGTTCAGAGGCAGTTGGACACTTTTTTTCAACTGCCCCTGAACTCATTCAATGTTATCCTATGTGTCCATGTACACAGTCTCGTTTTTTGGCGTTTAGGCAGTTGCGTTTAACCTAGTTTTTCCAAAAGCAAAAAAATGGGTTCAGACGCAAACGTTTTCCATGTTTCAGACGCCAAACGTGTTGTTTGCGTTTATAAGTGTTTTTAAAAGGAACATTTTATGACCCGACTTTGGGGCCCTATATCTCGGGGGCCACTTGGTGCTGGGAACCCTAAATTTGGTGGGCTAACACAGTGGAACTAGCATACAACATATCCAGATTTAGGGTTCCTAGCACCAAGTGGCCCCGAGATACGGGGGCCCCAAATTCAAGTCACAAAATGTCATTCTCTGCTGCAGAAAAGTGCTTGACATTTTGCGACCAGACTTTGTGGCCCATATCTCGGGGCCACTTAGTGCTATGAACCCCAAATGGTGTGCTAACACAGTGGGACTAACATTATAACATATCCAAATTTGGGGTTCCTAGCACTAAGCGACCCCGAGATATGGGGCCCCAATATCAGGTCAGAAAATGTCATTCTCTGCTGCAGAAGTGCTTGACATTTTGCGACCCGACTTTGGGTCCACGTATCTCAGGGCCACTTGGTGCTAGGAACCCCAAATTTGGATATGTTGTAGTGCTCATTTCACTATTTTTAGCACATCTATCACTAAGTGGCCCCGTGATACAGGGCCCCAAAGTTGGGTCGCAAAATGTCATTCTCTGCTCTGCAGACGCTTCTAGACGCAAACGCGGCTAAACGTGGCTAAACGCGGCATGCAAACGCGACAAAACGGGCGTTTCTAAATGCCAGTTTCAGCTTTTAAAAACATGTGTTCAGCAGGGTTTGCACCGGCATCTCGTGTGCATGAGGCCTAAAATGACCCTGTGTACATGTACTGATAAGATAACAGAGGGAAGTTCAGGGGCAGCTAAAAAAAAAAAAAAAATGCCCAACTGCTCTAAACGTCCGTTTACCAGCAGTGTACATGAGGCCTTATACAGTGTGTTCCAACTGAGCCATGAATAAGTAATGTAAATTGCTCCTGCCACACTGAGTGTCCCTTCTAATGATGAAGGGTGGTTTAGAATAGAGACGATAGTCTCAGTTTGAAGAATGCTCTCCTTTCAGCCAAATACTGATAACGTAATGTTATATTTGATTTACTCCTCATATTCAGTAATATAATATTCCAATAACATGATACAACCTTATCAATGCCCTAAGATGGTAAAACCACTGAGACACAGATATAGGAGAGAACGATAGAGGAGCTGGGTGCCCAACACGTGACCTGCTGCAACCCGGGCAGAGTCCGCCACCTGTTGGGCACCAGTGCAGAGAAGCGTTCCTGCGCCCAGCACTATAATAAAGACCATATGGTCAGGCCCACCCGACTGTAGAAGTATAGTCCAGGCCTGACGTCAAAGAGCGAGGGTTGAATAACCCCTTCACTGACCAGTGTGCGGTGGGATCAGGGTCAACAAGGGATGGACTCTGACCATCAACCAATGTGGGGGCCATTATTACAATGAGGTTACATCAGGACATCAATGCTGGGGATTATTGTTGCGTCTGCCAACACCAGCTCGGGGGGGGGGGGGTCATTTTTGCATCCACAGACGCCAATGCTGGGGACTATTATTATTGAATGCACTGACACCAGGGTGGATTTCACCAGTTCATGTGACAGAACTATAGTGGCCAACAGGAAAAAGAAAGCCATCTGGGCAATCAGCCCAAGTCAGGTTCCTTTTTAAAGAGAAGTCATAGAGAACATTTCCACATCCTCACAGACTGAGAAATATTGAAATAAAGATGCATTTGTTAGAAGGCACAATGGCTGCATCCATTTTTTGTACAATGGCCCTATTGGCTGCCATTGAGGACCAGTGCAGAGTGAGCGCACTCCATTGCAGACTGGTGCAGCAAGAAAGAAGTCGCGCCCCCCCCCCCCCCCCCACACCACCACCACCATCATGGCTGATTTCGGGGAGGAGACGCATTTTCTGGTTACACCCAACAGCTGATTACAGCTCTTACACTAATTGAGGATGTTCCTTCCTCTAATGGTTCGATCGATGACGTCACAGAACTCTGGGGAGTCATAAGAACCCGCAGGAAGATGAAAGTGTTTTGCTATGAATAGTATTAAGTAACGGCAGACGAGCAATACGGTTATACAGCAATTAAGACCCTGCCTGTCTGCAGAAGGTAATCATTGCCGGATCTCGATGCTGTCCGTTTTTACTCTAGCTGGCGCCGGATCAAAGGAGGCCCATAAAACCGCTGCCGCTCTAAACGGCATTCCACAGCCATGTTATCCTAACAGTGAAGAAATTAAGTAGAGTCCATTTCCAGTGAACACACATTTTAATGCAACTTTTACATGCTACAGTTTCTACCTCCAGTTTCCATTTGTAGAGACCCCCCTGATCAATAACTGATGACATCAAACCTCAGGGCCACATCGTTTTCTTTCTATCAGGCCAGAATAAGAGGAGAGCAGCAGAAATGTGCAGTCACTGCTGAGCAGGAAGTCGATTCTGCACATGGAATGAATATGGCAAATATACAAATAAGATTATAAAAGATAAGAGTAGACACCAGATATTTAAAACCATTATGGCAAGAGCATGTAAATGAACCCTAATCCAGTCACATAATGTATCTGAAAGGGATTACAAAAAACATAGATTCTCTTTAAAGTGTTACTAAACCCAGCACCCTGCATTCACTATATATGGCCTCCCACAGTACACAGAAATGCAATTATTTTAGTAAATATAAACTGCTAAATACCTTTTTCTCATCAGCAGTATATAGCAGTCTTGTGACTTCTATCAGTTCCTGGTGATGCTTGTAGGAGGAGTTTTCATAGTGCACTGAGCTGCCCTATGAGGCTGCAGGGCTCCTGACCCTCTGTTTGGACAGTGCCGATTGGCCCTGTGCTGATCACATGCACTCTCCCAAGGAAAAAAAAAAAAAAAAAAAACCTCTCTAGCAAAACTCAAACTGGGCATGTGCAGCTTGACTCCAAGGGCTCTGTCTTATCCAGTCTTGTCCAGGGGGACAGTGCAGGGAGGGGAGGATCTGTGCATACACAATCAAACAGCCTTTTTACACAGTACAGAGGATTAATCCCTTAGGTTCCACAGTGAGTATGACAAGCATGTTTTACTGCTTATACAGACTGATTTCACCGTTGTGGGTTTAATAACACTTTAACTCTAGGACAGATCCACTTTAAGGCTATGCAGCAGTGCATGGCAATAGTTTTAAAGGGTCAGATAAACAGGGTATGTGCCTAAGCGATGCTGGTGATAGCAGTTGTAGGACAGTGACCGTACCGTGAAATTCACGTGACTCGGGCTGTTCATAAACATGCTTAAAAGACTGGCCATGTCCACCATCTGCCTGTCCAGGATCCCGAGAACAGGAGCTATGCATCATTAATGAGGAACGCACAGAAAGCTCCTCTATAGGAGGAACCAACATCAACCTTTCTCCAGGAAGAAAGGCTCCTATCACTAGGATAACACACAAGTCCGAATACATGCCTTTGTGAAGGAACTACAGATCTCACCATGCTACATCAGCCAAGATCAGAGGGATACATTCCTCCAATGGATCCTCGGATGGCTGAATTCACACCGGCTTGCAGTATAATGCAAGGAAAATGGATAAATATAAACTGCTAAATACCTTTTCTCATCAGCAGTATATAGCAGTCTTGTGACTTTTATCAGTGTCTGGTTAAAGTTTGTAGGAGGAGTTTTCGTTCTTATCTGGACTGTCCTATGAGGCTGCATGACCTCTGACCCTCTGTGTGGACAGTGCCGATTGGCCATGTGCTGATCACATGCACCCTCCCAAGAAAAAAAAAAAAAAAAAAAAAAAAAAAAAAAACTCCTCTAGCAATACACATCAAACTGAGTATGTGCAGAGTGCCCCTAAGACTATGTTCTATCAGGAGATGGATAGGGGACAGTGGAAGAAGGGGAGGATCAGAGACGACAGGATCAACAGCCTTTTTACACAATGCAGAGGTTTAACCCCTTAGGTTCCACAGAGTATAACAAGCATGCTTTACTGCATATACAAACAATAAGAAAATAAACTATGCGCTTACTCAACAAGGTAGCAGCTCACACAACAAATAGGATATTTGTTAAGAGTAACAGGTGCATATAAAAAGTGTAGCGCTTATTATATCCAATGAGCAAATAGAGAAGAAATAAAGAAGAAACAGGGTGGACAGATATCTCCAACACCTCACATAGCACACAATACAGTCTTTGATGATCTTCAAATGTCAGTTGAGTGCAGAGAAGTGTTCATAGTCCAATATTTGAATAAAATAATTCTGTTCACCACGTGAATAGCGAATACAAAAAAACGTGAATGTGATGGGCCCTCCACATAGAAGCAGTGCAGGCTTACCGAAGGAGTTGGACTCATAAGAACGTACGCTCAATGAGTCAACAAAGCTTGTATTACCAACCAGTAAGAGAGGAGGATCTTTTAACCAAATGGCGGTGGAATCCCAAAAACATCCAGAACTTTAAAGGAACTCTTCTAGGTAGTAGCCCGTCAGTCCTTACTTAGATGAAGTGGTTGCATTTGTTTTCTTTTTTTCCCGGGCTTTTTTTTCCCTATATTTTCATCTGGTGATCTTGTCAGTTAACAAAAACTCTGGCTTATGGTGGCAACACTCACTGCATTCACTTGTCCCCATGCATGTTTCCAGATGTATCCATTTGTAATGTTACAAATTAAGAAATTAAGAAAACAAATGCAACCACTTCATCTAAGTAAGGACTGACTGGCTACTACCTAGAAGAGTTCCTTTAAAGTTCTGGATGTTTTCGGGATTCCACCGCCATTTAGTTAAAAGATCCTCCTCTATTACTGGTTGGTAATACAAGCCTTGTCGACTCATTGAGCGTACGTTCTTATGAGTCCAACTCCTTCGGTAAGCCTGCACTGCTTCTATGTGGAGGGCCCATCACATTCACGTTTTTTTTGTATTAGCTATTCACGTGGTGAACAGAATTATTTTATTCAAATATTGGACTATGAACACTTCTCTGCACTCAACTGACATTTGAAGATCAGAGACTGTATTGTGTGCTATGTGAGGTGTTGGAGATATCTGTCCACCCTGTTTCTTCTTTTTTTGGTGTATGCAATATTGTAATTATTTTCTCATTGGATATAATAAGTGCTACACTTTACTGCATATACAGACTGATTTAACAGTTGTGGGTTTAGTAACACTTTAAAAGGACTATGGTATGGGAGCTTGTAAAAGGGACAAAATGACAAGTTTACGTTGTTTTGTGTTAAAATCCATGCATGTTGCATTTTAATGCAATGCAGGTCAATGCAGCATTGTAGTCTGAATAGGACACAAAAAAAAAAAAAAAACAATTTTAATTTATGTGTCTATGGGTTGATCTGCATTTTACAAATGCGCTAAAACACAGATTGACGCACTAGTGTGAATTAGCCTGAAAACAGTTCTTCTCCTTCCCCCACCCCATATCAACCTATAAAAAAAATAAATAAATAAAAAAAATTTAAAAAAAAAGGGTTTGGCCTATTTTGAGAATGGATCAAAACAACAAAAAAAAAAAAACTTAACGATGGTATCAAATTTCCCAATTCTATTCTATATCATTCAAGGTAGTGTAGGATGTGTGGATTGGTAATCTTTGTAACTGGCTGAACTTTGCCCGACCAAAGCCCAATATACAACCTCCATTTATCCAAGTCCAAAGTACAACAGAAGTTACCCCCCCCCCAACCCTACACACTCAAAAATTAGACATACTCCCTATTCAAGGGTTCTGAAAGGCATGAGGTGGAGGCGGGCTTTCTGATCCTGCGTCCACTGTGATTGGCAGTCACATGATCAGAAGCTCCCAACCACAAGAATGCACTGGGGGCTGCCTGTGACATCTTTGTTACTGTATTTTCAGCACAGAAAAGCCGTACCCCATGGATGCCTATGTGTAGCGGCTCGGCGTTAAAGCCCACCCACTGCATATATATACGTACAGCTGGTAAAAACATGTTTGTTAAAGTGGGAGTCCGGCGACCAATCTTTTTTTTCTTTTTTTTTTTAGGTCATTGAGACACTTTGCTAATCCCAAAATAATACACACAGTTTGGGCGTAATATTTCCGCCTCTGTCTGTTTTACTGAAGAATAACTTTAAAAATGTGATGCTGGCTGTTTCCATCTTGCTTGTGGGCATGTGAAGCCCACAAGCATTGATTTCCTGGATGCGGTGAATGCTGTTCATTCACAGCTTGTCCACACGCATGATCATTGTTCCCGCACTGAATCTTGGGAAGCCTGACACTAAGCTCCCAGGAGACAGTGAAAGGCAATAAACACGCCTACTCCCACGGGAGGAGAGACAGGAAGTGCCACAATAAAGTACAATATAAAGGTAATTACAGCAATAAAAAAAAAATTTGTGCGGCATTTGAACATCTATGCAATTAAATGAAGGGGGTAAGCTTAAGTTAAAAATTTGAGTGGAACCCCGCTTTAAGGAATGTGGCCAGGAGGTGGTGTCAACAGGGCCACCTACTGAGTGAATTTGTACAGTGTATGGCAAACCTCACCGGAGCCAACTTGGTCCAATTTCCATGTCCTTTGATTATTTAGTAACTTTTTCAAGCTCTTTTTCTAGCACTTCAGAATCTTCCTCAGAAATGAGTCATAAATGCTGGAAAAAACACTGAAAGTGTCTAAAAGCAAAATATTAAAAGTTGGGGGGGAAAAAAAAAAAAAAAATAAAAAAAGTGACATTCATACACATAAGGGATTCTCAAAAGATTCTGCAGAGATTCCACAAAAAAAATCCTTATCAGAAGGATTTTATAAAAACGAATGCTGCATCTGTCCCCCGCTGGCTCGAAGGCTGAGAACCGAGCGATCAAACACCGCTGATCGCTCAGTTCTCATGTCCACTTTGAGCGGAGAGCTGTCACTGTCAGTCTTCTCTTGTTCTGCTTCCCCCACGCTCACTTGCTGAGAGGCTGAGCCGAGTGCCGGTCCAGTCATGTGGACGAATCCCAACCATATAGTGGTGATCTTTCCAGAGCCTGGACCGACTGATGTCAGCCAACAGAGGGATTCCACCCGCTGAAAACAGGTCACAAGAGTGCAAAATGATCCGCACTCCTGTGATCCACAGAAGTACAGCCAAACAAGCTTTGGCTGTACTTCTCCTTAAAAAGGCACCCCAGGTGGATTATACATTGTTTTTAATTAACAAAATTCAGCCTTCATTTGGTGGTAAATGGTATGGATATCTCCGGATATTTTTAAACTATGAAAAGGAAAAACGACCAGAATAAAAAAAATCAAATTTTTGGATGTTTGCCACTCTATCCCATTACCATGATCCGCCACCAACTCCTGACGTGTACAAGGATGCCACATATATGTGGGCTATTTGTTTTTTGTACCCATAGCGAGGTAGAGAAACGAAAAAAAAAAAAGATTTACACTATTAATATCCAACCTAAATACACGGACAGTGAATATTAAAAAAATTCTCTGGAACTTTTTCTCTCAATTTTCACAGACTTTTCTAGTGCAGAAATCTTCCCAACTGTGGGTATAGGATTGTGTAGATGGAGATTTTCTTTTTTTTTTTTTTTTTTTTTTTTTTTAAAGATTGGTTGAACTAGATGGACACGTGTATTTTTTTTTTCAACCCAAGCATGCAACTATATAGTGAGATACAATGTATCTTTAACTACTCCCAGGGGAAAAACAGTACAGAAGCGGGTTCGAACATTAGTGATCACTAGAACTGGTTATCATGTGTCAGAAGCCATTCTTACAGACTCACACTTGAGAAGATCTCTTGGTGACAAATGGGTCTCCATGCTGGGGGCACACCGTCAAGCGCACTCTTAGCACAAACACATGTACAGCACCATGGAAGAAAGCCACTTCAGTGGTACCCCATCTATGTGTTAAACCATCAAGAGGCATCAACGGGTGGCACCATTGACGAGTGGCGTAATGTGAGTGGGGCCACAGGGGCTGATGCCCTGGGTGAACAACTATTGCTCCCAACTGTCCCAAATTCTGCGGAACTGTCCCGGGATTACAATAAAATCCTGGTGTCCCACGTTTTTGCGGTGAGTCCTGGAGTACAGTCCCGGAACTTCTTGTTGGCTCCACAAATTCACCTAAGCTTTAGATGTGTATCATGCACTGGGGGGGGGGGGGGGGGGTCGATTTAATCTGGGAGAAGTGATGGAAGAAAAAAGGGGGGTGGGGGGCAGGATTTGCACTAGAAGGGGGAGGGATGGTTAAAGGGTGGATTGAAGGAGGGAGTATTTGTGCTAGAAGGAGGGGAGGGAATTTGTGCCGGTGAGGGTCGGAGGGCACAAACATTTGTGCTGGAAGAGGATTTGGGATAAGATAGATAGATAGATAGATAGATAGATAGACATGTACAGCACCATGGAAGAAAGCCACTCACTTCAGTGATGCACCATATACAGTATGTGTTACACAGTCAAGGGGCATCAACCGGTGGCACCACTGACCAGTGGGGTAGCATGGGCAGGGCCACAGGGTCTGTATGTCCTGGGCGAAAAATGATACCCCCCGAATGTCCTGGATTTCGCGGGACTGTCCTGGGATTTAAAGAAAATCCTGCTGTCCCACGGATCTGGGATAAGTCCTGTGCCGGAACTTGTTGGCTCCACAAATTCACCTCAGATGTGTATCATTCACTGAGGGTCGACTTATTCTGGGAGAAGTGATGGAATAAAAGGGGTGGGGGTGGGGGGGATGGGTAAAAGGATATGTGCTGGGGGGGACAATTATAGAGGGTAAAGCATTTGTGCTAGAAGGGGGAGGGATAGTTGAAGGGTGGACTGGAGAAGGAGTATTTATATTAGAAGGGGGGGGGGGGGGGGATGATTTGTGCTGGAAGGGGAAGAGGATTTGGGATGGATAGATAAGATCAACAGACAGATAAATTTAGGGCTGGTTCATACCACAAAAAACGCAGTACAGATCTGTTCCAGATGCTTTTCTGCATGCGTGTTTTTAACAATTTCCTTTGTGTTTTTGATGCGTTTGATTGCGTTCCAGTACAGGAACTGGAAAGCCCTGGAACTGACTGCATTGGTGTGAACTATGCCACTGGAAACCATATAACCTACTTTCCTAGAGTTTTTGATGCAGAAAAATGCAGTGGACTGCATGTGGTGTAAACTGGCCTTTAAATTTTTTTTTTCTTTCTGGTGGAAGGGACTCGGAGTATCAACGGTCCACAAGTTAGGAGGTGCAATACCTACCCCAACCCAAACTGCCACTGGCAAACTCAGATGGCACCCTTGTTGAGAAATGCGGCTCTAAGAAATTAGTTTCATTGATAAAAATTTTGGTAAAATTTTCCCCATTTTTACTGGCAGTAAGCAGCTTTTGTGAACACATAAGGTTGCAACCATTTCCTCAGACCTGAAAATTAGGCCACTTTCTGTCCAGCCATAAAAGGAACAGGACTTATACCTTCCCCTGGCCCTTATCCAGCTGCAGGCCCTCGGTCTCATTGTCCTATCCCATTACCATACCCTGCCATTATACGGTTAGCCAAAACAATCGGCAAGGATCATGTTCCAGAGTGAGAAGCCTTGCAGAGGCCTAATTGTTGGACAGCTCCTGAACACTCCGTCCTTTGTCTTGTGCAGAAAACACATCATTTTCTCCAAACAAGAACACTGCCAACTACACGCTGCCCGCTGAACCAGAGAGGAAAGGTCGCCTGTGCTCCTGAATGATAGCAAAACATCAAGGTATCACATCAGCAACACTACGACTACACAAGGAGCAATCTGAAACCTAACACATGTTGTAAGGGTTCCTAATAAAATATTATATATATATATATATTTTTTTTTTTTTTAAATAATAATTATAATAGAATATTTTGCTCAGATATAGTGCTTTCACTGCAATAATAAAACTATCCAACTTTTGTTTTCATTATAATAAAATCATAAAAAAAAAGGAAATATTTTATCCCAAAAAAAAAAAAAGTTGCTGTAACTGCTTATGAAGTGAAGCTGGAGTTCAGCTTTGATTGGTCAGCCCAGTCCTATCTAAATCTGCAAGTCCATCTAACACTGTCCTCCCCCCAGACTGACAATGCTGCTGTCCATGGGTGGCTCAATTGCTCCTCCATACAGAGTGTAAACAGGACAGGAAGTGTGTTACTAGCAGGATCACAAATTAAACTGAGGGGGAAAAAAAAAGCCAGAAAAAGATAAACTAATGCAGCCACCATTTTTAAAGCGCTATTAACAGTGCCTTGAAAAAGTATTCATACCCCTTGAAATTTTCCACATTTTGTCATGTTACAACCAAAAAAAATAAATGTATCTTATTGGGATTTTAGGTCATCGACCAACACAAAGTGGCACATAATTGTAAAGTGGAAGGAAAATGATAAATGGTTTTCAAAATTTTTTACAAATAAATATCTTACAAGTGTGGCGTGCATTTGTTTTCAACCCCCTTACTCTGATACCTCTAACTAAAATCTAGTGAAACCAATTACCTTCAGAAGCCACCTAATTAGTAAATATAGAGTCCACCTATGTGTAATGTAATCTCAATATAATAAATACAGCTGTTCTGTGAAGCCCTCTGAGGTTTGTAAGATGAACCTTAGTGAAAAACAGCATCATGAAGGCCAAAGAACACACCAGACAGGTCAGGGATAAAGTTGTGGAAAAGTTTAAAGCAGGGTTAGGTTATTAAAAAAAATATCCCAAGCTTTGAACATCTCACAGAGCACTGTTCAATCCATCATCCAAAAATGGAAAGAGTATGACACAACTGCAAACCTACCAAGACATGGCCGTCCATCTAAACTGACCGGCCGGGCAAGGAGAGCATTAATCAGAGAAGCAGCCAAGAGACCCATGGTAATTGGAGAAGCTGCAGAGATCCACAGCTCAGGTGGGAGAATCTGTCCACAGGACAACTATTAGTCGTGTTCTCCACAAATCTGGACTTTATGGAAGAGTGACAAGAAGAAAGCCATTAAAAGTCCATTTGCAGTTTGCGAGAAGCCATGTGGGGGACACAGCAAACGTGTGGAAGAAGGTGCTCTGGTCAGACGAGACCAAAATTGAACTTTTTGGCCTAAAAGCAAAATGCTATGTGTGGCGGAAAACTAACACTGCACATCACCCTGAACACACCATCCCCACCGTGAAACATGTTGTGGGGATGCTTTTCCTCAGCAGGGACAGGGAAGCTGATCAGAGTTGATGAGAAGATGGATGGAGCCAAATACAGGGCAATCCTATGCCGCGTACACGCAAACGAACTTTCCGTCAGAGTAGACTGATGGTCTTTCCAACGGAGTTCCGCTGAAACTTGCCTACACGATCACACCAAAGTCCGTTCGTTTAGAATGCAATGACGTATGACGGGACTAGAAAAAGGAAGTTCAATAGCCAGTAGCCAATAGCTGCCCTTGCGTCGTTTTTGGTCCGTCGGACTAGCATACAGACGAACGGATTTCCCGATAGGGATTGAGTCCGTCGGAAAGATTTTAAACATGTTCTATCTCTAGGTCCGTCAGAATTTTAGAAAGAAAGAAAAAAAAAAGTCAGATGAAGCCCACACATGATCGGAATGTCCGATCGAATGATTCTGTCTGACCTTTTCTGCCGGAAAGTCCGGTCGTGTGTACGTGGAACGTGGAATTAGAAGAAAACCTGAGAGTCTGCAAAAGACCCGAGTGGGGCAGAGGTTCACCTTCCAGAAGGACAACGACCCAAAACATACAGCCAGAGCTACAATGGAATGGTTTAGATCAGGGGTAGGCAACCTCGGCCCTCCAGCTGTGGAGAAACTACAAATCCCATCATGTCTCTGCCTCCAGGATTATGTGCCAATTATGTGCCACTTTGTGTTGGTCTATCACATAAAATCCCAATAAAATACATTTACGTTTTGGGTTGCAACATGAGAAAATGTGGGAAAATTTCAAGGGGTATGAATACTTTTTCAAGGTACTGTATACAGGTAATATATAAAATATATTTTATTAAACATATTACATTTTTGCTTTGGGGTGAATACTGCTTTAAGTGATAAACAAAAAAAAGGCAACATGGAAAAACTTCACTGAATAGACAAACGGGAAACAATAAAAAATTAAATACGCAAGGGGAAGAAGAAAAAATAAATAAAAAAAAAAACAAAAAACAAACAAAAACCTAAAAAGTCAGGAAAAAAACTGATCCTGCACTGGGTAGCTTTTGGGATTTCCAGCAGCTGTTGGGCTCCAGCGCCGTCTTTTGCAGCCCCTGGTTTTTAGAGAGACTGGGCTGCACCAAACACTGCAAGATGACTTCATTTCACATCCAAGCTCAACAGATGACAATTTAACCCTCTGCTGGCCAGAGCCCTGCAGAGCAGACACGGATCCTAGCTGCAGAATCCATGCAGATTTATGCTCAGTGTATTGCAATCACTCATTTCAGGGTGGGTGCTGCAGAGCCAGGAAGGAAGCATGACATAAGACCTCCCTGGCACCGCACAACGCAAGGCAGCCAGCCAGGAGCACCGAGACCAAAATACATTCTCCAAGACACAGCTGTAACCAGAGCCCTGGCTGGTCATGTGACTGCTGGGGCCCCGTAACGCACAACAACACGTCTGGTCTTCAAACCAAGGAATAGGTGTTCACACACGTTTCAATGTCATTCTTTAATTCTGCAACAGTTTCAGTATTTCAATGTGGGATTTTTATTTTTTTAAGGGTCAAACACAAAAAAGGAACAAAAAGTTGTAAAATGTTACCCCTTTTTACTAAGGTTGTAGCATTTTCTTTTGCCATGCATTTTTAGACTGTAAAATCAAGATTTCCCTGTTCAAATTGCAACAAAAACTTCAAAGTTTTACTAGATTGTAATTTTTTTTTTAATTTGTTTGTTTATTATTAACAAGCAGGTAAGATTGCTGGGAATGTTTTTTTTACTGTATAAGGATCGGTTCACATTGATGCGATGTCAGACATTGTATACGATTTGCACCGCACTGCTGAGCAAATCACATGTGATGTCTGTGCGATGCAAACTCAGCCATAAATTGAATTTGCATCACACATGGACCAAAGTCGTGCAGGACCCTTTTTTTTTTAGTCCGCACCAGCATCGAATAGCATGGGTGTTCACACCCATGTCATCTGATTCCTGTCCGAATTGACAGTTCGCACTGCGAACCGCTCTGGGGGTGTCATTAACTTTGTATTGACACTCCCAATAGGGCATAGGGCAGCTTGAACTGCCTGCGAGTCAGGTGCGATGCAGGGCTCCTGCACTGCACCAATGTGAACCGAGCCAAACACCACAAAAATGCACCCCAGATACATTCCGGATGCGTTTCTGCATGCACTTTTTTTACATGTTCTTGACGCGGTGCGTTTTTGATACATTTCCAGATGCTTTCCTATCTTTTTTTTTTTCCAGTGCATTTATGCATTTTACCGAGTTCCAGTACAGGAAAAATGCAGCAGGTTCTACTTTATTTTCTGGAACGCCTTGGAACTGACTGCACTGGTGTGAACTATGCCATTGGAAACCATATAACCTTCTCTTCAAGCGACTGATGCAGAAAAAAACAAAAAAACGCACTGGGCTGTATGTGGTGTGAATTGGCCCTAAACCACAAACTATACACCAGTACCTGCACTGAATTGAAAAAAAAAAAAAAATTGTCTTGCACGGACATGCATTAAAGTGTATCTCAGAGCCAGAGAGACACAGACATGTAGAGACAGAGAGAGAGGGAAAAAAAAAAAAAAAAGGAAGGAGGAGACGCAGAGACACAGACGCTTGAGCATAGGAGTAAATGGACCCTAATCTAGATCTCTGAGGGCAGGTGAGAAGGGGGGGGGGGGGTGTCAGCATTACCCACTTGCATGGCTCCCATCCCCCAATCCACAGGTAGCGGGGTATTTGAAAGCCAGGATGTGCCATCAACGAGAGTCCCCCAAAAGGTATAACTATAGTATATGAGGCAGATCTGGCAGTTGGAGACCCCAGAACCTGTGCGTCGGGGGATGGGAGTCAAGCAGGTATCCTTATGCATAATAAAAGCTCTAACGGTGCATGCGGTCAGATGCCCAGATGGTATCCTCCCAGGTAAAGAGCTCCTCTGCAACCCCTGCGGGCAAGAGGGAGCCCCCCTGCCACACAGATTTTGATAGCAGCCCCCCCCCCCAACAAACTGCGGTCATGTTACAGTGACGGAACACGCCAAAAAAATATAATTTTTACCATTTGGAATATTGGAACATGACATACTGTACATATGTCTGAGAAGGTGATACTACTAATTTGAAGGATCAGTCCACCTTTCTGACTATGTTTATGTCACACCTACGTTTGGGGTATAACATGACACCGTTTACTGATTCCAGGCGTCATCCTTCCCGCTGGCGCCAGCCATTGCTTTTAATTTGACTCAGCAGTGCATGGCTCCGCCCACACAGCTGTGCCATCCATTCACGGGAATCTGTGACTGGGAAGACTACAAGTTCTACCTGTCACCGAGGCAGAGGGACTCATAGATCTCAATGCAGCACAAATGCACTTGTAGTCCAGCCTTTCAACTAAAGGTGGCTTCGGGTTTCTTTAGGAGTGCCTTGGCAAAATGTATAAAAACTGCCCAAAAATTGTATACAAGTCGGTGGGTGGATGAAACCTGCCTTATAGTTACACAAAGCCACGGCTTTTCATTGTGCAGAATTACAACCTTCTAGCCGCCAGCGTCCTAACAACCAATGACGTCATCAGTTGATAAGGAGGATGTCAGGCGCCTGCACAGCATCCTGGTTTGCTCCCCTAGGTCAGCACTGGGGTCACATTAGCTGAGTGAGGGAGAGAAACTGAGGGAGAAGAGAAACACCGGAATACTAGTCAGTACCAGTGTGCAAAAGTGTGTTTGCTTTGAAAGATTAAGTCACCTCTAAGATTGGGTGTCCTACGTGTGTGTATGTTGCAGCATTATATAAAACTATTCGTTTCGTTTTTTACATTTTAGAGTTGGATGCCCTGAGATTGTGCAGAATTTTAAAATGGTGCCTTGTTTGAAAAAAGGTTGAGAAACATTGATGTAGTCCACCAATACTTCGCCCAGCCCTGTGATGGAAGAGCCACACCGTCCTCGGTACAGACCTGCGACTGGAGGAAGAGTCTACAGGAGGCGGAGCATTGTATCCGCTTATCCACTAATCGTAACTGCAATACTTTGCAGGCTCCGATGCAAATAAGATAAATAAATAAATTACTGCAGTTATTCATTTTGTTTGCAAAATGTGGACTATGCCTTTAACCACTTAACGACCGCCTAACTGTAAATATAAATCATGTTTTTTTACGGTAAATCCCAGGGTCTCTTTTTTTTTTGTTAGGCGCTGGCTTTCAGATAGTGATCCCGACGGCGGATTCACCACAAGATCACGTTAATAGAAGACGGGAGCACCCCCCCTTCTGCTACTTCCTGGTTGTTTCCGGGTTTACCGGACCTGTCGGTAAACCCAGGAGCAATCCAGTCCAGGGCATAGCTGAGCAGGAAGTCAAGCAAGGGCAAGATGGCCCTTACTTGGCTCTATGCCCTTGGAGGATCAGAGCGACCTATGACGTCACTTCCAGTTCTCGGCCATGAATGTTGACTTTTTTTTTTTTTTTTAAAGCAAAGGGTAAAATGAGAGATCTGGGGTCTTTTTGACCCTGGATCTCTCAATAAAGAAAAAAAGGACCTGTAATGCTTATTTTTATTATAAGGGATGTCTACAATCCTTGTAATAGGAGTAAAAGTGATAGAAAAAAATAAAAGGACAGTGTAAAAAATAAATAAGAAAATAAAAATTGAAAAAGCACCTAATCCCTCCGTGCTCACGCACAGAAGTGATCGCATACGCAAGCCGGAACCACAAATGTAATCAGTGTTCGCGCCACAAACGCTAGCGCTAGATCTCCTCTGTAACTCCAATCAGGTAACCTGGAAATTTTTTTAAAGTTTGCCTATTGAGATTTTTAAGTACTGTAGTTTGTCGCCATTCCACGAGCATGCGCAATTTTAAAGCATGTCATGTTAGGTATCTATTTACATAACATCATCTTTCATATAATACAAAAAAATTGGGCTAACTTCAGTTTTTTTTTCCCTCACAAAAGTGAGTACACCCCTCACATTTTTTGTAAATATTTTATATCTTTTCATGTGACAACACTGAGGAAATGACACTTTGGTACAATGTAAAGTAGTGAGTGTACAGCTTGTATAACAGTGTAAATTTGTTGTCACTCAACACACAGTCATGTCTAAACCACTGACAAAAGTGAGTAGACCCCTAAGTGAAAATGTCCAAATTGGGCCCAATTAGCCATATTCCCTCCCTGATGTCTTGTGACTCGTTAGTGTTACAAGGTCTCAGGTGTGAATGGGGAGCAGGTGTGTTAAATTTGATGTTATCGCTCTCACTCTCTCATACTGGTCACTGGAAGTTCAACATGACACCTCATGACAAAGAACTCTCTGAGGATCTGAAAAAAAGAATTGTTGCTTTACATAAAGGTGGCCTAGGCTACAAGAAGATTACCAAGACCTCGAAATTGAGCTGCAGCACGGTGGCCAAGACCATACAGCGGTTTAACAGGACAGATTCCACGCAGAACAGGCCTCGCCATGGTCCAAAGAAGTTGGGTGCACGTGCTCAGTGTCATATCCAGAGGTTGTCTTTGGGAAACAGACGTATAAGTGTTGCCAGCATTGCTGCAGAGGTTGAAGGGATGGGGGGGGTCAGCCTGTCAGTGCTCAGACCATACGCCGCACACTGCATCAAATTGGTCTGCATGGCTGTCATCCCAGAAGGAAACCTCTTCTAAAGATGATGTACAAGAAAACCCACAAACAGTTTGCTGAAGACAAGCAGACTAAGGACATGGATTACTGGAACCATGTCCTGTGGTCTGATGAGACCAAGATAAACTTATTTGGTTTGGATGGTGTCAAGCGTGTGTGGCGGAAACCAAGTGAGGAGTACAAAGACAAGTGTGTCTTGCCTACAGTCAAGCATGGTGGTGGGAGTGTCATGGTCTGGGGCTGCATGAGTGCTGCCGGCACTGGGGAGCTACAGTTCATTGAGGGAACCATGAATGCCAACATGTACTGTGACATACTGAAGCAGAGCATGATCCCCTCCCTTTGGAGACTGGGCCGCAGGGCAGTATTCCAACATAACGACCCCCAACACACCTCCAAGATGACCACTGCATTGCTAAAGAAGCTGAGGGTAAAGGTGATGGACTGGCCAAACATGTCTCCAGACCTAAACACTATTGAGCATGTGTGGGGCATCCTCAAATGGAAGGTGGAGGAGCGCAAGGTCTCTAACATCCACCAGCTCTGTGATGTCGTCGTGGAGGAGTAGAAGAGGACTTCAGTGGCAACCTGTGAAGCTCTGGTGAACTCCATGCCCAAGAGGGTTAAGGCAGTGCTGGAAAATAATGGTGGCCACACAAAATATTGACACTTTGGGCCCAATTTGGACATTTTCCCTTAGGGGTGTACTCACTTTTGTTGCCAGCGGTTTAGACATTAATGGCTGTGTGTTGAGTTATTTTGAGGGGACAGCAAATTTACACTGTTATACAAGCTGTACACTCACTACTTTACATTGTAGACAAGTGTCATTTCTTCAGTGTTGTCACATGAAAAGATAGAATAAAATATTTACAAAAATGTGAGGGGTGTACTCAATTTTGTGAGATACTTTGTATATTTTCAAATAAGAAAATATTTTCACATCCCAACACTGTTTACAGATCCCCAAACCCCTTATTTTAGGATAGTGGGCGGAGCCATGTGTCAGTGCAGTTTATAAAAATTTACAAACAAATGTCAGAAAAAGGAATGGTTATGGTTGCACTCAATGCACATAGAGTAAAAAAAAAGGCACCTGCATTATATTCACCATAATGTACAAATAAATGCTCTGCGCTTCCAAAAATCACACAGGTGCATTTTTCTGTGCATTGAAGTCCCATTTAAAATGCGTTTTTGATTTGCAAAATTAAATTTTTTCGTAATGCTTTTTGTATTATTATTTAAAGGGCCAGAGATTTAAAGGGATGTGGTTGCCCCAGGTTACGGTACTTTGTGCTCTCTCATCAAACAGATCTGCAGCTCTGACAACCAGCGAGGGCACACCCTGAGCATTACCCAACCAGGCAGCAGACTGGCACCAGCCGGGACTAAATCCACCTCAAGATTCCCCCGGAATGACCTACAAAAGGCCTGAGCTCCGTCATACAACGGCACGCAATGGCATGCGTCTATATCCAGGATAAATCCCACTTACATCAGGCCATGAAGAGATCCCTGCACTGAAAATTGCAGATCACTTCCCAGCAGATGGAAAAAGTTAACGCAGCAGAATAGGCGGGCACAGAACATAACCTGCTGAGGGCTCAAGTCCACAGACATTCGTTTCCTGCGTTTGGAAGGCTTGTCAATCGCAGGTCGACTAAATCTCATCAACCTAATTGAGCCGTACACATGGCATCTCAGGGGCTGCGTTGCGTTCCTGTGGACGCGGCATGTTCTATTAAGATATCTTACGTTCAGATAGCGAACGCAACGTTTGACAAGAACCCCGCTGACGCCGTCCTGCGCAGACTATTGTATTGATTCTTCTAGGAGTCGCTCGGACATGGGATGGACAGGAAGTAAATCGCTTACATTCGGGGATTTCCAGAACCTGATCAAGACTACAGCGCTCTACACCTAGAAACAAATGACGCAAAATAGGCGTCACTACAGCGCCAACCAGGAAATAAACCTAATAACGTCTTATTTTCCGGTCAGGCCTGGCGCATTTGTGTGCGGAGCACGGGACCCCTCCCTTCCCCCACCGCCAGCAATCCGCAGTGTCTGCGAAAAGATGATTTCATCCGCTCTCTGCCTGGATTTCCAGCGGGGTCATCATCAACCCGGACCTGAAGAGCGCTGCAATCTTCCACCAGCTGCCCTCGCAAAGTCACCGGATACCTCCCCGCTGTCACCCTATGGCTGCCATCAGGTGCCCCTAGAGGGGGTATTAACCCTCAGTGCTCCAGGCTGGGATGGGGAGAGAGGGTATCGAGCGACAATAAATTGCTACAATGTATCCCATGTGCAAGAAGCTAGGAATTAACCCTTGAAGCTCCAGCTTTGTATTTCCAGTATCATTGTATTGACCAGATGTGGGACATTAACCCTTTCAGCAGCCCCTCTTATAATGACCTTTTCTGGAGGATATTTTGGGTAAGAGATACAAAAGTGACCAATTGATATTCCTCGACTACAAGATGTCACCTTCACAGGAAAAGTCCCAGGGTCTCACTTTATGCTGTGGGTGGGGGGCATTAACCCTCTATTGTCCCCAGGTACCCCTGAACTTTACCCTCTTCTGTATAGGGGGCATTAACCCTTCCCTTCTTCCTCTCCTGTGAAGGGGGGCATTAACCCTCCCCTGTATAGTGGGTGGACATTTACCCTCCCCCTCTTCTGTAAGGAGAGGAATTAACCCTTCCTGTATAGGGGGACATTAACCCTTCCTGTATAGGGGGACATTAACCCTTCCTCTCTCCCCTGTATAGGGGGGACATTAACCCTTCCTCTCTCCCCTGTATAAGGGGACATTAACCCTTGCCTGACCCCTCTTGTGTATAAGGGGGCATTATACCTTTCCTCATCTCATGTATAAGGAAGGCATTAACCCTTCCCCGCCCCCTCTCCTGTATGGGGGGGGGGGGCGCATTAATCCTTCCCTGCCCCCTCTCCTGTATGGGGGGGATTAACCCTTCCCAGCCCCAACTCCTGTATAGGGGGGAGGGGGCCCAGGAACCCCTATACAGGAGAGGTGGGAGGAGAGGAGCGCTATTTCCTCAACAAAAACACAGCAATAAACATGACAGAGGGGGGATTAACCCTTTCCAGGCCCCTTCTGCCCCCTCCATGATCAGGTGAATCAGAGTAAAGTAACAAAGTATGATTCAGAAGAAAGAGAGAGAAAGTGAAAATAAAACATTCTGCAGTCATCTCGGGGGCTGGGCAGGTGTTAACCCTTTCAGATAACCCGCCCCCTCCCCCACTTTCCTCTACATCTGGGATCTGCAGCTCAGGATAAACATACAAAGTACAATGCAGCACACAGAGGAGGAGGAGGGGAATTACAAACATGCAATGCTTATCTGCTGGTTAATAAAGGGTTAAGGATAAGATACAAAGTATCCATAAACAAATCAGCAATGGTGACTCTCTAGTCCTATCTGCCCTCCTGTGTTGGATTGGGGGGGGGGGGGGTATACAGAAAACAATAATACCAACACTCAGGGCCTCTATAGACAAAGAAACAACTGAGGGCATTAACTCTTTATCATCCGACCCCCCTAAAAGAAGGACTTCAGGATTTGTATTCCCTGGGGGGGATTAACCCTTCCAGCTGGTAGGTGAGACAGATCAGGTAGAGCTACAAATACAAAGTAGCAATAAATCCCCCCAATGCCTCAATGTGTCCCCCAAAGACGAGAACCCCTCCCCCTCATCAGAGAGAGATGGGGGGGGGTCTGATGATACAAAGTAACAGGTCACACCCCAGAGGGGCCTCTAGAACCGGGGCTTTAACCCTTTCACCCCCCCCCCATGCCTGCAGGACACTCAGGGAAGGACAGGGGGGGGGGGGGTACACAATATTCAGCATACAGGAGGAGATTAACCCTTCACACTCCAACTATCAGCAGGTGATCAGAGGACCCCCCCAATATATACATTAACCCTTCCCTGACCTCCCCATGTCCTTCCCTCCTCCCCTCACTCCTACATGTGCCTGGGAGCTACACGGGGGAGACATGAACTTTAACCCTTTCCTTCTCTGCACTCAGAGGCTCTATGGAGATGAACACACCCAGCACCCGCCTGTACCGGGGGCTTCAACCCTCCCTTCCCCCTCTATAAGGAGGGACATTAACCCTTTTCCCCCCTCCACTCACCTAGAGTCCGCCTCTGTTTGAAGCTCTTCTCGGACGGCATCTTTCCTCCGCTCTGCTCTCCGGTCTGTATGTGAGGCGCCCGCCCCGGCCAGGCAAAACAAAACACGGCCCGTGACGTAAATGTTACGTCACCCGGAGCCTCCCCGCCGCCATATTACGTGTGGCAGAGGGGGGCGGGGCCGGCTGAACACGTCATTCTTCCCGCAGAGCTACCTGAGCCAGTGAAATAGTGTGGGGGAGGGAGAACTACAACTCCCAGCAGGGACAGGAGAGAGCCTGGCGTCATAGCACTGTCAGACTTATAATGACTTTCTGTTATTAAAATATTTTATATTGCACTATATGATTTTTATTATATTGTATAATATTTATGTTGTGCTATATTATATTATATTATATTGTTGTGTTATATTGTATTGTTTTATATTATTGTGTTATATTGTGTTATATTATATGGTTGTGTTTCATTGTATTATGTTATATTATATTGTTGTGTTATATTGTATTGTTTTATTATATTATATTGTATTATATAATATCATTGTGTTCTATTGTATTATATTGTTGTGTTATATTATATTATATTATAGTTTTCATTCTGTGATCTTTTATTGTTTGTAGAATATTTCCCTCCAAGGATCGAACCACATGTTTCCAGATTTCTGCAAAGAGAAATTCTAATCGATCATCTTCACTGCAAAATCCTCATTGACACCTAACATGGTGTTTATCATTCATTTTTCCAAAGGAAAAGTAAAAAAAAAATCATTTTTTACCAACATGTGATATAATAATGGCACTGGTCACATGACCCAGCAGAGGCATTGATCATGTGACCAATAAAGAGATAGACCGATGTAGAGGCACTGGCCATGTGATCAAAGCAAAGGCACCAGTCATGTGACCAAAAATGGAACACCCCTCAATGGACTGATGTAGAGGCACTGGTCATGTGACCAAAAATGGGACACCCCTCAATGGACAGATGTAGAGGTGCTGGTCAGGTGACCAAAAATGGGACATCCCTCAATGAACTGATGTAGAGGCACTGGTCATGTGACCAAAAATGGGACACCCCTCAATGAACTGATGTAGAGGCACTGGTCATGTGACCAAAAATGGGACACCCCTCAATGGACTGATGTAGAGGTGCTGGTCATGTGACCAAAAAAGGGACACTCAATGGACTGATGTATAGGCACTAATGTGACCAAAAATGAGACATCCCTCAATGGACTGATGTAGAGGCACTGGTCATGTGACCAAAGCAAAAGCACCAATCATGTGACCAAAAAAGGGACACCCTCAATGGACTAATGTAGAGGCACTGGTCATGTGACCAAAAATGGGATACCCCTTAATATACTGATGTAGAGACACTGGTCATGTGACCAAGGCAAAGGCACCATTAATGTGACTAAAAATGGGATGCCCCTTAATGGACTGATGTAGAGGTGCTGGTCATGTGACCAAAAAAGCGACACACCTCAATGGACTGATGTTTAGGCACTAGTCATGAGACCAAAAATGGGACATCCCTCAATGGACTGATGTAGAGGCACAGGTCATGTGACCAAAGCAAAGGCACCAGTCATGTGACCAAAAAAGAGACACCCCTCAATGAACTAATGTAGAGGCACTGGTCATGTGACCAAAGCAAAGGCACCGGTCATGTGACCAAAAATGGGTCTCAATGGACTGATGTATGGGCACTGGTCATGTGACCAAAGTGAAGGCACCAGTCATGTGACCAAAAAAAGGGACACCCGTCAACAGACCAATGTGGAGGCACTGGTCATGTGACCGAAGCTGAGCTGCCAGTCATGTGACCAAAAAACGGACACCCATCAATAGACTAATGTAGAGGTGCTGGTCATATGACCAAAGTGGAGGCACCAGTCATGCAACCAAAAAGGACGCCCATCAACAGACCAATGTGGAGACACTGGTCATGTGACCAGTATAGAGCACCTTGTGAGCTCCAGTGAATTGGCAAAAAAAGGGACTTTGTCAATGGACCAATCTGGAGACTTCTGTGGATGAGGAGGCTCTTTAGCTGCTGACAGTGGGGGAATTTTTAGACAGAATAGGTCTCGAAATTGGCTTGGTCTCAGAATTGGCTCTGCCTGAACACTCCCTTCCCCAAAATCCTCTGACCAAGTCCATCCAACCAATTTCTCAGTATTGGTCATTTGACCAGATCACCAAGTGACAGCTGGTGGCTCATGTGTGGCCTTTCCTGATGTCATACATACATGTAGAATAAAACAGATGAGTGTTTATTGTTGTTCTCTGTCTATTTTTGTGACTCTTCATTGATTATAATTGTAAAATATTTTATAAACTGTTTCTGTTCATCACTGATTGGTCGGTTCATCCTCAGTGTCCCCGGGTGTCATCTAAATATCTCAGCTATGTACTAACCTGTTTACTAGTTCATGATTTCACCCCGCTGAGAGCACATTTCCTGCATTCCAGTGTGACACACGGCTCTCCTGTCCTGTTATATAACTGTCCTCGTGACTGGGACACATGTCCTTCCAGTGCCTGGAAAGTATATGTACAGCCAAAAATGTTCTTTGTAGAGTACAGAGAGGGTAGAAATCCAGTAAGTTTATTTGTTGGCGTCCCATTGGAGAGATTTCCCCTAACTTTCTGTCCCATTCCTTCATGTTCCATTGACACAACAGAAAGTGAGCGGGAACCTCTACAAAGAGTGCAAATTCCCCCCTCTTAGTCAGTTGTCACTGCTCCCTCTATTCCTTGTTGTATTGGCAACAACTATAAATTTCCCATCACTTCCTGTCTCATTGACACATCAGGAAGTAAGAAGAAATCTTTCCAAAGTGAGGGAATTCCACATCTTCAAAGTTGTGGGCATGTTCTGTAAATTAAATGATTAAATCTTAAAACAATCCATGTTAATTCCAGGTTGTGAGGCAACAAAACACGAAAAATGCCAAGGGGGGTGAATACTTTTGCAAGGCACTGTGTGTATATGTATGTATATATATATATAGATATATATATATATATCTATATATAGATAGATAGATAGATAGATAGATAGATAGATAGATAGATAGATAGATAGATAGATAGATAGATATATCTCTATCTATATATATATATGTTAGAAGGCTGGCCATTGGCTAGCCTGTATTTGTAGAAGGAGTCGGGGCCTTATAATCCCCCCTCCTCCCCAACATACTTGTTGGCTAGCATTTCCGGGTTCCCTCCCACCCATTCCCCATTTTTTCCATATTTCATACTCAGGGTATGCCCTCTTTTAAGCTTACTCTCACGGACGACCATGGCACACCTCATGTCGCCATAGTTGGGGTTATGTCTCCTCCAGTATCCTGACTCTGACTACAAATATAATATCTACTTAAATAGGTCTAATGTGTTTCTGGGGCTACACTCTACCCCCTTTCAATATAGCTGAAATGTAACATAAAAGATAAAAAAAAATAAATAATTTATTCTAAAATCGAAAATCAGTGACGAATACTGGAATGATGAAAATAAAATGATAATAATTGTACCCATATATAATAAATTATATGATAATATAATTTTTGTTTTGACTGAGCAAATGTTGGTCACCTTCATACAGCTAGAGATCTGACTTATTAAACAGTTTGTCTTTACTATAAACTTATGCCTGAAATATCTTGAATAATATGGTGTGATGCTTTAATGCCGCGTACACATGGTCGGACTTTTCAGCTACAAAAGTCCGACAGCCTGTCCGACAGACTTTCGACAGACTTTCGATGGACTTTTGGCGGACTTTCAACGGACTTTCTAACGACCGGACCTGCCTACACACGATCACACCAAAGTCCGACGGATTCGTACGTGATCACGTACACCGGGCTAAAATAAGGAAGTTGATAGCCAGTAGCCAATAGCTGCCCTAGCGTGGGTTTTTGTCCGTCGGACTAGCATACAGACGAGCGGATTTCTGGGTCCGGCGGAGTTACGACGTAAAGATTTGAAGCAAGTTCCAAATCTAAAGTCCGTCAGATTTGCGACTGGAAAAGTCAGCTGAAGGTCCGGTGAAGCCCACACACGATCGGATTGTTCGCCGGATTTGGTCCGTCGGCGTCCGTCGGACCAGTCCGGTCGAAAAGTCCGACCGTGTGTACGCGGCATAAATCTAGATTCACCCAGCAATACAAATCTGACAGGGGTTCTAACAGCTCCCCATTCCATCCAAAGCTACCATTTACATGTTCTGCCTTTAGATATACCGGGTTTGGAGGACAGTTTAGACCTCAGTATTTGTCTTTTGTCAGATTCTTTCCCTTCTATGTACTAAAGCCACCTGGCAATGAAAGATTTAATGCTAAAATTAGCTGCACAAAATCAGTGCACGCCAATATCACTGCAAATAGACTCATCTGCATACTAATCACCAGTCTGGGACGGATTCCTCCCACTGGGCCGCCAATGTCATTGTACTCGGTACAGATTGTATGTATCACCGAGACAATGGTGGTATGATGAAGGGGACATGTCACCTACATAGAGAGACGAGATTTATAAACCGATTAGGAGACATTAGAGTGTAAGCTCCTCTGGTGCAGAGACTGATGTGAATGGTTCAGTGTTCTGATGGAGACCTATAGCCCCCCCATGGTGTTCTGGTATTCATTGTTGGGTGGGTGTGATATGAAGCCATCATGTAAATGAGACGACAGGTACAGATCTACATTATAACATGAATTACACAGACGGGTGTTGGTTTTCCATTATTACCATACCAATGACCGAGGGCTTCCTGTGTATTGCTCCAAATAGGATACAGAGATTGTTCTAATGAATCGTGTCTGAAAAATTTCCAGTTTAAAGGGTCAGTCCACCCAAAAGTGGAAATACAACCATAGGTGGGGCCCGGTGAAGTGTGTTAGCCCTTTTCTTCTTATAGCCCGTGACATTCAAAGGCGAGAACTCCTGGCTATTATTTCTGACAACCTGAGTTCTGGTTTAATGTGTTCCCATCTTATCCTGTTACATTCTCCATAGCATAAAAAAACAGCAGGAATGGTGGGAACCCCTCATCATGGGCACAGCAGGTGTGCAAACCCAGGAACTCAGCACAGGGATAATGGGAGCCCCTCATAATGGGCACAGCGGGTGTACAGACCCAGGAACTCAGCACAGGGTTGGTGGGAACCCCCTCATAATGGGCACAGTGGGTGTACAGACCCAGGAACTCAGCACAGGGATGATGGGAGCCCCTCATAATGGGCACAGTGGGTATACATACCAAGGAACTCAGCACAGGGATGGTGGGAGCCCCTCATTATGGGCACAGCGGGTGTACAGACCTGGGAACTCACTACAGAGATGGTGGGAACCCTTCATAATAGGCACAGCAGGTGTACAGACCCAGGAACTCAGCACAGGGATGATGGGAACCCCTCATAATGGGCAAAGCAGGTGTACAGACCCAGGAACTCAGCACAGGGATTGTGGGAATCCCTCATAATGGGCACAGCAGGTGTACAGACCAAGGAACTCAGCACAGGGATGGTGGGAACCTCTTATAATTTTCTTGGCAGGTGTACAGACCCCATAACTCAGCACAGGGATGGTGGGAACCTCTTATAATTTGCTTGGCAGGTGTACAGACCCCATAACTCAGCACAGGGATGGTGGGAACCCCTCGTAATGGGCACAGCAGGTGGACAGACCCAGGTTTGGTGGGAACCCTTCATCTTGATAAGCCTTGAGCTTGGAACCCGGGAACAGACATCTCACCGTTTGAAACCCCAACAGAGATAAGAAATGGGTGAGTGGTTTAAAACACGGCCTGTTTGGAAGGAGGCACTTTGTACCTCAAGCCTCAGTGACTTCTTTAACCACCAGTAGAATATAAAACATGCACACCTAGCCTGAGAACCATTGGAGAGGTCACAGAGGCTCTGTGTGCCTTGTCCTCAATAAGGGTATCAGTAATGTGTTTGGGTGCAATGTGAATTACAGGTGCACTTTTCACTGATGTCAGATCAGCATAATATTCCGCTGCCACACTCAAGATGGAGGACTTATCATCCAAGGGGAGGGCTAGGCCTCCACCCATAACACATCCCCCCTCCCCCTAAGGGAAAGACTATGACAAGTGAGACCCTTCAGCCAATCAGTGAGGATCTTCCTGAATCCTAAATGAAGGGACATCAACACTGCACAATGCTTGTTCACCCGCAGACCCCTCCTAGAAGAGGCCGGGCCCTTCTGGAGTATGCTCGCCCCGGCCCCCCCCCCCAACTCCCCCCCCCCCCGTCTGCTTTTTAGAAAACCTGCCCACAAACAGGAGGAAAAAACAATTGTAGAAACGAAAGTCGCTGAATCATCATCCAGGGAGGAAGACGGATTTGATCAAACGCTACAAAGTCTCCCAAGAGCTCACCACACATGTTACAGTCTGATCGTACAATTTCCTTTAAAATGGCCATACGTTATACAATCTGCTTGTACAATTCCCTTTAGCTGCCCATATACTCCGCTTCCCTGAAAATAAGACCTAGCGTGATTGTCGGCGATGGCTGCAATGTAAGCCCTACGACCCAAATAAGCCCTACTCCGTTTCCCTGAAAATAAGCCCTACCCTGAAAATAAGACCTACAAGGACTTTAACTAGGGCTTATTTGGGGGGTAGGGCTTATATTGCAGCCATCACCGACAATCACGCTAGGTCTTATTTTCGGGGAAACAGGGTACTATTCAATCTCTTTTAGATCTACCATCAACTATGTAGTGCAAGGGCCTGCCTGATTGGAAAAGAATGGAATGAGTTGTTTAGGTCTGTCCTTATATTACATACAATTGTTAAATGTAAAGAAGATTGTATGGAGATCCTAAAGTCTAATTGTATAGTGTATGCATAGCTCCCAACTGTCCCTGATTTCGAGGGACTGTCCCTGATTTCGAGGAATGTTCCTCTGTCCCTCTTTCCCCTTCATTTGTCCCTCATTTTGGTCTGATCTATATAGTTGTATATAAAATGCACTTTTTATCTTTCAAAAAGTGTTTTCAGCGCTAAACCTTCCACCTGATTTCTAAATTGCTGCATTTGTAAATTCCAAATGCCAATATAAAGGAATAGTAGTGGTAAAAAAAAAAAAAAACACTTGTGGGTTTAACCAATCTTGGTTTTTTTTGTACAATTCTCCTTTAAGGGGGTGTGGCAAGGGGTGTGTCCTATGCCTGCATATGTTTGCTGATAGGTGTCCCTCATTCCAATCTCAAAAAGTTGGGAGGTGTGGTGTATGGCCGGCTTACAAAATATTATATAGCCGTTGTACAATCAGATTGTGTAAGGTATGGTTGGCTTTATAGCTACCAATGATAATGCAGTGCAGATTTTGATTGATAGTTAAGATACGATCATAAAGCTGGATACACACTATACAACTTTTGTTGTTGGATTTCCTTTAGATTTACCTTCAACTATGTAGTGCCAGGGCCTGTCCGATTGCATACAAATTATAAGTGTTTAGACAGTGGCAGCTGGTGCTCAATATTTTTTTTTGGGGGGGGCGCAGACAAACTGAAAAAAAAAAAAATCAATTGCAGCTACTGTGCCATCAAATGCAGCCACTGTGCCCATCAAATGCAGCCACTGTGCCCATCAAATGCAGCCACTGTGCCCATCAAACGCAGCCACTGTGCCCATCAAATGCAGCCACTGTGCCAACAAACGCAGCCACTGTGCCATCAAACGCAGCTACTGTGCCCCATCAGATACCGCCAGTGTGCCCCATCAGATGTGGCCAGTGTGCCCCATCAGATACCGCCAGTGTGCCCCATCAGATACCGCCAGTGTGCCCCATCAGATACCGCCAGTGTGCCCCATCAAATACCGCCAGTGTGCCCTATCAGATGCTGGCAGTGTGCCCCATCAGATACCGCCAGTGTGCCCCATCAGATACCGCCAGTGTGCCCCATCAAATACCGCCAGTGTGCCCCATCAGATGCTGCCAGTGTGCCCCATCAGATGCCGCTAGTGTGCCCCATCATATACCGCTAGTGTGCCCCATCAGATACCACCAGTGTGCCCCATCAGATGCCACTAGTGTGCCCCATCAGATACCGCTAGTGTGCCCCATCAGATACCACCAGTGTGCCCCATCAGATACCACCAGTGTGCCCCATCAGATGCTGCCAGTGTGCCCCATCAGATGCCGCTAGTGTGCCCCATCAGATACCGCTAGTGTGCCCCATCAGATACCACCAGTGTGCCCCATCAGATACCACCAGTGTGCCCCATCAGATGCTGCCAGTGTGCCCCATCAGATGCTGCCCGTCACTTACCTGTCTCGGAGCGGGTCATTGGTGGTCTCCTGCACGTCCTCCATGTCTTCTTCCGTCCTCTCTCAGGCGTCCAATCACAGCGCCTGACGTTTCAGCCAATCAGGTGACCGATAACAGACCCGGTAACCTGATTGGCGGATTCAGAGTTAGCAGTGAACAGCGAACGCACAGCATTGCGCCCACTGTTCACCTTTTTGGGCGCCTATTAGAGCCTATGGCTCTAATCAGGTGCTTCCAAAAAACACCCCCGCCGCTGTAATTCAGATAATACAATACAAAACAAAAAGCTCTGCGCTTTGGAGAGAAAAGAAGGTGTGCAGCCTCCCCTAATAAACCCCCTAGATGGCTAATCAAAAAATGGGGTGAATGGCGCTACCTATTTTAAGTGAACTAGATGTGTAACAAAAAGTGCAAAACGTCCACTGTGATGCACTATAAGTGATACCCCTTTACAAATAAAAGTTATAATACTAAAGCATAACATATAAGACTCAGTGATACCACTCAATTGTAATATTAGACATATGAGCATTGATGTGCCAATCTGTATCAGATGTGTATCATATCAAGTCCAGTGTGGTGAACATAACTATAATAAAAGTCCAAAAAATGATCCAAACAATAATGAAAAAATGATAAACACTAAAAAGTTGAAAAACGGTATTTCAGAAAGAAGTAATGTGTTTGCAAAAAAAGGCACTTTTTGTTACAGATCTAGTTCACTTAAAATAGGGAGCATCATTCACCCCATTTTTCACTTATGTCACGTTATAATTCAGATGCCCGGCGCCCGAAAATGGGCCGGGCACCTAAATAGGGGGTGCCAGAAGCGACCAATGCAAGAATCTATCTATGGTGATTAGAGTGCTGCATGGGAGGAGGGGGGGGATCTCCTGCGCCCTGTATGGACACACCGCCACTGTGTTTAGGTTTGATCTCATATTATATGGTTTTGGTAAATCTAAAGGAAAAAAAATCAACGGAAAATTGTATAGTGTGTAGCTAGCTTTACTTACAATTCTAAGTAATCTATCGCATCTCTGTTTCCACCGCGCAATCTCAACGCTACCGATCAATGCAAAACAATCGACAACCTGACTCACCTCGATCCAATCGAAATTGAGTCTAAATCAGCCAGGAGGAATGTTATGGCTATTTGATTTATAGCTGAGTCTATGGTTTTGATCGAATAGCAGATTGATTGGATAAAAAAAAAATTGAAGCGTGTGTGGCCACCAAAAGACCAGCCTTACCAATGTTAGTTTGGCCATACATGTATTGATTTGTGATTAGTCCAAGTACGAGCGATTGCAAACAAGCAGTTCACCACTGAATAAACTACTGAATGATGCAACACATACAATATCGACTGAAGTTGCGATCTATTAATTGAATGATCATATAAATACACTTTATTACCAAAAGTATTGGTACGCCTGCCTTTACACACACATGAATTTTAACAGCACCCCAGTCTTAGGCCCCTTTCACACATGCGGATCTGTTATACGGATTCCGCTTGCTCAGCAGGGATCGATCTGTTGATCCCCGCTGAGCCGGCAGATGACAGGTCTGTCTCCGCTCACTGTGCAGAGATGGATCTGTCAGATCTCTGCTCTCCTCTATGGGGAGATCAGATGGAAACGGACCGCCTGCCCGATCCACCAGATGGATGAAAAATAGGACCACCATCCGTCTGGATTTAGCGGAACGGATCGGATGTCAGCGGACATGTCACCGCTGACATCCGACGCTCCTTAGAGATGCATGGAGCGTCCGTCCGTTCAGGTCCACCTGAAAAAAAATGACAGGCGTACCTGAACGGTCCGCATGTGTGAAAGGGGCCTCAGTCCGTAGGGTTCAATATTGAGTTGGCCCACCCTTTGCAGCTATAACAGCTTCAACTCTTCTGGGAAGGCCGTCCACAAGGTTTAGGAGTGTGTCTATGGGAATGTTTGACCATTCTTCCAGAAGAGCATTTGTGAGGTCAGGCACTGATGTTGAAGGCCTGGCTCGCAGTCTCTGCTCTAATTCATCCCAAAGGTGTTCTATTGGGTTGAGGTTTGAACTCTGTGCAGGCCAGTCAAGTTCCTCCACCCCAAACTCGCTCATCCATGTCTTTAATGGACCTTGCTTTGTGCACTGGTGCGCAGTCATGTTGGAACAGAAAGGGGCCATCCCCAAACTGTTCCCACAAAGTTGGGAGCATGAAATTGTCCAAAATGTCTTGGTATGCTGACGCCTTAAGAGTTCCCTTCACTGGAACTAAGGGGCCAAACCCAACCCTTGAAAAACAACCCCCACACCATAATCCCCCCTCCACCAAATGATTTGGACCAGTGCACAAATGCACTGAAAACCTTGACGCTGTAGAACCACTTTAAAAGCCCGTACACACGATACGAAAATCTGAAGTAAAATTTTGTACGACGAACGATCTGCCGATTTTCGGATCGTTAGTACGGTGCTTTCGACAGCCAATTCGGATCTTTCGTAAGACAAAAGCTGGATGTGCAGACTATAACATTTTTGTCAGATGTGAACACAAAGTCTGATTTTCGTTTAACCGCTTCCGAACCAGCCGCCGCAGTTTTACTGCGGCAGGTTGGCTCCCCTGCGCGAAACCACATAACTGTACGTTCGCTCGTGGGGTCCGGATAGCAGGCTCACGCCCGCTGCACGGCTGGGGTGCCAATGCTCGTGGCCGATGGTCGCGATGACAGCCGGCCACGAGTGATCGTGACCAGGAGACACAGAACAGGGACAAGTGTATGTAAACACACACTTCCCTGTTCTGTTCTGACAGAAGTGACAGATCATGTGTTCCTATTAGCCAGGAACCACGATCTGTCACTTCCTCTAGTTAGTCCCCTGCCCCTTCAGTTAGAATCACCTCCCAGGGAACACAATTAACCCCTTGATCGCCCCCTAGTGTTAACCCCTTCACTGCCAGTGACATTTTTACAGTAATCGATGCATTTTTAATCACACTGATCGCTGTAATATAGCCAATGGTTCCAAAAAAGCATCTAAATTGTCCTATGTGTCCGCCATAATGTCGCAGTCACGATAGAAATCGCAGATCGCCACCATTACTAGTAAAAAAAAATAATAATAATAAAAATGATATAAATCTATCCCCTATTTTGTAGACGCTATAACTTTTGCACAAACCAATCAATATACGCTTATTGCGATTTTTTTTTACCAAAAATATGTAGAAGAATATAAATCGGCCTAAACTGAGGAATAAAAAATAGGTTTTTTATATATATTTTGGGGGATATTTACTATAGCAAAAAGTAAAAAATAATGCGTTTTTTTCAAAATTGTCGCTCTTTTTTTGTTTATAGCGCAACGCATGCTCAGAAATGAAAAAACACATACAAAACAATTCAACACATTACTTGACTTCTGAAGTTGAATTCTGTCATACGAGAATTTTCGTATAGGGGGGGAACCATTTCGCTTTCGACATGAGACTAGCATGTCACAAAAAACGGATGACCGTTCGCCCGAAAATCTGATCATGTGTACGAGGCTTAAGACCACACCTTCACGTTTTGGATCGCGTTTGGAAACACCTTCACGTTTTGGATTGCGAGCAGATTTGCCGCGATTCCGCCCGCAATTTCAAAGCGCCGAGGTGTTAATGACAAATCGCAGAACACACATTTGAGATGCCAATCGTTTGAATGGCACCTAAAATTGTGGTGCGGTTCACGCGATGAATCGCACTGCAATCGCAGCAAACCTGCATCGCATGAAGAATGTCGCCCAAAAGTAGCTCCTGAACATTTTTGGGGCGACAAGCGGTTCTGCCACAATTTTAAGTGCCATTCAAATGAATGGCATCTCAAATGTGCGTTCTGCAATTTGTCATTTACACCTCGCTGCTTTCGAATCGCAGCAAATCTGCCCGCGATTCAAAACGCTGAGGTGTGTGAATACAGCCTGAATTGCAAGGGCAGCGGATGGGGATGTACACATGCCGCTGCTGCAAAAACGATCCCCCTTGTCATGTTCAGCTGGCAGTACTGCTGCGGAATGTGACCCATTCAAGCAAATAGGGTTTCGCTGCAACCACACAACAACCGCATGTAATGCACAGCACACGCGCAGTTGCAACACAGCGGTGCGCCATTTACTGGGCTAAAGCAGGTGGTGATAAGGTGACATGTTGGTTGTCAAATGTCTCTAAAAGGCAATTCAGCTGCTGATCGCTTTTCAACAGAATGGCATGACAGCTGCTATTGGAAATGTAGCTTGAGGGTTGGTTCACGCCTTAAAGGTGCGTTGGACCATGCATTTTTTTTTTTTTTTTTTTTTGCGTGTTTCAGCATGGCATGTTTATGGCAGCCCAATTATTTCAGTGGGCTGCCCTATGCCTGTGAAATGCGCAAAAAAAGGTGCAGGCATGAACTTTGTATTAGCCCCACACCAAAACGCATGCTACCGCGGTACCATGCATTTTGATGGGCACAAACGCATGTGCATTGGTCAGATGAGGGGGTGCCATTAAAGAATTATTGGCACCTACGAACATCTGCAGAAGGCAGCACGTTTTCATGTGGTGCGGTAAAACACGCGATTTTGAATGCGTTTCTAGATTACACCTTGAGAGAACAAGCACTTAGGCTGGGTTCACACATATGCGGCTGTGGTTTGCAGTCCGGAGTCCGGTGCGTTTCTGCTCAACGGTTCAGGTGCGATTTTTTTTTTTATACCTAAATTCGCACCTGACCCGAACCCAAAAACGCACTGGACCCTTTTAAAAACCGCACGGCGGACTCCCTGCCCATGTGTGAACCGGCTTCACTGAATGCCAGTCACATTCACATGTTTTACGAATTGGATGCGTTTTTTAGTGCTTTTTGCAGAAACACACTACAGTCCATTTAAAGTGGGGTTCCACCCAAAAAAAAAGAAAACTACATGAAAAATCATTAAAAAAAATACAAAAAAAATTTGGATATTTTTTTTTTTTTTTTTACTTACCTCTAAATGCCTGTTGCTAGGGGGTCCCTCATTGTCTGCCCCTTCCAGTGCCTGGGCTGGTGACATCACTTCCCCCTCGGCACAGGAAGGGCTCGGCTCTGCTCCCTCCCTCCTGTCAATCATCTGGGACCCATTACAGGTCCCAGGTGATTGAGCGGCCAATCACGGTGTGCGGCGCCGCTCGTGCATGCGCAGTGGGTGCCAGGCTGTGAAGCCACAGCCCGGCGCCCACAGTTGAAATGCCGGCGCCGATGAGCGGAGGGGGGGGGAAGAGCGGGGCTTCGATCCCCCGCATCGCTGGACCCTGGGACAGGTAAGTGTCCAATTAAAAGTCAGCAGCTGCAGTATTTGTAGCTGCTGACTTTTAATTTTTTTTTTTTTTTTTTTTTACTTGACCTTGGGTGGAACTCCTCTTTAACATGGTTTCCTATGGGACACATTCTCATCTTTTTTTCAGCCGCTGCGTTTGTGGAAAGGGCCAGGGACTTTTTTTTAAAATGCAAAATCGTGCGTTTTTGGTTCAATAGCCTTCGATGTAGAAGCTGCAGAAAAGCATGTAATGCGTTTTTTTGCTGCAATTTTACTGCGATTTTGCGTCGATTTGCGTTTTTTAATCTGCCCAACACAACAAAAAGCATAAAAAATGCAAAACGCATCACAAAACCACGAGAAACACACGTGTGCAAATAAAGGTGAAACGCACTGCAAAAATCACTGCAAAAATGGATCAAAGGCAAACTTCATAGGTGTGAACCAGAACCGTGGCGTTCTGTTTTGTGGGCGAAATCGCACAAACAGAATCGCGGGATGAGTGTCACCCAAAAGAAGTTCCGAAACTTCTTTTGGGGTGACAGGCGCCCCGTGATTCTGTTTGTGCTATTTCACCGCAATTTGTCAGGCGACAATTTTGGCAAAATCGCACTTCGACTTGAGTGCCCTTAAAAGTAACAGGGATCGCAAGGGGCGTCCTGTGATTTGCAGCAATTCATCTGCAAAATGGAACACCATGGTGTGAATGGAGCCCCCCATCACCCCATAAATAAAGATCATAAAAAAATTTGTAAAGTAAGAATGACCTCTATGAACAGTGTTCAGTAAAAACAGGCACCTAGTCTCACAGCGCCTCGTTAGCGCAGTAGGTAGCGCGTCAGTCTCATAATCTGAAGGTCGTGAGTTCGATCCTCACACGGGGCAAGAGTTTTATTTCCCCTCCAGGAAGTCCCGCTTCCTCTGTACTCCCTTACACACGTCTCTAGAGTTACTTTGTATCTTTTTTATGTTATTTTGTATCTCAATGTTCCATTGGGGGCGGGGCCTGCAAGAGTCATCAAGAGTTAAACCTACACTAGTCGGTGGGCGGGGCCGCAGCTACTAGACTGAGGGGGGCGGTACTGTTTTTGGGCGGGGTAAAAGGCTGACCTGGAAGCTGTCAGTGTTTGTAGTAAAGGGCAGTGACAGGCGGTGGGCGTGTCGATGAAACCTTCAGTGTGGTCAGAGGGCGGGGAAACCCGAGTATACTCCTATGTGGATGGTGGAAGGAAAGGTGGGTGTGTCCCGCTGTCACAGAGAGTGCGGAGGTGGGTGTGTCCCGCTGTCGGAGTGGATCCGCAAGGATGCAGAGGAAGGCGGAGCGGGGGGCGGACCCCGGGTGTGTGCACGGAGGGGGCGGGGCCCCGCTGTCAGGCAGGCTCCGGTCAGGGATGGCGGTGTGCGCCCGGCTGTGCGGGGTGGGTCAGGCCGGGGGGTGCCGGCGAAGGGCCCCGGTGGAGGAGGAGGAAGAGGAGGAGGTCAGGGCAGAGGAGGCCCCCCGCTCTCTGCTGCAGCTGCCGCCGGAGATCCTGGTGGAGATCTTCTCCTGTCTTCCCGGGACACAGCTCCCCCTCCTGGCCCTGGTGTGCCGCAAATTCCGCCAGATCCTCTCCACCGACACCATCTGGAGGAGGCGCTGCAGGACCGGTGAGATCTGGGGGGATGGATCAGTACCAAGGTGTGTGTGTGATAGAGAGGGGGGGAGGGGGTATCAGACTGGGGGTGTGATGGGGGGGTATCTGGGGGGTGTGATGGGGGAAGGGATATCTGGGGTGTGTGATGGGGGAGGGGGTATCTGGGGGATGTGATGGGGGGGTATCTGGGGGGGTATTTTGGGGGAGGGGGTATCTGGGGGGTGTGATGGGGGGGTGTGATGGGGAAGGGGTATCTGGGGGATGTGACGGGGGAGGGGGTATCTGGGGGATGTGACGGGGGAGGGGGTATCTGGGGGGTGTGATGGGGGAGGGGTATCTGGGGGGTATTTTGGGGGAGGGGGTATCTGGGGGGTGTGATGGGGGAGGGGGTATCAGGGGGAGATGTAATAGTAGTGGGGTATATGGGAGGTGTGATCTGGGGGTGTGTTTATGGGGGGGGGGGGATCAGGGGATATATGGGGGAACTGGGTTATGATCAGAAGGGCATACGCGGGGGTATGTGTATGGGGTGTTTTTTTCTGGGGCAGGTGGGATATACTATAGGGTACATATTTTGGGATGGAGAGTATCCTTTGGGGTATGTGTATTAGGATATTGGGTATCCTCTGGTCTATATGTATTGATATGGAGGGTATCGTCTGGGGTATGTGTTTTCAGATGGAGGGTATCCTCTGGGGTATGTATAGTTGGATGGAGGGAAACCTGTTTGGCATGTATATGGGCAAAGAGGGTATCCTCTGGGGTATGTGTATTTGTATAATGGGTGTGTGAATTGGCATCTGTATTGGAATAGGGGATATCCTATGAAGTATGTATTTTTTTAATATGGATGATATCCTTGGCTATGTATTTTGGGATGTGGAAAATCTGCTTGGGTATGTATTTAGGGATGTGGAGTATGTTCGGGGGTTTGTATACTGGGATTGAGGTTATTCTCTGGAGTATGTATATTGCAATGAAGGGTATCCTTTGGGGTATGTATATTTGGGATGAAGGGAAACCTGTTGGGTATGTATATGGGGAAAGAGGGTATCCTCTGGGGTAAATTGAGACAGAGAATATCCTCTGTATTATGTGTATTAGTATAATGGGTATGTGTATTGGAATAGAATTTATCCTATGGAGTGTGTATATTAACTAGTATGGAGGGTATCCTCTGGGGTATGTGTATTGGGATGGAGAGTTTCCTCTGGGGATTGTATCATGGGATGCGGGGTATGTATTGTTGGGATGGAGCGTATCCTCTGGGGTATGTATTGCTTGGATGGAGGGCATCCTCTGGGGTATGTATTGTTGGGATGGAGCGTATCCTCTGGGGTATGTATTGTTGGGATGGAGCGTATCCTCTGGGGTATGTATTGTTTGGATGGAGGGCATCCTCTGGGGTATGTATTGTTGGGATGGAGCGTATCCTCTGGGGTATGTATTGTTTGGATGGAGGGTATCCTCTGGGGTATGTATTGTTTGGATGGAGCGTATCCTCTGGGGTATGTATTGTTTGGATGGAGGGTATCCTCTGGGGTATGTATTGTTGGGATGGAGGGTATCCTCTGGGGTATGTATTGTTGGGATGGAGCGTATCCTCTGGGGTATGTATTGTTTGGATGGAGGGCATCCTCTGGGGTATGTATTGTTGGGATGGAGCGTATCCTCTGGGGTATGTATTGTTGGGATGGAGCGTATCCTCTGGGGTATGTATTGTTTGGATGGAGGGTATCCTCTGGGGTATGTATTGTTGGGATGGAGCGTATCCTCTGGGGTATGTATTGTTTGGATGGAGGGCATCCTCTGGGGTATGTATTGTTGGGATGGAGCGTATCCTCTGGGGTATGTATTGTTTGGATGGAGGGTATCCTCTGGGGTATGTATTGTTTGGATGGAGCGTATCCTCTGGGGTATGTATTGTTTGGATGGAGGATATCCTCTGGGGTATGTATTGTTTGGATGGAGGGTATCCTCTGGGGTATGTATTGTTGGGATGGAGGGGGGGGGCGTAACTAGGGCCCCATAGCAAAATGTTGTATGCCCCCCCCCCCCCAAAAAAAAAATGAACGAATGCCATTGAACAACAGATTACCACACCCACGTGGCACAGTACCCAGGCAACAGCTTATATTAATTTGGAACAACAAAGTATGGAGCCCCTGAAGGACACACATTGGTGACCTCCAGCCTGATTAAACTTCTGTGTAAATACAAGACAAATAGGGGAGAAATAAGACAGCAATGATGAACAGTGGCCCTAATGGTAGTTTGATCAAGTTTATTCTTGAGGTCTTAGGAACATTCTGCACCCTTGGACCTGGCATTGCTCCCCCTCTCTTTGTGCCGAAATGATCCTAATGAAAAAATATAGCAAACATTTTCTTCACAAAAATAGCAAAACCGCGCAAAACAGATGACAGCCGCCCCCTCCCTTCCTACCACCTGTCCAGACTCCAGGGCCTCCTCATGTGCCGAAAACGATGTCCCTCGAGCGTTCTGCCCCGCCCACTCTGCTCCCGCCCACTCTGCTCTCTGCTGTATGCGGCTGCGTGTGTCGGGACATGGCCGGACTCGCTGGGCCCCGGAGGCTTAACAGTAAACTTACATTCCTCATCCTCACCCAGGGGCAGATCCAGAGTCTTGTCTCGGGAGGGGCACTGCCAGAAAATACATTTTTTTGGGGGGCAATTCATCGGGTCAATGGCTGATGTTGGCACTTCAATCATCACGGCACCATGGTTGTTATGGTGTCAGGATGATTGAAACACATTATTTCTATTATTACATTGATCTATAAAATGAAATAGTTCAACTCACCATAATGCAGAATCAGTGGGAGCCCCGAGTGTGTCACTTGCCACCGTCACCTGCCACCAGATGCAGATTGTCACTTGTCACACGTTGCAGATTCTCACTTGCCACGTCACCTGCCACCCATTGCAGATTGTCACCTGCCACAAGTTGCGGATTGTCCACTTGCCACGTCACCTGCCACAAGTTGCGGATTGTCACTTGCCACGTCACCTGCCACGCGTTGCAAATTGTTCACTGTCACCTGCCACACATTGCGAATTGTCCACTTGCCACGTCACCTGCCACAAGTTGCGGATTGTCACTTGCCACGTCACCTGCCACGCGTTGCAAATTGTTCACTGTCACCTGCCACACATTGCGAATTGTCCACTTGCCATGTCACCTGCCACAAGTTGCAGATTGTCACTTGCCACGTCACCTGCCACACGTTGCAAATTGTTCACTGTCACCTGCCACACATTGCGGATTGTCCACTTGCCACGTCACCTGCCACAAGCTGCGGTTTGTCACTTGCCACATGTTGCAAATTGTCCACTTTCCACGTCACCTGCCACCCATTGCAGATTGTCACCTGCCACAAGTTGCGGATTGTCCACTTGCCACGTCACCTGCCACAAGTTGCGGATTGTCACTTGCGTCATCACTGGCCACACTTTGCAAATTGTTCACTGTCACCTGCCACACATTGCAGATTGTCCACTTGCCACATCACCTGCCACCAGATGCGGATTGTCACTTGCCATGTCACCTGCCACCCATTGCGGATTGTCACTTGCCACAAGTTGCGGATTGTCCACTTGCCACGTCATCTTTCTTTGTGGAAATTGATCCTCTAATGGGACTTTAGAAGGAAACACCTACTCATAGGTCATAAGGAGTATGGAAGATATAAGGATTGTATGATAAAGTGTTTATTAATAGTATAGATCTTTAAATAGATCTGTGGTACAAGGGGTAAATATGCACCAAGCGTGATACATACAAAAATTGGCAATACAAAACATGCATAGAATAATTCACAATCCTAGAACTCCAATACACATAGAATACATATGCGGGGAGTACCCGACGCGTTTCGAGCTATGCTCTTCCTCAGGGGTATCAGATTGGAATCAGCAAACAACAGATGTGTCATGTAGTATTGCTAGGAGGGCATGTATCTAATGCTGCATCCATAAAAAAGGAAAGAAGGGGGGGACGTAACACCACCGGACGTAGGTCCTGCTCCTGGTCTGCAACCCGCAAGGCCTATGTGTCCACCCAAGGCACGTCATCTGCCACAAGTTGCGGATTGTCACTTGCCACGTCACCTGCCACAAGTTGCGAATTGTCACTTGCCACAAGTTGTGGATTGTCCACTTGCCACGTCGCCTGCCACAAGTTGCAAATTGTCCACTTGCCACGTCACCTGCCTTCCATTGCGGATTGTCCACTTGCCACGTCACCTGCCACACATGCGGATTTTCACTTGCTACAATTTGCGGATTGTCACTAGTTGCGGATTGTCCACTTGCCATGTCACCTGCCACACATTGCGGATTGTCCACTTGCCACATCACCTGCCACAAGTTGCAGATTGTCACTTTCCTGCTAAGGTAGGGAATGGGGATTGTCACTTCCTGTGTCCCAGTCTGAGTCAGGCAGCAGAGAGATGATGTAATCTCTCTGCTGCCTGCACAGTGAGTGAGGGCAGAACTGCCAGGATGCAGAGCGGGCGCCGGGTGGTGAGAGATGATGTAATCTCTCTGCTCTGCCACCCGCTGATTGGCCAGTCCACCCACCGAGCTTCCCAGCTGGCAGCTTCCTGTCCGTTCTCACACCTGCCCGCCGAGCCACCCAGCTGCGTCTGCTCGCATAGTCAGTGTGACTGTACGAGCGCCGAGCGGACGGGCAGCTCGGTGGCTCACCAGCCGCCCGCTCACTTACACGCCAACTGACCGGGCCCTACTCGGCTGCGGGCCCCATAGTGCCCATGTGGGTCGCTATGGCGGTAGTTCCGCCACTGGATGGAGGGTATCCTTTGGGGTATGTAAATTGGGATGGAGGGTATCCTCTGGGGTATGTATATTGTGATGAAGGGTATCCTTTGGGGTATGTATATTGGGATGGAGGGTATCCTCTGGGGTGTGTATATTGGGATGGAGGGTATCCTCTGGGGTGTGTATATTCTCATGGAGGGTATCCTCTAGGGCAGTGATGGTGAACCTTGGCACCCCACATGTTTTGAAACTACACTTCCCATGATGCTCATGCATTCTTTAGTGTAGGTGAGCATCATGGGAAATGTAGTTCCAAAACATCTGGGGTGCCACTGCCAAGGTTCGCCTTCACTGCTCTAGGGTGTGTATATTCTAATGGAGGGTATCCTCTGGGGGTATGTCTATAGGATTGTGGGGTATCCTCTTTGGTAACATGCCATTAAAGGGCTTTAACAAAATCTGCGTTAAACACCGCTTCTTTTATTTAGAGGATGTTTTTGTTTATCTGTTTTTATTAATTTGTTATTTTTTTGGTTACTTAGTTTATTTCATTCAGCATGTTCTTTGTGTTTTTTGTTTTTATTTTTTTGGGTATATTTATGTTCTGTCACTTTATACTGTTTTTGTTGTTCATTTTCTTTCTGTAAACAAAAACCATAATGAGACTTATGGTAAACAAAAACAGGTTAGGATAGTTGAAAGAAGTCATTTAAATCCCATTGCACCAAAAACCACCTTCACCTCTCCTTCTCTATTGACTAATGCAGTTCGCCCAAATCTCCCAATTTTCACTAAGTTTTTAGCAAATTTTTTTGAAAATGAAAATTCTCAGTGTAGCTCATCCCTAGATGTTATTAGTTGAGGTAAAGGCACGTGGTGGTGGGTGGTGGGGTCGCAGACGTCAGCTGTCAGCCGCTGATCTCATGACACGGTTGTGCACTCTGAACGATGATTTGTCAGAAAATGAATTCTTCACGTCTCTTACTTTCCAGTAAAGTGATGGCACAAAAAAAAACCTTCTTTAGTCCAAATGGATATAATCCATTTTCTGTTCTAAAAGGGGTTAAGTAAGGTTCCCATTAACAGGGTGACCTCTGCATGCGCTGCGATGTGACACACGTTGTGTAACTCAAACAGTCTCACTTGTCACTAACCTCTCTTGTCAGATTGCAGGTTGGAGTGGGGGGGGGGGGGGGGGGCACGCGGTCAGCAGGGTTTATGTGATATCACTTATCACCCAGCACGTATTGTCAGTGCAATTTATAACATGAGAGCGAATGTCTGCCCGAAAAACCCGCGAGAGTTCTGTAGATGCCCCTTTTCTGCATCACAAAGTGAAGGCCTGTGTGCGAGGCCTTGGCTGTAAGCTGCAAACTCCTGCTTGGTCTGCTAGGCCCATGTAGGTGCGATGTGCTTACGCTTTCTGTGCATTGTGTGTAGGGCAGCCCAGCCATTTCAATGGGCTGCCCTACCTGCGAGAATTGTGCAAAATAAGTCCCTGGCCCTTTGCACAGCTGTACCAGATTCTGAGTGCAACAGTTTTGGTTAATCTACCCCAGTGTAACAAGAAACTGGTAATAACTGCTGCAATGTAACAAGAAACTGGTAAAGACGGTCTCAGTGTAAAAGAAACTGGTAAAAACTGCTTCAATGTAACAAGAAAATGGAAAAGATGGTCTCAGTGTAACAAGAAGCTGGTAAAGACTGCCGCAATGTAACAAGAAACTGTAGAAGACGGTCTAGGCGTAACAAGGAGCTGGTAAAGACGGTCTCAGTGTAACAAAACTGGTAAAAACTGCTTCAATGTAACAAGAAAATGGAAAAGATGGTCTCAGTGTAACAAGAAACTGGTAAAGCCTGCCACAATGTAACAAGAAACTGGTAAAGCCTGCCACAATGTAACAAGAAACTGGTAAAAATTGGCAAGTGGGGAGAAATCGCGCTGACAAAAAATTTATATATGAATGGTGAAAAGAGACGCTAGCAAAAAAGCAGTCAGATAAACTGTGAAATAAAAGTAATGCAGCGCTAATTAACTGATAAATAAGTCCATAAATTAGTGAGCAGATGATATCCAAAAATGTGTAATTGAAATCCAAAAAGCAAATATCCAAAAAATAAAGTTCATGAAATGCAGAAATAAATAATCTGGATGATGTGCGTGATCAAATTTCACAAACGTGATCCACCACCCAGTGTGTGATGGACTCTTACCAGAGTTGCAGGACTCTATTACGGAGTCAGACGCGCTCAATATGGTGTATCGTCATCAATCAAACATAACATATCCTTGAGGAACAAACAGTGTTCAGGGCTTCCAGTATGTCTCAGTGGACGTAGGGAAAAGGGTGTGCATCGCGGATCTACAATGAAGGAAACATCCACATAGTGTAATACCGTAGACACTCTTTTAATAATGCAAATCTGGATTAAAAATACTCACATCTCAAAGGGATGAAACAAGCATGTAAAATCCATCCAAGAAAATTTAACCATGCGTGGAAGTAAATACATTGGTGTACACAACAGGATCAGCATGGCAACGGCATGTACATAGGCTCCACCCTACATGTTTTGTCACAACATGCCCCCAATGACGCCAGTTGTGACGAAACATGTAGGGCGGATATAAAAGCATGGTTGCATCCTACAATGCTCAACGTGTTTCGTGGTAACGAATGCATCCATATGTTATGCATATGTTTGGGACTAGAGTTCAAAAAAAAAAAAAAAATATATATATATATATATATATATATATATATATATATATATATATATATATATATATATATATATATATATATATATATATATATATTATGCTCTATGTGTGTGTGTGTGTGTATATGTATGTATATATATATATATATATATATATATATATATATATATTATGCTCTATGTGTGTGTGTGTGTGTGTGTGTATATATATATATATATAATATATATATGAATTGGTTTTTACATATGTACTTCTTATTAAGTGCTATACTATGTCTTTTATAAAAAATAAATATGCCATGCTTATGCTTATGTACGCTGGTTGTCACTTGCCTCGCTCAAAGTCCCAAAACTCCCTCTCTGTTTAATAATACAAAAAAGATGCGGCGCTAAGGACAAATATAGTGAATATGATACAATAATCAAAATATTAGTGCAAATTGAAAATTACATGATACAATGTCCCAAAACTAATGGGATAGACAGATAGAATCCAAGGCAAACAAAGAGTCCGTGATAAATCAAGAAAGAGTGCAAAAAGGGGCCATAGCAGAGATGAGGGTGCAGTGGAGAGAATCTTCCGTAGTTCCTCACCCGAGGTGAAATATCAAATATGCTCACCAGATCCCGTTGACCGCCATTACAGCGGTCAAAGACAGCACAGGGAATTTCGGGGCTCCCCACAACCTCAGCTCAATATTCCCGAAGGGCGACAGATGGTATCATAGTAAATGGACATAGGTCAGGGACACATATACAGTGCAGGATGTGTTGGTTTCCCTCCCAAGGTCCTCCACAGATCAGATCTCCCACTAGAAGAATGCAGCAGCAGATCCTGTACTCTGACTTCCAGCTCTCACAGCTGTGAGAGCTGGAAGTCAGAGTACAGGATCTGCTGCTGCATTCTTCTAGTGGGAGATCTGATCTGTGGAGGACCTTGGGAGGGAAACCAACACATCCTGCACTGTATATGTGTCCCTGACCTATGTCCATTTACTATGATACCATCTGTCGCCCTTCGGGAATATTGAGCTGAGGTTGTGGGGAGCCCCGAAATTCCCTGTGCTGTCTTTGACCGCTGTAATGGCGGTCAACGGGATCTGGTGAGCATATTTGATATTTCACCTCGGGTGAGGAACTACGGAAGATTCTCTCCACTGCACCCTCATCTCTGCTATGGCCCCTTTTTGCACTCTTTCTTGATTTATCACGGACTCTTTGTTTGCCTTGGATTCTATCTGTCTATCCCATTAGTTTTGGGACATTGTATCATGTAATTTTCAATTTGCACTAATATTTTGATTATTGTATCATATTCACTATATTTGTCCTTAGCGCCGCATCTTTTTTGTATTATTATTTATGGTGGGATTTGGAGACTAGATCTCGATGCAGGCTGCCTAGTTTTCACCACATTGTATTTTTGGTTCACCTTAAGCGCAGCTTTTATTTTTGTTTTTGTTAGCTCCCTCTCTGTTTACCTGATTATATGTGCTTCATTTAAAGTCCCACCTACCCCCCCCCCCCCCCTTTCCTATGTATGAATTTGCATTTGATTCGCACAAAAAAGGTGCAGGGACCCCCCCCCCCCCCGGCGCACTGAATTCAGATCGCATGGGTGTTCATTCCCATGTGATCCGATTCCTGCCCGAATTCACAGTTCACACTGGGATCCTGCGAACCGATCTGGGGGTGTCATTAACTTTGCTGTTTCCCGCATCGCAATAGTGTGAACCCAGGCTGACACTCGGGGCACTGATTATCTGTGCAGCCCTATCAGTGCCAATCAGTGTCCATCATTGTAGCTTATCAGTGCAGCATACTCATGCCCATCACCGCACATCAGTGAAAAAGAAAAATTACTTATTTGCAAAATTTTATAACTGTAACTAATAAAAAGTTGCTTTTTCTTTCAAAAATTTCAGTCTTTTTTCATTTGTTTAGCAAAAAATAAAGCCCGGTGGTGATTAAATACCACCAAAAGAAAGCTCTATCTGTCTCAAATTATAAAAATGTAATTTGGGTACAGTGTTGCCTGACCGCGCAATTGTCATTCAAAGTGTGACAGCACTGAAAGCTGAAAATTGGCCTGGGCAGGAAGGGGGTGAAAGTGCCCAGTAGGCAAGTGGTTAAAATAATTACAGTGCCATCATCCACAGAAATAGAAGGGACCATATAAATAAAAGCAGTGCATGTTTAGAATCACTTTAAGGTTGTGGTCCCCGACACACAGGTAACCCCACCCACAGTCCACCTCAGGTCAGGCCTGCCCAGTGAACAGGTGGTCCTGTCCAGACTCCGCCCACTGACAAGGGTAGCCAGGCCAAACCCTGCCCCCGCTCATGCAGGGACTGCCCACTCATAGTCTTGTACACTGTAATGAATGCGTTCTTGAGTTACCAAATAGGGGTGACCCTGTGATCCGGGGACACAGCATCATCGGGACGGAGGTCCAAGATGCGGGACTGTCCCATTTATACGTTAATATATGATCATAGTTGCAGGGCTACGAAGTGATAGAAGATTGACGTTATACATAAATGCATGACGCAGGTTTCAGAGTCATGTGACCCGTTGGATGTCACAGCTGTGTCATTCCCTGGCATAAGCTGTTCTGTTTCTTCCATTAATAGCGATCAGCTAATTGGGGAATTCCTGCGCTTCTACTGATGATGAAAAGATAGCGTCTTCTAATACGGCGACTTTCATATCCACTTAGCGCTCTCCGGGGACCCGCGTGCGTAATTACCGAAGATTAAAGTTATCGCACTGGAAGTGGAGTGTAGAGCTGCCAATGCCGGAGCTGTCATCTGCGCGGGGATAGGAGGGTAATTTTCTCTGCGTCTCTGCCAGATATTAGAGCTCCAAATCTCTGGCCCTGGGCTAAAAATACCGCCTAGCGCAGCTGGCGATGATGGCGTTCCCGCTCTCGCTTTTCTTCTGAGTCGCTGATCGCCCCTCTGATCCCTCATTAATATGCAACACTCTGCGCTACTGCAATTAATCCCTACTGCTGTTTAAAGTCCCCCTGTCTCTGCACACACATGGCCTAATCGCCAAACAGCCTGTTTTATCGCTCACTTTTATTTGAAGTGATATACTAAACTGGATGTGCGAGAAATCTTGCTTGCGAATTAGCAAATGTGGACTGCAGAACACCTACCTCTAAACCCCCCCAACCCCTAAGTTGGTGGCAGCAGATGGGTGCGTGTCCATCCCTGGGCTGGGCTCCCTGGCCTGGTATCATGTGATCGCTGTGACCAATTGCAGCGATCACGACAGTCGTACACAATGAATGGCTTTCATTCATAGCCATTCATTGTGTACTGTTGTGTTTATCTCTGTGGTTGGGCACAGTGATCATATGGTACAGACAGGGCCAATCACAGCGCACTGTACCATGTGCTAGCTGTGGCCAATCACAGCTATACCACTAGTACATAATGGATATGAATGGATGGTTCCAGCACAGTATTCAGCTCTAGGCTGGTATCCAAGTTTGAGGACCGCACAATGTAGCTTGGGCTTTTCAGCAGTCTATTAGAAAACTGCAATACTGCTTTGTGGGATTCTAGGGGGCGGGGCTAAATTTCTAGTAATATGATGGCTGGGTGTGAGCTCCCTGGTTCCAGGAGGCTTTCATATGACATCCTCCCAGTCGCACACCTTTTGCGGGTTCTGACAGTCATGCTGTGGCTCGATCGGTATACTGGGCTGGCCTCAATATCATGTGATTTCTGTGAGCAATCACATGACAGTTGTACATAATGAATGACTTTCATTCATAGCTATTCATTGTGTACTATTTTGTTGATCTCTGTGATTGGTCACAGTGATCACATGGTACAGACAGGGCCAATCACAGCGCACTGTACCATGTGCTAGCTGTGGCCAATCACAGCTCTCCCAATAGTACATAATGGATATGAATGGATGGTTCCAGCCCAGTATTTGGCTCTAGGCTGGTTTCCAAGTCTTAGCACCGCACAATGTACCCGGGCTTCTCGGCAGTCTATTAGAAAACTGCAAAATTGCGTTGTGGGATAGTAGGGGCAGGGCTGGGACCCAACTTGGAGGCCATCTAGAATTTACATGCAGTTCACACTGGAGCATTACTACAAGTCATCGCTACTCACTGTAGATTTATGGATCCTAACTGTCTTTCATTTTTATTTTTTGCAGAATATGGGGTGCACGAAAACCTGCGCAAAATGGAGGTGACGGGAGTCTCTTGCCGAGAAGTCTACGTGAAACGTGAGTGCGAGTACACGCAAAGCTATTTTGCCACACCGCAGGCCCACTGCTTCATCTGGAAGCCAATGTGGACCTGTCACGTGCTGCTATTTTGTGGGTGCAGCAGCAATCGAAACACGGCCGATTGTTTGTGTTTTGGGGGAGACTTTTGACACCACTGGTGGAATATGGTCTGCTGCTCCCACAAAATAGCCGCCGCTCATACATCCTGCACCTGAGGGCTGCCCAGCGGAGTAACACGCTCCTGTGTCTGTTCAGGTATAAACCCGCGGGTCAAGTCGGGTCGCTTTGTGAAAATCCTTCCAGACTATGAAAACATGGAGTACAGGGATGTGTACGCTCATTGTACGTATCCGGGTGTGTGGGCGTGCTGATGGCTGCATGGAGTGATGTATTAACCTTTACCCTGCTGGTGACTGCTCAGTGAACCCATTAACAAAAAAAATGTTGGGTTACCTGTAGAAGAGTTTAATGTATTTTACAATATTATCCAGGATATAAAAATATATCAAATGTAATACATTGTAATATATTGAACCTGTCCATAATACATACATACATACATACATACATACATAATACATACCTACATAATACCTACAGAGCACAGATCCTCTCCACCATCTCTGCCAGCCTAGAAAATCTTTACATATCAATGTTCCAATCAACATATTGACAGCGCACAACATCTACTTAGACTCCACCTCCCTGTTTCTCGAAGCATTATCTCACGTCAGGGCTGCTGTAACAGTAAGTTTAAGCATGGGCAGAGACGATACTGATGGGCGGGGTCACACCTATGCCCACCCCTGCTGATGTGGAACCAGCCAAGCTCACACCTGGAGCATTGAAGTAGCAGTGACTTTGTCAGTAAAAAGAATTTAAGGCAATTTTTTTTGGTAGGGGGGCAGGTTTGGTAAAATTACAAACTTTACAGAGAACACATCAGTCCCTGTGCGCCATAGGAGCTTACAATCTACTCTCTCTACCATAGCTGTAAATGGAGACATGCCCTGTAGAGTAGACGTGTGCATGATGAAAAAAACGCGTTTAGTTTAGATACGTTAATCTAGTTATTTAGTTTCGTTAAATTCGGTTGATTCGTTCAATTTGTATTCAGAATCAGTTTAATGTCTTCTTCAAATTTACCGTATTTTTTTTTTTTTTTTTTTTTTACGTTTCGAACCGGTTGAATCGAAAATTTTAGATTTTTTTTTTTTTGGATTCGAATATGGCAAAGTGAGCAAACAAAAGAAAAATCTTCATGAAATTATTACAATGACTCTTTAAATCACCTTTTGACTTAATAAAAACAGCATTATTTTGCAATGGTACTCTAATAACTCAGAAATATGTTTACAGTTCGAATTCGAATGGAATTCGATGTATAATTCAATTCGAATTATGGAAATTCAGACTAATTTGGTTTCATTATTTGGAGCATTCGGTAACCTTTTTTTTTTATACTGTAATTTGGGTATTTGGATATGTCCAAATCTCCGAATAACGAAAAATTTGTCCGAATATATATTCGGAACAAAATGAACCACACATGTCTACTGTAGAGCCAAATGTGGGTGGAAACCATTGCCATGTACCTGGCTCACCAAATACTGGTAGCAGTAAAATAATCGCCTCTATACAGGACGTGCCTTTAGTAAAGTGTGTGATAGTATGTACAAATGAGAGGAGAAGAGAGGAAACATGCCCATCCACCTGGCAATGGAAAGCAACTTGAATCTGCAGGATCCCCTGATTCCATTACAGCTCTCCAAGGACAGCAAGAGAAAGGAAAAATATGACTTTTTTTTTTCCTTGCTAACTTGCTTGATTTGTCCGCATATATTGAGGCACTTGGGGAGGGGTTCCTAATCCTTTCATTAACAGATGACAGTGGAGCCTAGATACCCAAACCAAGTTTAGTATTTTGGTTATCGTAACAATAACTATCACTGATCTGCCTGAATCCTTTTACACCAATCTGGTGTGGGGGGTCCTCACCTCGGAGGCATGGAGCGGATCGGTCAGAGGGCTTATTAGCTTAGTGGTTTCGGAAACACCCATTGGCCCGTTTTATTTCTGCACTGCGTATGTTGGAATCCCCCACCTTATTTCTGGCTCGGCACTGCAGTCATATTTTACATCGTAGGGTCACATCTTATTGGCTGTTATCTGAACTTAACCACTCAAATTGTTTCATTTACATAAATATTCTTTCATTTCGCTGTCAGGTCCTGTATGGAAGACAAGCAGACGGAGAAGTCTGGGGCTGCCACTTTGTGATTATATTATATTACTAAATACAGCTGTAAGGATCCATCAGACGGATTCCATGTAATAGACCCCCCCCCCCCCCCCAAGATTGTTATCTGTAGCCTTGAGGCTGCCCCTGGTTGCATGATCAGCAATTTTGATGCTCTCTGCTCTAAGTCTCTGGCCTCTGAGATTACCACAAGTCTCCATGAATATTTAAATCCCTCGGTGTCTCAATATACAGTGACAATATCCTTTTTTTCCATACAAGCTCCACCTTTTATCATTAAAAGCCGCCTTCATCGCCACTCAGTGACTTAAGATGAAATTGACTAGAATGAGATGATGTCATCAGTCTATTGCAGGCAGGAGGAAAACATTTCCCAGTCTCCCCTTACCCAGTGATCAGAATGTACATTGTAACTTCATAAGAAGTCACAAGCTGAGAGGCTGCAGCAAGGGCTGATGGGGTCAGTCGTTTGTGAACACAGCCAAGACCTGCACAGGTACTGGGATTTACATGATTGTGTCATCTCTGAACTAGCATTTCAGTCCAAGAAATAGATGTTGACCTGGGATGATGCCTGAACAAAGATGGCCCTATCCTTTTGGAGAGAAAAGCAGAGGGAAGCTTTGTCAAGGAGAGCAGTGTGATCTCTGTGATAATAAATACCTGCTAGTGTTACACTGACACATTAATGTATGCAGTGATAGGTCCACTTTAAGAACACAAATAATCAGGTTTCACATATGAACTTCAGGCAAATATAAAAGAATGTGAATTACATGTACCTTTTTTTTTTTTTTATAGTATATCTATCTCCCCACTCACTCTCTCTGCCCCCTCCCTCTCTCTCTTCTCACCCCTCTCTCTCTCTCACCCCTCTCTCTCTCTCATCCCTCTCTCTCTCTCTCACCCCTCTCTCTCTCACCCCTCTCTCTCTCTCTCTCACCCCTCTCT